>NC_140994.1:199369711-199529711 GCF_052327205.1 Somniosus microcephalus | reverse complement strand
GTCCGAGTCAGACATAGAGGACGAGGAAGAGGAAGCCGGCCCATCAGGGACACCCTCAGCCGAGGCAGCCCATGGCCATGATGGTGACACATCTTCCCTGGAGGGGAGCAGGGGGGATGGGTCGGAGGAGAGTGAAGCTCTGGGGACCAGCAAGCTGCAGCAACGCGGGAGGGGTGGGGAAGCTAGGCGGCCTTCTCCCCGGAGGGTGAGTGTGGCCTCCAGTCCTGCTACGGTGAGCGCAGAGGAGGTGCAGCTCCTTGCGGAAATGGGCGCCCAGGCTGAGCACAGGCACACTGAGCTCATGGCTGCAGTGGCAAGGATGCCTGACTCCACAGAGTCACTGGCAAGGAGTGTGCAGGAATTCGGGGCAGCACAGGCCAGGAGTCTGCAACAATTCAGTGCAGCACAGGCCAGGAGTCTGCAACAATTCAGTGCAGCACAGGCCAGGAGTCTGCAGGACTTTGCGGCAGCACAGGCTAGGAGTCAGCAGGACTTTGCTGCATCACAGGTGGCTTCTAGCCAAGTGCTCAGTCGTGCCGTGCATTCACTGGCTGATGTCATGCAGACACAGACCAGGGCCACATGGGCACTAACTGCTGCTACCCTCGCTGGATCGGCCAGGCATCGCCGGGGCACTCGCCGCGCCGCAGCAGCCCAGCAGTCTGTGCTTCAGCAGATTGCTGCGCATGCTGCAGTGCTGGCCCGTGCGAGTGCCAATGTATCAGCCGACCAGGGAGTGCCTGTGATCTGTCAGGTTGGCAGCATCCCTGCAGCCAACACTGTCACTCCTCCATTGCAGCTGCCACCAGCTGTTGGACAGACTGCTGCCGCCCAAGCAGAGTTGGAGCAGTCAGCAGCCGGCCCCTCCAGGCCCAGAGCTGGCCCAGGCCGACCCCCAAGGGCATCTGCCGTCTCACCATCTGACCCTCAGCAGCCTTTCCCCAGCCTTGCTGCAGCCACTGGGGTCCCATTGAGGAGGAGCTGCAGGGCGGTTAGGGGCCAGTCACGGAAGCGAGACGGATCACCCTCGCAGGGGAAAAAGTAGAAGGTGTGGCCAAATGTTTTGTTTTATTTATAAAGGCTGAGAATGCTGTATTTGTTTTAGATATAAAGGCCGAGACTGGTATATATTTCTTATATATTTAAAGGCCGAGACTGGTATATCTGTTTTATTTATAAAGGCCGAGACTGGTGTATTTCTTTTATATATAAAGGCCGAGACTGGTGAATTTGTGTTTTTGGGGGGGTTTCTCTCCATTAGTTTGTCATGTGGGAAGGGCACAGAGGTATCACAGTAAAAAAATTTCTTAAATCGCACTGTCCATGTTTTCTTTTGGAAGTCCTGGTTGCCCTGCTCGGCTGAGGGCTTGTGGAGTGGCTACATTCATCTTCTGCCATTGGCACAAGCCATTCCCTGAGAGGGGGCCTAGAACCGAGTTGCAATAAGCCGCCGATGGGCGGCCCTTGCACATTCTGCCTCCCTCCCATGCTGGTCCTCCTCCTCCTCCTCCTCTGGTGGTCCTCCAATGTCTGCTGGCAGTGGCTGAGTCCTGCGGATAGCCAGGTTGTGCAGCATGCAGCACACGACAACGAAATGGGAGACTCGCTCAGGCGAGTACTGTAGGGCTCCCCCGGAACGATCCAGACAGCGGAACCATTGCTTCAGCACGCCGATTGTTTGCTCAATGATGTTCCTGGTTGCTTGATGGTTGTCATTGTATTGCTCTTAGCAGAGGTGCTGGGTGCACGGAGTGGGGTCATTAGCCAGGTGCACAAAGGATAGCCTTTGTCCCCGAGAAGCCATCCTCGTGGGTGAGGCTGGGCCTCGAACATGTCTGCCACAGAAGTCTGGCGCAGGATGAAGGCATCGTGGCTGCTGACTGGAAAGCGGGCATTGACAGCTAGGATGAGCTGCCTGTGGTCACACACCAACTGCACGTTGAGCGAATGGTAGCCCTTCCAGTTGTGGGAATCCTCAGCATTCTCTAGAGGTGCCCGCAAAGCCACATGCGTGCAGTCAATGGCGCCCTGCACCATGGGGAAGCTCGCTAATACTGCAAAGCCCATTGCACGCTCTTGCTGCTTGTCCACGGTCATGGGGAAGGAGATGAACTGACGTCTCCTTCTGAAAAGGGCATTGGTCACCTGGCGGATGCAGCAATGTACCGCGAACTGGGAGATGTTGGAAATGTCCCCAGTAGCAGATTGGAAGGAGCCGGTGGCATAGAAGTTGAGAGCCACCGTCACCTTCACTGCCACCGACAGAGACGTCCTGCTCCTCAGCTGTGGCTGCAGATCTCTCTAAAGCAGGTGGCAGATCTCCGTGACCACCGCCCTTCTGAATCGCAGCCTCCGAACACACTGCTCCTCAGACATGTTCAGATATGAGAACTGCTGGTGGTATACCCTGGGTGGATAAGGCCTCCTTTGCCGACGCCTGTTGGCCCTTCTCCGTCTGGCCATGACTGGCACTCTCTCACGGCGTCTCTGAGCCCTTTGAATGCAATGGAGAAGCCCAACATTTCCACCCATTGCAGCCCCCATTATATGTTTCCAATCAATGCTATGACACTGAAGTTAAAGACAAGTGCAAAGCTCTGGCCTGAAGCCACAAGTACCTGTGCGAGTGTTGAGCCAAACCAGAAAGCTCTCTACCTTTGTCTCTCTCCAAATATCCGTCTCTCACAAAGAAGGAGTGGAGCAAAATGGCTGCCATTTATACTGCAGGAGGAGTCCCCTTTAATTAGCGCCCCCCACGCCCCACAGCGACTGGGAACCGTTCCCCTCTACCAGTAGCGGGGGGCGCCAGGCGCACAATAGGCCGGCGCCACTGAATTTCTGGTTCGGGGCGCACAAAGGGTGTTGCACCATGAAATGACGTCAGGATCTGCGCGCACAGCTGAGCGCGCGCAAAGGTTTTGCGCCACCACTAAATCTTAACTGAATTTTGCGAGAGGCGCAGATCGCGCCGCGCCTGGGCGCTAGCTGCTTAGCGCCCCACTTTTCCTCCTCCTAAGGCGCTAGCGGCTGGCGCAAACAACTGAATTTCTAGGCCATAGTCCCTACATTTCACATCATGCGTTAATTAAAGAATTTTACTAATATATATTCTTGATGCATTTGAGTTGTCACTATCAAAAATCCCTCTGTAGCTGCTAACATTGAAACACTTTCTGCTGCTTTTAAGGGATTTACATATATTTAAAAGTTAGCAGGGCAGAAAAGTGGGGGGGTACACTGAAGTCCAATTTAGGGGGCCAACCTCTCGCACCCAAACAAAGCGTTTTGGTTCGGACACTGTAGTGGTGTCCCTGGCATCAGCCTAAAACAGGCGTTAGCTGCCTTCCATATGCTAATGAGAGCGAGGCCTAAGACCTGTTAAGGACCCATTCCTGAAACTAGACTGCCCTGAGCGAAGCAGGATAACAAGCGACGCAACCAAAAAGGAATGGTTTTCTTTTTTTAGAAAAACCTTCATGTCGAGCTAGAAGGAGCAGGAGCGTTCCTTCCAGCTCTGCAGTACTCCTGAGGGCCGCTGCTGGCCTGTCATCACCTGCTCCCGTTCTCCTTCCCCCACCCACCCCAGTACTTACCTGAGGATCACGACTGGTGTTGCAGCGGTCCGAAGTTGATCTCCGCTTTGCTGACGAGCTGCCTGGAGGTGCGCGGTAAAAAGCTCGCTAGATTTAAAAAATATTTTTTTTATTCGTTTATGGGATGTGAGCATCACTGGCAAGGCCAGCATTTATTGGCCATCCCTAATTGCCCTTGAGAAGGTGGTGGTGAGCCGCCTTCTTGAACCACTGCAGTCCGTGTGGTGAAGGTACTCCCACAGTGCTGTTAGGGAGGGAGTTCTAGGATTTTGACCCAGCGACGATGAAGGATCGGTGATATACTTCCAAGTCAGGATGGTGTGTGACTTGGAGGGGAACTTGGAGGTGTTGGTGTTCCCATGCGCCTGCTGCCCTTATCAGCAGCCATTATCAATTGAGCCTTGGGCCTACCTGTTCCGGCACAGGGATTGTTCTGCGTGGCCAGTTCATGCTGGCCTAGTGGCACTAATGAATTTCTACCCCATCGAGTGAATTATCATAGGTAATTGACAGTAGAAATAAGTGTGAGCATTCAAGAACAAATTAGATTGGAGATATTAAATTATTTTCCTAACGAAATACAGCACAAGCCAAAATAATTCACATCTATAATTTAATACATTCAACAATTTAGTAGACATGAAAGAAAATGCTGTTGAATAAACATTTTGGGTGTTATGTTGAGATTTTTGTGCTTTAAGGCATTTTTTTGCCTTTACACCTCACCTGAATATGCTGACTTTTGTGTGAATACACTTTCACATGTGCCAATAGTCCTCCAGTACCTCCCCAAATGTCAATTTAATTGAACCTGGACAGTGAATACTAGGAGACTATTCAACCATGGGGAAGGGACATTACAGCTGAGCCTAATCCTGCTCTAACCTGACATCCATACATATGCCAATTCTTCCTTCCTTCGCCAAAGATACTGAGGCCAATAGTAATGCCCCCATCAAGACCCCAGCTGAGATTAACTCAATAGCGTCCAGGGGTCAAGTCTAATAGCTTCTTCATTCGAATGGCCTTGTATCACACAATCTGGTGCATTTATCTATTGAGGCATCAGAGGAGCAATTTTCTGCTGCTCTTCAATTTGCTATTTTCAGTGCTTCTTTGCTATTGGACTAATCAGTGTGTTTTCAATATTTCAAGTCCTTCTAGTTTCTATAAGTACACTACACTATGTTTTAATAATTTATGGAAATTCACTGTTGAACACAACATTTAAAAAATGGAGAATAGGTCAGTGACATCAATTAGCATTGAATGACATTTCCTAATCAAAAATTTACCTTTTCTAAATGTATTAAATGTCCAATTATCACTTTAAAATAAATAATTAATTAAACTATTTCCATGTGATCTAATTATCCAAGTTCATTATTTTCAAAAAGGTTAGCATTAAAATGAATATGGAAGATCTGGAAATGTCTGGCAGATTGGTCACCTTCAGATAAAGAAAATTAGGCTAATGTTTCCAGGTGTAACCCTTCCTCAGAACAGGTTTCGTATCTGTTTCAGATTTCCATCAATCTTAAGCATTAAAGATTTCTTTATCTTTATTACACTTTCATGTAAGCTAGTAATTGCCCCAGTTATGTTGTACCAGAATACATGCCAATCCAGTATATTCAGAAAAGTTGTACGAACAACTTCAAAAAGTGGACAACTCAAAAAACAATGTACAGCTGAAAACAGCCCTGAATAAAGGCCTTTATACCTGATCCATTTTTACATAAAATGGAGGGGATCTTGGGAGGATTTGAGTACTGTGGCTGAACGAATAGTTACCAGCAGGAGAGCAGACAACAAGGAATAATTTGGTGACAGAAGAACGAAGGCTCTACTGAATTCAGGAAAGCTAGCATGTGGCCACTTTTATATAATTTAGCAATAAAAATGAGGTATGCAGATGCTAGGAGTGCAGGCCCTATGGTCCCAAAATCACCTGTGAAAAATTAGTCAGGCTGAGATAAGAACATAAGGATTAGGAGCAGGAGTAGGCCGTACGGCCCCTCGGCCTTCCCAAGATTTACATAAGAACATAAGAAATAGGAGCAGGAGTAGGCCAATCGGCCCCTCGAGCCTGCTCCGCCATTCAATAAGATCATGGCTGATCTGATCCTAACCGCCAATCTACTATCACAGAACTATCTCCTGAATCTAACAGAATTAGACACATGAAATAGGAGCAGGATCAGGCTACACAGCCCCTGGGCCCGCTCCGCTACCCACAGGGCCATGACCGATCCGAACCTAGACTCATGTCCAAATTCCTGCCCACTCCCCGTAACCCTTAATTCCCTTTACTTCTAGGAAACTGTCTATTTCTGTTTTAACTTTATGTAATGATGTAGCTTCTACAGCTTTTTGGGGCAGCATATTCCATGGACCTACCACCCTCTGAGTGAAGTAGTTCCTCCTCATCTCAGTTTGGAAAGAGCAGTCCCTTATTCTAAGACTATGCCCCCTAGTTCTAGTTTCACCCATCATCGGGAACATCCTCCCTGCATCCACCCGATCCAACCCCTTCACAATCTTATATGTTTCAATAAGATCGCCTCTCATTCTTCTGAACTCCAATGAGTAGAGTCCCAATCTACTCAACCTCTCCTCATATGTCCATCCCCTCATCCCCGGGATTAACCGAGTGAACCTTCTTTGTACTGACTCGAGAGCAAGTATGTCTTTTCTTAAGTATGGACACCAAAACTGTATGCAGTATTCCAGGTGCGGTCTCACCAATACCTTGTACAACTGAAGCAATACCTCCCTATTTTTATATTCTATCCCCCTAGCAATGAAAGCCAACATTCCATTGGCCTTCTTAATCACTTGCTGCACCTGCATACTAACCTTTTGAGTTTCGTGCACCAGGACCCCCAGATCCCTTTGTACTTCAGTACTTTCCAGTTTCTTGCCATTAAGATAATAACTTGCTCTACGATTTTTCCTGCCAAAGTGCATAACCTCACACTTTCCAGTATTGTATTCCATCTGCCAAATCTCTGCCCACTTACTTAGCCTGTCTATGTCCCCTTGCAGGTTTTTTATGTCCTCCTCACTCACTACTTTCCCTCCCATCTTAGTATCATCTGCAAACTTTGATATGTTACACTCGGTCCCCTCCTCCAAATCGTTAATATAGATTGTAAAGAGTTGGGGACCCAGCACTGACCCCTGCGGAACACCACTAGTTACTGATTGCCAGTCTGAGAATGAACCATTTATCCCAACTCTCTGCCTTCTGTTAGATAGCCAATCCTCTATCCATGCCAGAATATTACCCCCAATCCCGTGATTTTTTATCTTAAGCAATAATCTTTTGTGTGGCACCTTGTCAAATGCCTTTTGGAAGTCTAAATACACTACGTCCATTGGTTCCCCTTTATCCACCCTATATGTTACTTCCTCAAAGAACTCCAGCAAATTTGTCAAACATGACTTCCCCTTCATAAAACCATGCTGACTTTGTCCTATTAAATTATGATTATCCAAATGTCCTGTTACTGTCTCCTTAATAATGGACTCCAACATTTTACCTACCACAGATGTTAGGTTAACCGGTCTATAGTTTCCAGCCTTCTGTCTACTGCCCTTTTTAAATAAGGGCGTTACATTAGCAGTTTTCCAGTCTGCCGGGACCTTTGCTGAGTCCAGGGAGTTTTGGAAAATTATTACCAATGCATCCACAATCCCTACCGCCACTTCCCTCAAGACCCTAGGATGTAAGCCATCAGGTCCAGGTGATTTATCCGCCTTGAGTCCCATTATTTTACCGAGTACCACTTCCTTAGTGATTTACGGCACCTGACCTCCAACTCATAACCATTACCTGTAATGCCTTGTGCTGGCACTACAGTCTCCTAAAATTGGATCTTCCAAGTCCTTTCAGCTCATTACACAGGTTATAAAGAATTTGTGAAACTAATGGAAATCCTGAGGGATGATTTCCTCTTTACAACTCAACAATAGCAGTATGAACAATAGAAAAAGAGGGTAATCTAACACCTTATGTGCTGAGCTCTTATAGCATAAAGCAGTAAAGCTGTGAGAGTCAAGATTTGCTAGGTTATTGCAGGATACAAACGCATTTTATCTCATTCTGTAAAAGAGCTTCTCATCACAGACAGTCATGGGAGGTGTGGTGTATGTGCCTTCAAGAGCTCCCTGTGTACTGTAATGCCGGTAATGGCCACTCGGGCTATATAAGCCTGTATATTGTCTGTATCTGTTAGTTCACCTCCAGACTTTGTTCAGTAAACACCTGTGAAACCAACTCCTGCCTTCCGTGTCTCTATTAACACATGGATACAACAGTGGCGACGAATTGGAAACGGACTTACCTGCAATTCGGCAGCACCTCAAGGAGATCGATTCCTCAGACGAAAGTCGAAGAAAAGCAAGAAAGAAAAAAAAACAAACTGTGGTTTCACCAGCTAGCCGAGCTGGTGGCAGTTACTGCAATAATCCTTCCTGGGCGGCGGGCTGGGGCTCCATCGGCTGGCTCTGCAGCGGGGCCGAGCAGCGAAGGTGGAGGCAAACAGAGACAGAGGGGGGGAGCACTCGGGAGACGGCCGGCGCTGCAAAGCAGGTCGGCGTTCGGACCAAGCAGAGGGAGGGAAAAGTCCCAGAGAGTCCGGCGGGAACGAGTCTCCACCTGTAAATAAAAACTGCGGAAAACAGCGTTGTCAGCAGCAGCGGCGGGAAAGCGCGGGAAGCGCCATTTTTTTTCTGCAGGGAAGAAAGGAAAGCGCGGGAGGCGCCATTTTTTTTTCAGGATGCCTAAGGCTGGCAATATTAATGCTTTCGATAACGATATAGAGGATTGGACCACATATGTGGAAAGAGTGGAGGTATATTGCACAGCAAATGGAATAGAAAATGATAAAAAGGCATCAGTACTTCTAAATCTAATGGGCGCAAGGACATACGGGCTGTTATGAAACTTAATCACTCCAGCCAAACCAAAGGACAAGAATTTTAAGGAGATTGTTGATACCCTACAGGAGCACTTAAACCCAACACCGCTGCTGATAGCGGAACGATTCAAATTCTTCAAGAGGAATCAGCACAAGAATGAAAGTAACGCTGATTACCTCACCGAATTAAGGAAGCTATCAAAGCACTGCCAATTCAGGGCAGGACTGGCAGATTCTCTTCGAGACAAATTCGTCTGCGGTCTCCGAAGTGAAGGAACACAGAAAAGGCTACTTTCTGAGAAAGATTTGACACTGGACAAGGCTTTCAGTATGGCTGTATCATACGAAGCAGCCGCAAGAGGAGCTGCAGAGATACAGCAAAAGACACAGGACTTCGGCACCCATGAAATGACACAGGGTTTCGAAAGATGTTATCGCTGTGGCAGATCCACCCATGACCAGAGGGACTGCTGGTTCAAGGACAAAGCATGCAGGCAATGCGGAAAGATTGGGCACATTGCACGTGTGTGCCGATCTGGACACAAAAAATCCACGGACAGGAAAAAAATCAATAAGGAAAAGTACAGAAAGGTACAAATGATGACGGACAGTAGCTCCGAAGACCAGAAGAGTGATAGCGACTCCGGAAACAAGAGACTAAGCTGTCTCAAATTACATAATGTAATTGCCAAAGAAGAACACCAGACCATTTGGGTTACCCTCACGATAGTGGGGTCCCCAGTTAAAATGGAGCTAGATACAGGATCAGCTCTGACCTTCATAAGTCGACAGGATTACGAGCGGCTATTTCCGCATATACCTTTAAAAGACACATCCATTATCTTGAAAACATATACAGGGCAAAACGTATACCCCAAAGGGAAAATAAGGGTGTCTGTTGTATACAACGGCAAGGAAATACAGAAGTTGTATTTATACGTTCTGCAAGATGGTGGTCCACCGCTGTTGGGACGTGAATGGATCAGGAAGATACGTTTAGACTGGCACTCCATTCAGGCACTGACGGTGACCAGTAAGAAAAAAAATGATGATGACGTCATACCTGAACGATTAAAAGACATCTTGGCCAACGCCAAGGAAGTGTTTCAACAGAAACTAGGAACTTTGAAAGGCATCACCGCCTCAATAAAAGTGGAAGATGCGGCAATTCCCAAGTTTTTTAAGGCAAGGCCGGTGCCATACGCAATTCGTCCAGCAGTCGAGGCAGAGCTGGAGAATTTGGAAAAGGCAGGCGTATTATCCAAGATAGATTGGAGCGAATGGGCAACACCCATCGTCCCGGTCATGAAGAAAACGTTGAATAATGATAAATCTGAAGAACAGAGAAAAATTTGCATCTGTGGGGACTTCAAGGTGACTGTAAACCCGGTCCTTCACACGGTACAGTATCCTCTTCTGAGGATAGAAGATATTTTCGCCTCACTATCCGGAGGGAAACGTTTCACCAAAATTGACTTGGCACAGGCATATCTACAGATGGAGGTTGAAGAGGCCTCTAAAAAGTATCTCACGATAAATACACACAAAGGCCTGTACCAGTACAATCGACTGGTTTTCGGAGTAGCATCAGCTCCAGCTATCTGGCAAAGAGCTATGGAGCAAGTCCTCCAAGGGATTCCGGGGACTCAATGCTACCTAGACGACATCCTTGTAACAGGAGAAAACGACAACGAGCACCTTGCCAATTTGGAGCAGGTGCTCACTAGGCTGAGAGAACGGGGCCTATGAGCAAATCGCCCCAAGTGCGAATTTTTCCAGAAATAAATATCATATTGTGGCCACATAATTAACGAGGAACGGTTGCATAAGTCACCTGAAAAAATTGAAGCAGTCATAAAAGCCCCAGCACCTGAAAATGTCTCACAATTAAGGTCGTTCCTGGGATTGATAAATTACTATCATAAATTTTTACCGAACTAGTCAACTCTTCTGCACCCTCTTAACGAACTGCTACAAACGGGAGTAATTTGGAAATGGAGCGAAGACTGTAAACGTGCCTTCCATAAATGCAAAGGCTTGATCACGTCCAAGGAAGTTTTGGCTCATTACAACCCATCACTGCCAATCAGACTGGCGTGCGATGCATCCCCTTACGGCGTAGGAGCGGTATTATCGCATAGATTCCCTGATGGCTCGGAGCGGCCGATAGCTTTTGCGTCACGCTCATTGAACTCAGCTGAGCGTAACTATGCCCAGATCGACAGGGAAGCACTCAACCTGGTATGGGGAGTGAAGAAATTCAACCATTACCTACACGGACAAAAATTTACCTTGTTGACTGACCATCAACCCCTCGTCTCCATATTCAACCCTAAAAAGGGTGCTCCCATTATGACAGCACAAAGGCTACAGAGGTGGTCCCTTTCCCTAGGGGCACACCAATATGACATAGAATACAAAGGATCAAAACAGCATGGGAATGCTAACGGTTTATCGCGCCTACCGTTGCCAATGGTAGAAGAGGTGTGATGAAATATTCCATTCATCACTGCCTGTGACTGTGGTTGGTTTCAGTTTCATTTCCCTTACCTCTGTTCCGTTTCCTCACCATTGTATTGTACTATGTGTAGGGCTCCGCCCATACCTGGCCCATTGTATTGTACTATGTGTAGGGCTCCGCCCATACCTGGCCCCTATGTAAGCTGGCCCAGCCTGCAGCACATCCAGTACAGCAGAGCTCTGGATGGAAGATACCTCTCTCCTGTGTGTTACCTTCTAAGTCAATAAAAGCCTTGTTTTGTTTCGCTAACATAGAGTCTCGGATTTATTGAGGCACATCAAGAGGCACCTACAGTAGACCCAGTGGAGATGTTCCACTCAACCATAGTGGAATGTCTACCAGTAACAAATTCTGCCATTGAAAAGGAAACGAGAAATTACCCGACTCTCTCACGAGTCTACGATTTAACGGTGAAGGGATGGCCAGCACATGGTGAACCACTGTTGCCAGCATTCTCGCAAAGAAGAGAACAGCTGTCAGTGTGCTGAGGAACCTTGATGTGTGGATCCAGAGTGGTGATTCCTTCCCAAACTCCAGGATAAAGTGCTAAAGGAGCTTCACGAGGGGCATCTGGGTGGAGTGAAAATGAAGAACCTAGCCAGAGCGTTTGTGTGGTGGCCAGGTATCGATGGAGACATCGAAGAAATGGCCAAGAGCTGCCTAGGGTGCCAGAAGGTCCAAAACGCCCCACCACAAGCCCCTCTACATCCATGGGAGTGGCCCTCATCTCCATGGCAAAGGGTACACATCGGCTTTGCTGGTCCATTTATGGACTCAATGTTCTTAATCGCGGTTGATGCACACTCCAAGTGGCCGGAGGTAATAAAGATGTCCTTCACCACCACGGAAAAAGCCATCACAGTATTAAGGACCATATTTGCCAGGAATGGGCTGCCTGAACAGATCTGTTCTGATAATGGACCGCAATTTGTGTCCGAAGAATTCAGGAAGTTCTTAAAAAACAATGGGGTTAAGCACTACACGTCCGCCCCATACCATCCCGCCACCAATAGATTGGCTGAAAGGTTTGTCCAGACCTTCAAGAAGGCCATAAAGGCCATGGGTAATGAAGACATAAAACTTCAGCATAAGGTAGATAACTTCTTGTTTGCATACAGGAATGCAACACATGTGGTTACAAACCAAACTCCCGCCATGATGTTCTTCAATAGAAGCCTAAGATGCCGGCTAGATTTGATCAAGCCAAACATCAGAAGGGACGTGGAGAACCAGCAATTTCAAGGCATGAATTAAAGGCCAACTAGAACCTTCCAGATAGGTCAACAAGTTTTGGCCCGGGACTACCGTACCGAGAAACGGCAGCCTGGAACTATTTGCACACGACTAGGACTGCTGATGTATACCGTGGACATTGGAGAAAGCATAATAAGGCGCCATGCTGACCAGATCATAGAGTCATCCGAAAAGGGACAACCTATACCACAACTCTATACGCCTAATGATGAAGTAGAGATACCCATAGTATCTACCTCCGATCCGGTGATACTGGAACCAGATGACCCCGACACTGGCATTCAAGCCGAATCAGCCTTGCCAAAAGAACCTACTACACCACCAGAAACTACTACACCACCGAGGCGTTATCCGGACCGAGTCAGGAAGCCTCCAGAGAGACTGACTTATAATTGATTAACTGCAGCAAATGTGTAGATTATTGTTCTTGTAACGTGTTAATTAATGATTACTTAAAATATTATGTACTGGTTGTCTAAAAGGGGAGGAATTGTGGTGTATGTGCCTTTAAGAGCCCCCTGTGTACTGTAATGCCGGTAATGGCCACTCGGGCTATATAAGCCTGTATATTGTCTTGTATCTGTTAGTTCACCTCCAGACTTTGTTCAGTAAACACCTGTGAAACCAACTCCTGCCTTCCGTGTCTCTATTAACACACGGATACAACAGGAGGCGAAACTCTCCAAAAGCTCCTCCAGGAGAGACAAATATTGGCTGCTTTCAAAAGGTACATAATGTCTGTAACAGATTTTTAATTAATTATTGTTACATGGGTCTAGTGTCATTTTCCCCCCCTAATCCTGTGATTATTCAAATCGTCTTTTTAAACATTAATTACTGCTCCTTTTGACCCTTTCAGCTACTGTCATTTTGTTTTCAGTGGAGGCCACCAGACACGTCACTCTTTGGAATTATGTATAGGTGAGCTCATCACTGCAAGCAGGTCAGTGAAGTGAGGGGAAAGGCAACCTCAGGAAATCATGCTAATCTTTGTAAACAGCATTTATCACTTTGAATTTCATTGCAGCTATGTAGATGATGGGCGAGTCTTACATTATACATACTAAATAAAATGGCATCTTATAAAATGAATGCCAGGCTCTTTTTCCAGAATCATTTTCTATTAAGCCATATGTATGTTATTTCACAATATTTAAGTATAAAATCACATTTTCCAAATATTTTAAGATTGAATCTGTACAGTGACGGTAAACAAGGAAAATATAGAAAGTAGTGAAAGATAATAAAGCAGTCCATGCCCACATGCAGCAAGACCTGGATGACATTCAGCATTGGGATGATAAGTGGCAAGTAACATTTGCGCCACACAAGGCAATGACCATCTCCAGCAAGAGAGAGTCTCCTTCTTCTTAGGCAGTCCCTCGGAACCGAGGCTGACTTGCTTCCACATTAAAAATGAGTTCTCAGGTGACTGATGAGTCCAATGTGGGACCTACAGTCTCTGTCACAGGTGGGGCAGATGGTGGTTCAAGGGGCGGGTGGGTGGGATGCTTGGGTTGACGTGCGCTCCTTGCAATGCTTGCGCTTGGCTTCCGCTTGCTCCCGGCGAAGAGACTCAAGGTGTTCGGCACCTTCTCGGATGCTTCTCCTCCACTTTGTGCAGTCTTGGGCCAGGGATTCCCAGGTGTCAGTGGGGATGTTGCACTTTTTCAAGGAGGCTTTGAGGGTGTCCTTGAAGCATTTCCTCTGCCCACCTGGGGCTCTCTTGCTGTGCCAGAGCTCCAAATAGAGTGCTTGTTTTGGGAGTCTCGTATCGGGCATGCAGATGATGTAACCTGTCCATCGGAGCTGATCGAGCATGGTCAAAGCTTTGATGCTGGGGATGTTGGCCTGAGCGAGAACACTGACGTTGGTGCGCCTATACTGCCAATGAATTTGCAGGATCTTGCAGAGGCAGCGTTGGTGGTACCTCTCCAGTACTTTGAGGTGCCTGCTGTACATGGTCCATGTTTCTGAAGCATACAGGAGGGCGGGTATCACTGCTGCTCTGTAGACCATGAGCTTAGTGCTGGGCTTGAGGTCCTGGTCTTCAAACACTCTCTTCCTCAGGCAACCGAAGGCTGCACTGGCACACTGTAGGCGGTGTTGGATTTCGTCGTCGACGTCTGCCCTTGTTGACAGTAGGCTCCCGAGGTATGGAAAGTGGTCCACGTTGTCCAAGGCCTTGTCGTGGATTTTGATAATCGGGGGGGGCAGTACTGTGTGGCGGGGGCAGGTTGGTAGAGGACCTTTGTCTTACGGATGTTTAGTGTAAGGCCCATGCTCTTGTACGCTTCGGTGAAGGTGCTGATGATGGTTTGGAGTTCAATCTCCGAGTGAGCACAGACGCAAGCGTCGACTGCATACTGTAATTCGACGACAGAGGATGGGACGACCTTGGATCTGGACTGGAGGTGATGGAGGCTGAACAGTTTCCCGTTTGTTCTGTAAATTAGCTCCACTCCAGCAGGGTGCTTACTGAGGGCGAGATGGAGCATTGCAGCAAGGAAGATCGAGAAGAGCGTTGGTGCGATGACACAGCCTTGCTTGACCCCGGTTCGTACGTGGATTGGGTCTGTGGTGGAACCGTTGGTCAGGATCGTGGCTTGCATGTCATCGTGAAGCAGGCGGAGGATGGTGACAAACTTTTGAGGGCAGCCGAATTTGAGGAGGACACTCCATAATCCCTCATGGTTGACAGTGTCGAAGGCCTTTGTGAGATCAAAGAAGGCCATGTACAGCGGTAGGTGCTGTTCCCTGCATTTCTCTTGTAATTGACGTGCAGTGAAGATCATGTCCATTGTGCCCCTTAGTGGGCGGAATCTGCATTGCGACTCTGGGAGGAGCTCTTCGGCCACTGGGAGAAGGAGATTGAGGAGGATTCTTGCGATGACTTTCCCTGTGGCAGACAGCAGGAAAACTCCTCTGTAATTACCACAATTGGACTTGTCACCTTTCTTGAAGATGGTCACAATTACGGCATCTCTGAGATCCCCTGGCATGCTCTCCTCCTTCCAGATAAGAGAAATGAGTTCATGAATTCGTGCCAGTAGTGCTTCTCCACCATGCTTTAGTGCCTCGGCGGGGATTCCATCTGCTCCTGAGGTCTTGTTGTTCTTCAGTTGTCGGATGGCCTTTTCAACCTCATGCCAGGCTGGGGTTGTGCTGAGATGGTGGCGGGTAGCATGCTGCGGGATGGAGCTGAGGACACTCGCGTCGAAGACAGAGTCTCGGTTAAGGAGATCTTCGAAGTGCTCCTTCCAGCGGGTACTGACTGTCTCTCTGTCCTTGATGAGTACCTCTCCGTTCTTGGCCCACAGTGGGGTAGGACCTTGGGTGTTTGGGCCGTAGATGGTCTTGACTGCGTTAAAGAATCCACGCACGTCGTGGTTGTCGGCTAGCTGCTGGATCTCCTGCGCTTTCTCCACCCACCATCTGTTATTTTGGTCGCGAGTTTGTTGTTGGACCTCGGCCTTCAGGCATCTGTAGAGCTGCTTTCTTGCTCTCGAGTTCTGTTGCTGTTTCCAGATCAGTAATGCCTTGCGCTTACGGCTTATTAGCTCCTGGATCTCCTGGTTGTTCTCATCGAACCAGTCTTGGTGTTTCCTGGTTGAGTGACCGAGCGTCTCTTCACAGGTGTTGATTATGGAGACCTTGAGTGCAGACCAGGCGCTGTGGGCACTCTGTGACTCTGCATCACTGGGAGTCGTCAGGTTGTTTGAGGCACAGGCTGAATAGGGCCTTCTTAGCGGGGTCTTTGAGTGCTCCAGCGTTGATTTTCCTGCGGCATTGTTTCTGTTGCTGCCACTGTTTTGGGGCTACATTGATGGAGATGACAGAATGGATTAGGCGGTGGTCAGTCCATAAAACCACCATTCAACAGCACTACCATCGCTGAATTGCCCACCATCCTGGGGGTCACCAATGACCAGAAACTTAACTGGACCAGCTACATAAGTGGCCACAAGAGCAGGTCAAAGGTTGGGTATTCTGCGGCAAGTGTCTCACCTCCTGACTCTCCAAAGCCTTTCCACCAACTATAAGGCACAAATCAGGAGTGTGTTGGAATACTCTCCACTTGCCTGGATGAGTGCAGCTCCAACAACACTCAAGAAGCTCAACACCATCCAGGACAAAGCAGCCCGCTTGATTGGCACCCCATCCACCACATTAAACATTCACTCCCTCCACCACCAGCGTACCGTGGCTGCAGTGTGTACCATCTGCAAGATGCACTGCAGCAATTCACCAAGGCTTCTTCGACAGCACCTCCCAAACTTGTGACTTCTACCACCTAGAAGGACAAGGGCAACAGGCGCATGGGAACGCCATCGCCTTCAATTTCCACTCCAAGTCACACACCATCCTGATTTGGAAATATATCGCCGTTCCTTCATGGTCACTGGGTCAAAATCCTGGAACTCACTCCCTAATATCACTATGAGTGTACCTTTATCACACGGACTGCAGCGGTTCAAGGCAGCGGCACACCACCACCTTCTTGAGGGTAATTAGGGATGGGCAATAAATGCTGGCTTTGCCAGTGATGCCCACATCCCTGGAACAAATAAAGAAAAGATCAACTAGAAAACACAAAGTCACTGATGTAAAAAGACTACTGAGCACTCGGTTTGAGTATAAAACAAAGCTTTAATCAAATGTTTCAAAACCATGAGATTTCTAGTTACATCACTAGTTCCTGGTTACAGAAACATCCTGAGCAAGCTGGGCCCACGCCTGAGTATTTATACTCCTTGGACGGCGCCACCAGCTGGCCGCCCAGTGTTACTTCATGAGTCATGATAAGATTCATGACATCCTTCCTTCCCGCCTGAAAGTTTTGGAAGTCCGACGACTTCCTTCTAGTGGATTAGGCGGACCACGAATGGGCGCAGTCTTTTAGATCTTCGCTTGTGGCTGGAAGGCACGTCTCCTCGGACCGTGTCTTGTTCCCTGGGTTGCTTGGTCCATACTGGTAGATCGACGGGGCCCGTATTGCCTTGATCGACCTGCGGAAGACTGGGGAGATCGTGACTCCGGGTGCGGGTCCCCACAGGCGCAGAGCTGGCGCCATCTTGGTTGGCAGCCAGGGATTGACCGGCGTCCTGGCTTCAGGTGGCCAGCCCATGGGAAGCGCTCGGCTCTCCGAGTTGATCCGGTGCAGTAGCCGGCAGATCCCTTGATGTCCCAGGTAGGGCTGTTATGTCTGACATTGGTGATAGGTACTCGATTGCCTTGGCCTGAGCACATGGAGTTTGATACTGCTGTTATCGTTGTATTGTGTCTGACGTTGGATATAGGTATTCGATTGCTTTTGCCTGGGAGAGTGTGTTTGGACCAGCCATTAAAAGCAACATGAACTGAGCTCTGCATACGGCCTCTGGATTATCTTTGCAAATGCAACCTTTGGCGACGAGGATGGCTGAAATCTCTCTTCCACCACCTCCTCCCTTCCTTGCACTACCCGGTGAGCCCCCGATCCCATAGGTTCGCTGGTTACAGTCCTTTGAAACCTACCTCACCGCTCTCGGACTAGAAAATGTGAGTAGAGCACGGAAAAAGGCACTGTTATCCCATTGCTTGGGAGTGGAGGGCCAGCGTGTTCTTGGGACATTAGGTACAGCAGACTCAATTCAAACATATGATGTGGCTGTGGCTCTGTTAAGCACACACTTCTCTGCCCCACAAAGTGCCCTCCTGCGGCGAGTCATTTTTAGACAGCGTCACCAACTTCCCGGCGAGTCTGTGCATCAATACGTGACGAATTTGAGGGGGTTAGCTAGCTCGTGCAAGTTCGGTGCACTACAAGACGAGATGGTGCGTGATCAACTAATAGAGCACACCAACAACGTGAGAGTGCGTGAAAGACTGTTACTCGAGTCCAACGATCTGTCGTTGTCACAGGCAGTTAACATTGCCTTTCAAGTGGAGTCTGCAGCCGAATGTGCAGTGAAACTAGCACACACACCCAGTGACGGCGCCCTCGGCCCCGACAGCCCTGACACTGTAATGCTCGCGCGACAGCAGCAATGCGCACTACCGCAGCAACAGTGTGGAAACTGTGGATCTCGTTCACATGCTACCAGAGCGCAGAATTGCCCCACGCGCGGCCAAGCCTGTCGCAATTGTGGAAAACAAAATCACTTTGCCAATGTCTGCCGCTCTGTCCCGGTTGCTACAAATGAACACTCTCAGTCCTCAAGCACTATAATTCACAACGTGAGCTCTGGGCCAGTAGTGGCTTTCAAGTCATGCACAATTAACCTGAATGATGTGTGCATCCCTTTGTTGTTGGATACCGGCGCCAGCGTCTCACTGCTGAATGTGGATACATTCAAATGTTTTTTCAGCTCCCTGCCACTCTCTGCGCCCTCCACTGCCCTTTGCAGGTATGGTAATTCGAAAATTGGACTAGTGGGCTCAGTCAACCTCACTGTACGCTATGGAACAAAAGTTTTGCCAGATTTTTGTTTTCATGTGGCACGCCAAGGAGATAACCTGATGGGACTGGATCTTTTCACTGACCTGGGTTTTTCTCTCTTGGACACCGGCGCCAAACATGGCCAGCACTCTTCGAGGGTCTGGGCTGCCTGACTGCCTTCACCCACCAGCCCATGTAGACTCCACCGTTACCCCTGTCATTCAGCCACTGCGCCGCATCCCGCTTGCTCTCCGTGACGGGGTCACAGCTGAACTAAAGCAGCTACTGGAAGCTGGCATCATCGAACCAGTTGATGCCTCCCCATGGGTCTCCAACCTGGTGGTCGCAACGAAAAAGTCAGGTGGTCTACGCATCTGTGTTGATCTTCGAGCAGTGAATAAGGCCGTAATCCCTGACAAATATCCGCGTCAGAGGAACTCACAGCGCAGTTCTATGGTTCCATCCTGTTCTCGAAACTGGACCTTCGACAGGGCTATCTACAGGTTCCCCTCCACCCCAGCAGCAGGGACCTCACTGCTTTTGTGACACATGCTGGCGTCTTTCGGTACACCGGGATACCATTTGGACTTAGCTCTGCACCCAGCTGCTTCCAAAAGGGGATTCCTGGGGTGGCCATCTACCTGGATGACATCGTCGTGCATGGGCCCTCGACCTCCACTCATGACGAACGCCTTCACAGAGTTTTCACGGCTCTAGCAAAACACAAGCTCACACTGAATGGCGAAAAGTGTGTCTTTGCTGTTTCAGAGATTCAATTTGTGGGGTTTCGGTTGTCGGCTGACGGTATATCCCCACTCCAGTCAAACGTGGATGCCATTCACAGCATCCATGAACCCAGCTCTGCAGCACAGGTTGCCTCCTTCCTTGGCATGACTGGGTACTACCTGAAGTTTTTGCCCCAGTACTCAGCCACCACAGCCCCACTGTGCCAGCTCCTGCGAAAGGATGAGCCCTGGGTGTGGCCACAAGCCTGTACGGAAGCTGTTCGCCTCCTCAAATCGCAGCTCACATCACCTCCAGTGTTGGCTCACTTTGAAGTTGCCAACCCCACCCTCGTCACCTGCGATGCGTCCGCTGCAGCTGTGGGGGCAGTGTTATCGCAGATACAGAATGGAGTGGAGAAACCAATCGCCTTTGCCTCCCGAGCCCTTAGCCCCACTGAACAGAAGTACTCAGTAGGTGAGCGTGAGGCGCTGGCGTGCGTCTGGGCATGTGTGCGGTGGCACCTGTACACGTATGGCCGTGCCTTCACCCTGCGTGTTGTGTCTGTGTATAATAAGACACAGACTGCAGGAGAACGGTACAACAGGTGTTTACTCAACGTGGATCACACGGGAACTGATCTGTACAGATTACTACTCAGTGCTATATACAGGTGTGGTCACTGCCGGTACTGCAGTATACATGAGCTGTAAAAGATAGTTCCCCCCTTAAAGGTGTATACATTACAATTCCTCCCCTTTTAGATTAACAGTACCATAACACTCATTTAACAATTAAATATCAAACTAATTACAACTAACACTTTTAACATGCAACATTAGCTGAAAATAGTCTATTTATATACTCAGTCTTTGGGGAGGCTTCCTGATCCTTTCTGGATAGCGCCTTTCCCGAGTGTCTTGCTCTTGGTGCGGAGGCGATTCTGTCCCCCTGTCGTCGGTTGGTTCATCAGCTTCCGATGCTACTGTTTCTGGGGTAGACGCGACCTGTACGTCGGGTTCATCACCAGGTACGTATGGGCGAGGCATGGGGTTGACTTGTTCCTGTGACTCTAGGATCTGGTCAGCATGGCATCTCACGATGCTCTCCCCAACGTCCACTTTGTATATTAGGGGGCCCTGCCGTGTGCATATCGTTCCTGGCTGCCATTTTTCTGTTCGGTAGTCGCGGGCCAAGACTGGTTGCCCTACATTGAAGCTCCTTGTTGGCTTCTCATGGATGTGCTGGAATTGCTTACTCTCAACATCTCTTCGTACGTTTGGTCTGAGCAAATCCAGGCGAGATCTTAACCTTCGGTTAAAGAACATCATGGCTGGGGCCTGGTTGGTGACTGCATGTGTCGCATTCCGGTAGGCGAACAGGAAATTGTCCACCTTGTGCTGCAGCGGAATGTTGTCATTGTACATAGCCTTTATTGCCTTCTTAAAGGTTTGTACGAACCTCTCAGCCAATCCATTTGTGGCTGGATGATACGGGGGGGATGTGTAATGCCTTACCCCATTCTTTTTCAAGAACCTCCGGAACTCTTTGGACACAAACTGTGGTCCGTTGTCGGAGCAAATCTCTTCTGGCAAGCCATTCCTGGCAAAAATGGTCCGTAGGACTGCAATAGTTTTCTCCGTGGTGGTGGAGGACATTTTGATGACCTCAGGCCATTTCGAGTGCGCATCCACGGCTATTAAAAACATTGAGTCCATGAATGGACCAGCAAAATCAATACGCACCCGTTGCCATGGAGATGAGGGCCACTCCCATGGGTGTAGAGGGGCCTGTGGTGGTGCATTTTGGACTTTCTGGCATCCTGAGCAACTCTTGGTCAGGTCCTCGATTTGTTTATCGATTCCCGGCCACCACACATAAGCCCTGGCTAGGCTTTTCATTTTTACCCCTCCCAGATGACCCTCATGAAGCTCATTGAGTACTCTATCCCTTAACTTGGGTGGAATTACCACTCGGGATCCACACATCAAGGTCCCCCGGCACACTGACAGTTGTTCTCTCCTTGTCGAGAATGCTGGCAACAGTGAGTCGCCATGTGCTGGCCATCCCTTCACCGTCAAATCATATACCCGAGACAGTGTCGGGTCATTTCGGGTTTCCTTTTCGATACAAGCGTTACTTACCGGTAGGTATTCAACTATAGTCGAATGGAATATTTCGACAGGATCCACTGCTGGTGCTTCCTCCGCAGTAGGCAGTGGCAGGCGTGATAGCCCATCAGCATTTCCATGCTGTTTCGTGCCCTTATATTCAATCTCATAGTGGTGCACCCCTAGAAAAAGTGACCACCTTTGTAGTCGATGCGCAGTCATCACCGGAACGCCCTTCTTCGGATTAAAAATGGAGACAAGAGGCTGGTGATCAGTCAGCAAGGTGAATTTCTGCCCGTGCAGATAGTGATTGAACTTTTACACTCCCCACACTAGGCTGAGGGCCTCCCTGTCAATCTGGGCGTAGTTACGCTCGGCTGAGGTTAGTGATCATGACGCAAAGGCTATTGCCCTCTCTGAGCCGTCCGAGAATTTGTGTGACAGCACCGCTCCAATGCCGTAGGGTGACGCATCACATGTCAACCGAATTGGTAATGCCGGGTTGTAATGGGCCAATACCTCTTTCGATGTGATTAGTGTTTTGCTCTTCTGGAAAGCTCGTCTACATTCGTCACTCCACTTCCATGGCACCCCAGTTTGCAGTAGGGTGTTCAGTGGGTGTAGTATTGTAGACAAATTTGGCAAGAACTTATGGTAGTAGTTTACCAGCCCGAGGAACGACCTCAGTTGTGACACATTTTCCAGTGCTGGAGCCTTGACTACTGCCTCAATCTTCTCTGGGGACTTATGTAACCCCTCTTTATCGATAACGTGGCCACAATACGAGATCTGTTTTCTAAAAAACTCGCATTTGGGGCGGTTAGCTCGGAGCCCATATTCCTGCAATCTAGTGAGCACCTGCTCCAGGTTGGCAAGGTGATCACTGTCATTTTCGCCCGTGACCAGGATGTCGTCCAAATAACACTGGGTCCCTGGGATCCCTTGCAGGACTTGTTCCATTGCCCTCTGCCAAATAGCCGGAGCTGATGCTACCCCGAATACCAGCCGGTTGTATTGGTAGAGACCTTTATGGGTGTTGATTGTGAGGTATTTTTTTGATGCTTCTTCTACCTCCATTTGCAGATACGCCTGGGCCAGATCAATCTTAGTGAAGCGTTTCCCTCCAGATAGCGAGGCGAAAATATCTTCAATCCGCGGAAGTGGATATTGTACGGTGTGAAGGACCGGGTTCACTGTTACCTTAAAGTCCCAACGGATGCGAACCTTCCTTGGTTCCCCAGGCGTGCTGCTCAACGACTTTTTCATCACAGGGACGATGGGTGTAGCCCACTCGCTCCAGTCTACCTTGGACAGTACACCTGAACGTTCCAGACTCTCCAGCTCTGCTTCGACGGCTGGGCGGATCGCATAAGGTACCGGTCTGGCCTTAAAAAATTTTGGGCTTGCGTTTTCTTCAATTTTAATCGTCGCTGTCATGCCTTTTAGTGTTCTGAGTCCTTGCTGGAACACTTCTTTCGCGTCAGTTAGGATCTTTGACAGTCGCCCAGGTGTGACGTCATCATCCTTTTTGTCAGCCACAGTCAGTGCCTGTATGGAATGCCAATCCAGTTGTATTTTCCGGATCCATTCACGTCCCAGTAATGGTGGTCCTCCATCTTGCAATACATGCAGGTCTAGTTTTGGTGTTTCCTTACCGTTATATATAACGGTCACCCTTATTTTTCCTTTGGGGTAGACTTTTTGCCCCGTGTACATCTTCAAAATAATTTTTGTGTCTCTCAAGGGTATGTGTGAGAATAGCCGCTCGTAGTCCGTCGGTTTATGACTGTTAGGGCTGATCCTGTGTCCAATTCCATCTTTACCTGGACTCCTGCTATCTTGAGAGTGACCCAAATGGTTCGGTGATCCTCCGTTGTGATCACATTATGTAGTTTCAGACAACTCAGTTTCCTGCTTTTGGAGTCGTTATCACTCTTTTGTTCATCTGAACTATTCTCCGTCATCTTATGTACCTTCTTGTACTTTCCTTTGGTAGGTTTCTTATTGCTGGTTTTCTTTCCCGACCTGCAGACTCGTGCTATGTGTCCTACTTTTCCACACTGTCTGCACACTTTGTCTTTGAACCAGCAATCATTCTGGTCGTGTGTTGTTCTGCTGCAGCGATAGCACTTCTCTGTTCTATATGACATTTCGTTTGTGCCATATTCTTGCGGTCTCTGTTGTATCTCTGCAGCGCCCCGTGCTGCTGCTTCATATGATACCGCAATGCTGAAAGCCTTTTCCAGCGTAAGGTCCTTTTCAGATAAAAGCCGTTTCTGGGTTCCTTCACTTTGAAGCCCACACACAAACTTGTCCCTTAAGGTATCTGCCAGTCCCGCTCCAAACTGGCAGTGTTTCGATAGTTTGCGCAGTTCTGTTAAATAATCAGCATTGCTTTCATCCTTATGCTGGTTCCGTTTGTGAAACTTGAATCTTTCTGCTATCAGCAGCGGTGTGGGGTTTAAATGTTCCTGTAGTATCGTTACTATGTCTTCAAAACTCTTTTCCATTGGCTTCGTTGGGGTTACTAGATTTCGTAATAACCCATACGTCTTTGCACCCATTAAATTTAACAATACTGACGCTTTCTTGTCATCTGACACCTCATTTGCCTGGCAGTATACCTCGAATCTTCGACTTCATTGTCAAACGCAGTGATACTGCCACTCTTCGGCATTTTTGGGTGTGGTTTAAAATGGCGTCTCCCAATGGCTTAAAATGGCATCTCCCGCGCTTTCCTTCCTCCCCCGCTGCTGCCAACGCCACTCCCGGCAGTTCTCGTGGCAATGGCGGCACCCTGTAGGTTTCGCGCACTTCTCCTGCGCTGCTGCCAACGCCGCTCTCGGCGGTCCTCGTGGCAATTGCGGCGCCTGAACACCGGCTGCGCCCTGTGTGCTCTGCCCCCTCTCTCTCTCTCCCATCGACGCTGCTCAGCCCTTTGCTGTGCCGCTCGGTCGGGCTCTAACCCGCCGCTGTCCGAGAAGGGTCTGCGCACTACCTGTTGCCAGCCCGTTTCGCTGGACCACCTCGACTGGAAAGCCAAGCCTGGCTCTCGACAGCCTCCCCCGCAATTCTCGAGTCTCTGCTGGATGACTGGGCGGTTGCCCGTGGTCGATGCCCGAGTCTCTGGCCTTGACCTCCAATCCACTGATCTCCAGGAACGAATCCCCGGGAGGTGATGCAGAGTTGCAGGTAGGTTCGAACTTGCCTTGTCGCCAATGTTGTGTCTGTGTATAGTAAGACACAGACTGCAGGAGAATGGTACAACAGGTGTTTACTCAACGTGGCTCACACGGGAACTGATCTGTACAGATTACTACTCAGTGCTGTATACAGGTGTGGTCACTGCCGGTACTGCAGTATACATGAGCTGTAAAAGATAGTTCCCCCCTTAAAGGTATATACATTACACTGCGAACCGATCACCAGGCTCTCACTGCCCTGCTGTCGACATCCGGCACGGGCCACAGACCACTGCGTCTACACCGCTGGTCTGACTGCCTCCACCAGTACAATTTCAGTCTCCAGTTCACACCAGGACGTGACAATGTTGTTGCAGATCTGCTCTCCCGCACTGTCTCTGCCCCAGCCCCACTCGTCGGGTCTGAACATGTGGAACAGGATATCGTCCAGATGCTGCACACGCCTCTCCAAACCACAGTCTCTCTCCAGGAGCTCAAAGAGGCCTCTGAACAGGATCCGGCCCTCTCCCAGCTGTGCACCTTCATCAGAGATGGCTGGCCTCACAAGGTGCCTGAGGAACTGTCTGCCTACTCCAGAGTTAAAGAGGAGCTCTCCTGCTGGAATGACTCCTGTTTTGCACGTGGGCTATGCACTGTGGTCCCAAGTGCCCTTCGTGCGCGTGTTTTATCCATGGCGCACGAGGGCCACTTGGGCATAGTGAAGCTCAAACACCGATGCCGAGACCTAGTGTGGTGGCTGAGTATCGACAGGGAAATCGAGGCCCTGGTCAAGGACTGTGCAGCCTGCCTTGTAAGTGGCAAGACTGGCCACCAAGCTCCTCCACCCCTGCAACCCCATGCCTGGCCCTCTCAGCCCTGTGAGCACCTGCAGCTGGACGTCTGTGGGGAGATCCATGGTGTCCCCCACCATCAACGGTTCCTAGTGGTGGCCTATGACCTGCACTCAAAATGGCCAGAGGTCATCATCGATATCCTTGATTCCCTCTTCTCCCGCTGGGGGCATCCAAAGGCCATCACCACAGACAATGGCCCCCAAATGGTCTCTTCGGAACTCTCCTCTTACCTTGAGAGCAAGGGCATCCGTCACATACCACCCCGAGTCAAATGGGGGGGTGGAGCGTTTTAACCAGACACTGAAAAATGGCCTCAGAGCACACCTATCCCAGGGGTGTGCATTTGACAAGGCCCTCCTCCACACACTACTGCACTACAGAGCCTCCCAGCATTTCACTACAGGAGTCTCACCCGCATCCCTCATACTAGGCCGTGAGCTCATGCTGCCCCTTGGCAGGCTCCGCCCCTCACTAGCTCAGAGCCCTGCTCCATGGGCTCAAGCCACAGTCGCTAGACAGCAGGAGAAGATGAAACTCCGTTTCGACCAGTCAAAAAGGGCCAAGGCGCCAAACATCTCAGTCTCCGATTGGGACAGAGTCTGCAGGCCTCACTGCAACAATAAGGTGGCCTCATTCTGGTCCTCCCCTCTCCAAATCAGCCGCCAACTTGGACCAGCCACTTTCTGCCTCACTGACGGCTCTTGGTGGCATGCCAGCTGCCTTCGGAAGGTGCCAGCACCCCCTGATGCGGGATTATACGGACCTAATCCCCAAGCCTTACCCCCAGAGTGGCGGGATGCACATGTGGCTCAGCCAGCCAACCCTCAAGCGGATATTGTGCCTCAGCCTGCCCCTCATCAGTCCCCACTTCGGCCTGCTCTTCACCAGTCCGCACCTCGGCCTGTTCGTACACGTTCTCGCCCTGGCCACCTACAGGACTTTGTCACTACATTTCATGTTTGAAATTCTGTGAGGGGGGAGGAAATGTTATGTCTGACATTGGTGATAGGTACTCGATTGCCTTGGCCTGAGCACATGGAGTTTGATAATGCTGTTATCGTTGTATTGTGTCTGACATTGGATATAGGTATTTGATTGCTTTTGCCTGGGAGAGTGTGTTTGGATCAGCCATTAAAAGCAACATGAACTGAGCTCTGCATACGGCCTCTGGATTATCTTTGCAAACGCAACAAGGGCATCATCCTCAAAGGAGCGCAGAGCGTCAGCATCATTACCATGTGTTCCTCTACCAGTTGAGTCCGTGGGACTGGTTGGACAGGGAGCCAGATCTCGGAGTGAAATGGTGGACTCCTGGCCATCAGGGTACCGCACGTGCATGTAAGTGGGATTAACGTCCGTTAGTTCCACCTCGTCGACGTGGGGATCATTTTTGGAAGATCGGATGAATCTTCGGAGCAGCACGGGGCCGGGAGCTGCCAACGATGATGGTAGGGACGTCCCATGAGTGGAGCGACGCTGGAACCTGAAGAATCGCTCGTGAGGAGTGACTTTGGTGGATATAGAAAGAAGAGACCTGATGGAGTGCAACACGTCAGGGAGCATAGTTTCCCACTGCTGGTCTGGTAGGTTGCGTGACCTCAGTGCAAGACGAACAGCGTTCCAAATGATAGCGTTGTATCTCTCAACCTGTCCGTTACTGATGGAATGATATGGTGTCGTTTTGATTGTGGCGATTCCCCGTTGGGAAAGATAACTTTTGAGTTCGCTTGACATGAAGGAGGCACCCCGATCAGAGTGGATGAAATTGGCCGTACCGCAAAGGGAAAAGACCTGATCGAGGCATTTGATCACTGTGGAAGTAATCATATTGGGACAGGGGAAAGCAAAGAGAAAGCATGAATATTCGTCCACCATAGTAAGTAAGTAGGTGTTTCGCATTGAGGAAGGCAATGGCCCTTTAAAGTCAATGCTGATTCGCTGCATAGCATGTATGAGCGAGCCATCCGATGGACGGAAGAATTGCGGTTTTAATTCCGCACAGATTCTACAGGTGGAGCATGTTCTTTTCACATCTTCCGTAGAAAATGGGAGATTTTTAGATCGCACAAAGTGCAACATACAGGTAACGCCAGGATGGCATAAGTCAGTATGAAGGTCCGCAAGAGTCGAAGTTGATATAGAAGAGCAGAATGCCCGCGTGAGGGTATCCGGGGCCACATTTTCTTTGCCGGGTCGATAATGTATGGTGTATCCAAAGGCGGCCAATTCCATCCTCCAGAGCTGTATTTTGTTATTCTTGATCTTAGTGCGTTTCCGGTTATCCAGCATAAAGGCCACAGAGCGCTGATCGGTTATAAGCGTGAAATGGCGACGTGCGAGAAAATGACACCATTTACTTACTGCTTCGATGATAGCCGTAGCCTCCTTCTCAACAGGAGGATAATGGAGCTCGCTACCCTGCAAAGTTCTGGACAGAAATGCAACGGGTCGACCACCTTGATTCAAGGTAGCCGAGATCGCCACATCCGATGCATCGCACTCGACCACGAAAGGGAGATTTTCATCGATGGAACGAAGCGTGGCTTTTTCCAGTTGTCGCTTGAGGAGGTTGAAAGCTGAAATAGCCGTTGCCTCTAACAGAAATGACTTTGCATGAAGCAGGGGCTGGATCTTGTCGGAGAAGTGGGGTATCCACTTCGCATAATAGGCGAACATGCCGAGTGCCCGATGAAGAGAGTCGAGATTCGTAAGGGGAGGGAGCTCCTGAAGCGGATGAAGTCGCTCCAGATCCGGTTTGATGACACCGTTGCCCACCCAATAGCCAAGGATGTTGACTGATGGTACTGATTTCACAGATTTGGACTCATTTAAGGTTAAGTTGCAACGACGGAGAACGTCAAGAAATTTCTGGAGGTTGGCATCATGCTCCTTCTGGTCATGACCAGCAATGGTGATAGTATCCAGATATGGAAAAGTGTCCGTTAAGTTCTCCTGTTTGACTAGGCTATCCATAGCCCGTTGAAAGACGGCCACCCCATTGGTGACCCCAAATGGAAGGCAACAAAACTGATAAAGCCAACCATTGGCCTCAAAGGCCTTATACTTTTTGTCAGAGTCCTTTAACGGTACTTGATGGTATGCACTCTTTAAATCAAAAGTTGAAAATACCTTGTAGTTGGCAAGGTTGTTGACCATGTCATCGATGCGTGGTAGTGGGTAGGCATCCAGGTCGATATACTGGTTAATAGTTTGCGAGTAATCGATGCAAAGACGTTTCTTGTGTTGCTTCAGAGGATTTTTAACAATGACGACTTGAGCCCGCCAGGAAGATGAACATGGCTCAATGATACCGTCAGCTAGAAGGCGAGAGATTTCTGCCTCGATAAAGGATCGATCATCTTGGCTGAAACGTCGTGATTTAATGACTATGGGCTTACATCAGGGGGAAAGATTGGCAAACAAGGAGGGCTCGTCGAGCAAAGCCGCCGAAAGCGCACAAAACGGTACTTTGGAAATAGTAAGCTCCGGCTTTGGCCCTCTAAACTCGAAAGTGAGTCTTTTGTGTTGTCTCTGGAAATCCTGTCCCAGGAGCACATCACTACATAGGTTTTTGAGCACTCTGAGCCGGGTGGAGAAATAAGTGCAGCCATTGAGAATAAGGTCAACAAGACAAAAGCCGGAAGAGTTGGTGGTCAGTGTCGTCAGAGCCATTGCAATCTCCCTGTCCGAGGGGTAAATACGCAGTTTTAACTTACTGACAGCCCGCTCACTAATGAAGCTGTCAGTGCTGCATGAGTTGATTAGTGCACTCAAAATGTGTCCATTTACCGAAACCTTCGTGGGTGCATGGGACAGACTTTGGGGAAAAACAGCTGTGATGGGAGGAGGGGCAGTTTTACCCTTGACAGCTGTAACCTTAGTAGTGGCTCTTGGGGGAGGAGCAGTTCTTTAGATTGCAGCTGCAAAACTAACAGGGGCTCTCGACTGGTATACCTTAGAAAAGTGGCCTTTCTTACTAACAGAGGCTCTTGACTGGCATACCTTAGAAAAATGATCTTTCTTACTGCAATGACTGCAGGTTGCGTTACGAGCAGGACAAAATTTCCTATAGTGGAATGAACTTCCACAGAAGAAACACTTCCTTCCAGATTGCCAAGATGCCGCTAGGGCAGGGTCGTCGTCAGTGAAGGCTTCTAGGGTGGGGTTGCCACCCGTTAGGTTAGAGTCAACATCAGTGAGGGCTTCCGCCCGAGAACTATCGAAGGAGTCATTAAAAGTGATAGCAGCAGCCCGTGCACATGGTAAAAGATAGGTATCTGCATTCCTTTTTGCTAAGTCCAGGGAACATGCCTGGTCATAGGCAGCCTGCAACTCAAGGATTTTATTCTCCAACAGACGCTGGCGTATGAAGAGAGATGTAATTCCATTAATAAAAGAATCATGAATTAGCTCCTTCTGGTACTGCTCAGCTGTGACAGCTTTAAGATTACAGTCCATGCTGAGCCTGCAAAGCTTTTGAAGGAATTCATCAAGTGATTCCCTGGGTTGTTGCCGAGTAGTGGCCAGTAGATGCTGAGCAAAAATTTTGTTTGGGGCCTTAACATATAGTCGCTGTAATCTTAGGATAGCGGAGTCATAGTCTACACAGTCTTCGATATAGTCATACACATGAAGAGATACATAATTGGCAAGTATCTCTAATTTATCAGGAACATTCTCACCACACACCCTGAGGAAGTTGCTGAAGGTACAATACCAGTGTTTCCATACTTTAGCAGTTGTAGGTGAATTCAGGTCCAGGTCAAGACGGGCGGGTCTGAGTAGTTTGTCCATGATGGATTGATCACTACGTCGGAGTTCCCTTCTACAGTTGAAGTCGTAGCTGGCTGTTCCCGAAATCACTCAGAGTGTGGAGTCGATACACAATTGATTAAATTGAGGTAAAAAGACTACTGAGCACTTGGTTTGAGTATAAAACAAGGCTTTAATCAACTGTTTCAAAACAATGAGATTTCTAGTTACATCACTAGTTCCTGGTTATAGAAACATCCTGAGCAAGCTGGGCCCACGCCTGAGTATTTATACTCCTTGGACGGCACCACCAGCTGGCCGCCCAGTGTTACTTCATGAGTCATGATAAGATTCATGACAGCCACTTTACAAGATTGAAGCAGTAACACAGGTGACACTTGTACTACATTAATATGCATACATGTGCTAATTGTTCAACATTGAGCAAAGATCTAAGATATTCATAACCATAAAACATCTGTTAAAAAACAGAAACTAAGCTTCACTCTTTCAGTAATTTTTAATTAAATTGCTCATTAATCAGTACTACAGGTTTTTTTAAGAAAGCCTAGAGATTAATGTTTTCTTGCAAAACGTACATTGTAAAATACATGTGCAATAATCAGATTGAAATGATTGAAACTAAATTAACGCTTACAATATCTCAAACATTCATTTTCTGTATGAAATGAGCTCCTCAGAAATTCATCCAGGAGAAACAATTCCCTTTCCAATATAATTGAACTGGAGGGTGATCAACTGTAGAATCACATTAAATCCTGCACCGCAGCTTATATTGTTTATCCTAAGACAAGCCCAAACCAGGATACATTGCATCTATTTCAACCAGTTTGCAATTAAGAGGTAACTGAAGAAATAAAACTATTAGTGCAGCCATTGGCCTTTTCTGACATTGTATTATTTCTTTCATTTGTTTACTTGAAACAAAAAAAAGCTTAAAACTACTGTGGCCAAAAATCTGGGGATCAGCGATGCTGCGACTGCACCCATCAGGAACCCCCATCACTGACCCTGGTGGACTATTCTTGGTCAGGGGGAATTTTCCTCATTATCATTGGAATGATGGGTGCATGGGCACATCTAGGGCATCCACTGCAGAGAGCTAAAAGTTCAGCCAAAGACTGATAGGCCAGGGGGAGGGGGCTGGATCACCCGAACGATCAGAGCTATCCCCACAGCCTCTTTGTACGGAGGCTGTCCAACAATTTGCTGCTAGGAAAAATAGGCCCTCCTTTTTGGGGGTCCAGGCTGTGCTGTGTGTCCACCTGACAGCTGATCACTTTCTTCAGACAGAAGCTGTTGTTCACTGCATTCCCAGCACAGATTGAGCTTTCTGGAGGCTGCAAGTCTTTCCAGCAGAGTCTCCATCCAGTGTCACCTCATTGGAAGAACCTCTCTCTCCATTGACAAATTGCTTCTGTCATCTCTACTTGACCTGCCATGTATTCCATCAGCATGGGTGCCGTTTATATGGTCTCACCTTGGTCCTCAGAATCTGACCACAATGGGCCCCAACACCAGCAGCACCAGGCACAACAGCAGCACCAACAACAACAACATCAACCTTCTCCGCAATCACCTGATGCTGCACAGGACAGAGGGCATCAGCACCTGAGCACATTGCTGCCCGGGAGGCCAGGGATGGCCTCATCATAGCCAGATTTATTTAACTTTATGGCTGCCACATGATACACCAGGCTGCCACCACCCCACACCAACATCATAAAGCATCCCTACAATGACCAAGCCATTCCTTTCACACTCACCACCATTGCGGGGGGTACCATTATGTCTCACTATTCACTGCAACTCACTAAGCCACTTCCAAAGGAGCACACAAATCTGTCCAAGACCGGAAAGTGTTGAAAATAAAGATTTCTATGTTTGACAGCACATTAACGGAAACTTTACATAAACATTGGATAAAACACCCAAGTGGCTACCCTTGTAAATCTACTTGTGTGTCATCCTCCTCTTCTGCGCGCTTCTACAAGGTGCTACCCCTGTGGTTTCAGCAGAGGTAGAGGCAGCCTGCTCACTCCCCTGCTGTCAAGGAGTTGGAGAACACCTTGCTGCACATCAGTGGGTCCATGAGGACCCAAATCTGTGCTGACATCCCTCCTAGAGAGGAGGTCTCTGAGCCTCTGCCATCTATTCTCCATAGGTAGCCATCTATTCTCCATAGAGACAATGCGCTCCTGTGAGTGACGCGTTAGCTGTTCCCTGTAGGTGGCCATCCTATCCATGGAGGAGCCTACAGTCGCCATCGCCTACGACACGGTGGTGCTCATGTTGGAGATGGGCTCCTCCATTCTCTGAACATTTGCAGACATCGCGCTCGCAAAACCTGGTAGAGCCCCCTGCACTTCTTGCTGCACCTCCAGGAACACCCTCTTTCTGGATGGCCCCCGAGGCTCAGCATCTGCATGCAGAGCTGGGAGTGTCCTGCACCCTTCGGTGAGGAGTTTCCACTTCTGTCCCTATCTCCACCATCTGCCCATGCTCACTTGTGAGTTGTGAGACACCATGTGACAACACTACTCTATCTTGCGTGGGACCCACCCAGGTGTGCATCTCTGCGCTGGTGCTGGTTGTGCTTTTGTCTGGTGACGGTGCGCCCTCAGAGGCTGGAGGCTTCTCTGAGGAGTTGTTTTCCTTTTCCTCCTGGACAGTGGGGCGGGGAGGGATGCTCTTGATGGACCTGTGGGAGAGTAAAGAGATGATTCGATATGTCATATCAAGAATGGGTACAGATACCATAATGTACATGATGACCATTCAGTGGCTGATGATATCAGTCCCCATATGAGTGACTGATGTATGCCATGTAGCTGTATGATATATAATTCTGTCACCAAGTTGCTGAGATGTTCCCCTCTCTCTGTCTCCCAGCTCCAGCTGCTCGGCGACTCCAGATATTTCTAAAACAGCCTCCTCTGCTGTTGTAAGGTTTGCAAATAATAATCTTCGGGAGCGCCCCCTGACTTACCGCCGGGGTCAGGGGGGCCTGGGAGGTGCTATTTAAAGGTGAGGTGTGGGGTGGCCATTTTTGTTGCTGACCGCCTGCCAGCACCTGCCTCCGCACCCCACCCCCCGCACCCCCACGGAGTGCCGGCTGCATTCCGTGAGCCTGGCACTTCTCTTGAGTACCGGGCTCTTTTGCCGGCACTTCTGATCCCCGGGGGCCCAGCTGGGCCCTGGGTCGCGCTGCGCAAGGCCCCTCCCCTTTAAGAAGGGGAGGAAGGCCTGCAATACCGTGGCGCAGCGAATGGCGCTGCGGCACGTAACGCCGCGATATTCCCTCGCAATGCCCCAAGAGGGAGGCGGGGTGCTTACAGTAGCAGCCTGCTTCCCTCTTGGGCTGGAACCACTCAATTTCCGCTGCGGGGGCGCTAATTTTTCCGGGGGGCAAATGTAGTGTCCCAGCAAAGTTAGCGCCCCAAAGGGGGCGCTACTCAATTTTTAGCCTTATGACCTTTGGTTACCGACCCACTTGCCAGAGGAAACATTTTCTCCCAACTTGCTCTATCAAAACCCTTCATAATTTTTGAATACCTCTATTAGGTCTCCCCTTAACCATCTTTGCTCTAAGGAAAACAATCCCAGCTTCTCCAATCTCTCCACATAACTGAAGTCCCTCGTATCATCTGTACACAATACTCCAGGTGAGGCCTAACCAGTGATTTGTAAAGGTTTAGGGGGAAAAATTCGTTCGGTTAGTGTCTCCCATTAGCGCCTCCGGGGGGCACTAACTGGGCGCTAGGAACTTAGTGCCTGAGCGCGGCGATTTTAGCGGCGCTTGCAAAGTTGACCAGTCGTTTTGCGGCGGTGCTAAGCACGACTGCGACGATCTCCTGCGCCTGCAGATTGTGACGTCAGTCGAGCATGCAACACCCCGGTAGCGCCCTGGACCAGATATTGAATTGCGCCCCCTGCCTTAACGCCTGCCACTAGGAACGACAGGTAGAGGGGAACATTTTCAAGTCGGGAAGGGGCTGGGGGAGCGCTATTTATAGGCGGGCGCTTCCTGCCTTTTCTTGTCGGTAAAACTTTTGGTACACGCAGGGTGAGAGGGAGAGAGACGTCTGGAGAGATTTAACGCTGTCCTAAGAAGTTTTGGCCCTCAGCACCATTTTTGAGGTTCTTAAGCGCCGAGCTCTTTCCCTGGGCCTGTCCATTAGTGCTTCCAACACAATTGCTTTAGAGGTCTCTCCAGGCCGAGATTCAAGGCTGCAATGAGCAGGGTGTGGCTGGCCAGCAAGATGGCCCCTCCCCTTTAAGAACTGGACGGCGCCAGTCTGTCTGGCTTCCATGGTAACTGACATCGTCTGGGCTTCGGTAGCGTTCTGAGGTAGTGCCTCGCTCCCCGACGTTTGCGCCTTAAGAGAGGTGTGTAGCGCCTGATTTAGCGCTCAAATCACCTCCGGGGCGATAATGGCGGATTTTACAATCGGAGGTGATAATTAGTCATAGAGTCATAATGGCTGAGAAGGAGGCCATTTGGCCCATCGAGTCTGTGCCGGCTCTCTGTAGAGCAATCCAGTCAGTCCCATTCCCCCGCTCTATCCCCATAGCCCTGCAAGTTTATTTCACTCAAGTGGCTATCCAGTCTCCCCCTGAAAACATTGAGGGCTGGATTTTGCCAGCCCCGAGGAGGTGGGTATGAAGGCGGGACTGCCGGTAAACTTGCAGAAAGTGGGGGCAGATGGCAAAGCCACCCCCATCCAGCCTCCGTGTCCTTTTACCAGGAGGTGGGAAGCCATCCTGCCCCGGGTTCCATCTCCTCGAGGCAGTAAGGGGTTAAATCCTTTTAACTGCCTGTTAACAGGTAGTTAACAGGCAGAAAAAAGGATTAGTTCCATTTTACCTTTTCAGGTGAAGGCTTCCTGACCTCGGAGAACCCCGCCGGGTTGGAGGAGCCGAGTAGGAAGTCTGCGGTTGTCGGAGGGGCCTGAAAGTAAGATGTAGAGGTGAGTGTTAAGTGTTAGAAAATGTTCACTTACCTTTGTTTCTGCCTACAGCCTTCAGCCGTGGTGTTTCCGGAGTCCCGATATCTTTGTTGTAGATTTCACAGACTGGCTGTTGAACCCTCCGAACCAACAGTCATCTGCTTTCTACAAAGTTGAAAGGCTTGATGAGTCCTGAACACAAGGCCTCATCAAACTGCACAGAATGTCAGTGTTTGACAGCTTCACAGAGTTGTCAAACACTGACATTTCTTCTTTCAAGAAGTCTTGACAGATTGAAAGTCAGACGTTGACGTGCTCCATCAGTGACTTCCCCCTAATTGGCCTGCTGAGACAAGGTCAATCAGGGGAAAACCCCGCTGGTTGGCCAGAACATGATGGAGGCGGGACTGAGAGCCGACAAGCAGCAGTCCCGCCTCCAGCACATCTCCATTCATAAAATCCAGCCCTGAGTGTGTCCGCTTCCACTACTTCCGTCGGCAGCGAATTCCATGTCATCAGCACTCGCTGTGTAAAAAAGTTTTTCCTCAAGTCCCTCCTGTATCTCTTGCCCAAAACCATAAATCTGTGTCCTAGTCCTTGTACCATCACCTCGTGGGAACAGCCTTTCCCCGTCTAGCCTATCCAAACCCGTCACAAACTTGTACACCTCTATCAAGTCACCCCTCAACCTCCTTTGCTCTAATGAAAACAAATCCAGCTTCTCCAACCTGTCCTTGTAGCTAATATTCCCCATCCCCAGAACCATTCTGACAAATCTCCTCTGCACCCTCTCAAGGGCCTTCACATACTTCCTAAAGTGTGGTGGCCAGAACTGGACACAATACTTCAGTTGTGGCCTAACCAGTGCTTTATAAAGGATCAGCATAACCTCTCTACTTTTACACTCAATGGCCCAGAAATTCATGTCGGGGGCTTCCCGCGGGTGCAAGCCCCCGACCTACACTTACCTAGCGCGCCGGCAGTTGAGGCCTGGGCCTGCGTGAATTTCCTGTCTGTGGCCCGGTCCAGCTCCCGGCGCGCTGTGCTTGCGTGACCCAGCGCCGTACTTAGTGCGATGCGTCGGCTGGGATCACGTGAGCACTGGGCAACCAATCGGAGGAGGGAAAAGTCCATTCATGAGTTTGACAGAAAGAACTGTCAAACTCATGAAAACTCCGGGCGCCCAAAACAGTACTTAACCTTAAAATAAATTTGAAAAAAACATCACGCTATTTAAATCAACTATAAATAACATTAAATAACTATTTTAAACAATAATTTAAATTTTTGAAAAAAATAATTTTATAAAAAATCGGGGCTAAAAATACACTTACCTTACTGTAAACTATTTAAAAATAATAAACCTGTGGAAAAAATGTTCTAATTTTAATTAATTGACCACTTACCTTTTAAAATGAAGTCCTTACGCCTGGTTTTTAGATGTGCAAAAAGTAGAGGCCTTCACGCACGGGCAAACCTGTAAAAAAAAAAGGAAGTTCAACGTGCACGCGCAGACTCCTGCGCACACGCGTTCGACCTCTGAACCCCTTGGTTCAGAGGATCGGAAATGCCGGTTTCCCGCGCATGCGTAGTGTATGCAAGAAACCGGCACTTCCATCGGGTCCGCCCGTGATTACTCCGTCCGTACTCACGCGTTGTGACCCGAATTTCTGGGCCCATACCTCTATTTATGAAGCCCAAGATCCCATATGCTTTGTTAACCACTCTCTCAATATGTCCTGCCACCTTCAGGTACCTATGCACATCAACTCCCAGGTCCTTCTGCCCCTGCACACTCTTTAAAACTGTGCCATTAAATGTATATTGCCTCTCCCTGTTCCTTCTGCCAAAATGCATCACCTCACATTTCTCTGTATTAAATTAGTGCCGGGCACTAAACTTTGCGCCCACTCGATATTAACGCCCCAAAATGGGCGATACCCAATTTTCCCCCTTAGTTTTAATAAAAAGAGCCAACTTCTGAAACCTGGGGAAATGATTACAAAGTATACCAGACAGCCAATATAAGCTCAATTTTGCAGGCAAAATGTATGTTTTGGAAGTAACCATTATAGGACAAACTTACACGTACTAAGCCTTTAAAACTATAGTTTTGGTGGTGATAGAATGAAAATAAACACTGAGGAATTAGATAATTAATTTTAACTAAGTCTAAACTTTCCTCTTTTTTAAACATGCTGGCTGGACTAATTCTTTAAACATAAAAGACGAGTAATTGATTTTTTTGCTAAAGAGAACTTGAATCTGAAAATGTGAAATAACAGCAGGATAGGAGGGAGCAGTGCTTCTGAAGTATGCTCTTTATGTTTGTGCAGCTGCACTATGGCAACACCTTCTAGATTTTAAGGGCATCCTTTTACGTGGTGACAGTGACTTAAATCAACAATCTGAAGGGCACTGCTTTAAAAGGGAATTCTGTTAGTACAGTAATATGACCTTTTGATGAAAAGATTCTTTGCAAATTTACCAAGCATAAGTGCCAAATGCTATCTCAGGGTCAATTAGGAATGTGATTCAACTCTGCAGTTGCTATATTCTGTTTTTATAAGTATTGTCAGTTAAGGACAAATACAATCAAAGGCACATTGCTTTTGTCAATTAGTGTTTCTGTGAAAGGGTGGGGAGGTGGATGAGGTTCTCTGTCAATGGGGTCTTGATGGGGTAGTATGCATTTGTGAACTGAGGTTAGGAGGAGGGTAGGATGGGTGAGAGTGATTGTTGAGGTAACTTGGCCTTTTGAAAATCCAAATGTCATTTTGTTTTCTTCCCTATTTTTTTGAAGTTTTATGTCCTCAGAAATCATTTTATGTCATAATTTATATTTCCCCTTCAGGCTTTATTGTCTTACAGTCATAGGGCTCGATTTTGTCATGGGGTCGTGTCATCCGCTTTTCGTGTTATCCACCCGATTCCAAATCGCTGTGGGAGATTGATGCGATTTTCACCTAATTGGGCAATTGCGTTCCAGCGTGTGGGAACCCATGGCCCAATTAGTTTTTTCAGTCTGAAACTCACCTCCGATGACATCATCATTGCTGCTGCATTTAAGGTCTGCAAGAAGCCTTGCTTCTTCTGCAGACTGCCAACATTTTGGCCTTTGCTGTGAGAGGGACCTGGAGGCAAAATGAGCAGCGGGAGACCTAGGTCTGCTCCCAGGATTGATGACGTTGCCCTGCAAGCTTTGGTGGAGGGAGCAAGAGCTAATAAAGAGGTGCTCTTCCCTTCTTCAGGGAGGAAGAAGCCTCCCCAGCAGACGAAGGCTGTGTGGCTCCAGGTGGCCCAGGAGGTCAACTCGTCGCTGATCCGCAGAACCTGGCTTCAGTGCAGGAAGAGGTTTCATGACCTTCTGCGCACTGGAAAAGTGAGTATGACTTTCCCATCACCTTCAATCTGATCCCCTTTGCCTCTTCTCACCAGCACTCAGCTTTAGCAATCTCTTCCTCCACATCCCACTTGACACTGACATCCCTGCACCCTTACCCATTCCCTCTCTCTCTATGGTCACATTCACCTAACTATTCGACTATGCAGCCCTCACACTCCCTATCACTGTGATGCTATGAAAACAACTTACAAAACAAAGGGAGGGCCCTTGGTCTTGCCACCTCACTCCATCTTTGTCTCCTTCTAAGCATCTATGCTAGGATTCTCTACACTCACTCCTTCATTCTCACTCAAACTCCACTTGTCTCCCTCATTGCAGGAAAAGAGAGCTCACAATAAGAGGGAAAGAGCGAGGACAGGAGGAGGGCCACCCTCAGTAGCCCACCTCACCCCTTGGGAGGAGGCGGTCCTGGAGATCGTGGGACTCGAGGACGATGCGCAAGTGGGGGACGGATAGACAGGTGCATCAGAGAAAGCTGGTGACAGAATAGTTTTTCATCTTTCTCATTGACATTGCATGAGCCGCTGATAATGATTCTGAAGCTCTATCAGATGGACTTATGATCATCTGCAATATGCAATGTGCATGTAACTTTGGCCTCACATCTCTGACTCTTTCCTTTACTCCCCTCCAGGACCATCGCAAGCACCCATCCCCACTATCCAGGAGGAACAGCCTGAGCCTCCAGACTCCTCAGAGGAAGCTGCAACCTCTGAGGGTGCAGCGTCAGCAGAATTCAGCCAACCCAGCACCAACACAGACACTCACACCTCGGTGGGACCATCGCGAGATAGAGTACTGTTGTCACCTGGTGTATCACAGCTCACAAGTGAGCATCAGCAGATTGTGGAGACAGGGACAGCAGTGGAGAGTCATAGTCGGAGGGGCAGGACTCTCCCAGTTCGACTCAGCTGCATGTCGACCCTCTACCTCTGGGTCCATCCAGAAGAACAGCGGTGCTGGAACTCCAGGAACAGGTGCAAGAGTCTCTGGCAGGTTTTGTCTCCAGGGTCGCTGCCAGTGTGGAGCGAATGGAGGAGTCCATCGCGAACATGAGCAGTGCCTTTGTGGAGTCATTGGCGCATGAACGCAGCACCACGAAAGGGTGGCAACCTCCGTGGAAAGGATGGCTACAGTAGACGAGGGGATGGCTACGGCCATGGAGGAGCTAAGTCGCCAGAGTGTAGAAAACATGGTGAGTGTTCAGAATAGACTGACATCTCTGGAGGAGCGATGGTCAGCTATTGAACAGAGAAACCAGACCTTCATGGAAGTCCTTCTGAGTAGGACTGCCAGTGCAGATACGAGTCCCCATGGCCCCCCTGATGTGCAGCAAGGTGCTCTCAAGCCACTTGCAAACACTGAGGTGGATCTGGCCCATGAGAGGGATGTTGGTGGCAGAGAACAAGGAAGTGGGGGCTCCTCTCCAAACGCTCACACTTCCATGCCACTGCCAAGTCCTCGGTCAGAGCCCCACCAGAGTCCCCACCCAACTGAAATCGGCGTCTCAACCCCTGCACAGCCGCAGGAGCAGCAGACTGTTGCCGAGCCCTCACAGGTTCGCAACCCCAGAGGACGCCCGCCAAAGGTGTTGAAACATGAGCAGCGAGAAAGTGAGCAAGGGGCCTCCACATCTGCTGATGCCAAGGGGGAACCACCACGTAGGAGCACGCGTAAGAGAAAGAAACTGCACAAATAGTCACAAGGGTAGTCACTTGGGTGAAATGTGATGTTTAATGTTGAAAAGCCATCAGTTGGTTATTGTAAATAAAAATTCTGATGGCAACTGTTGCAGTTGTGGCGTGTGTCATTTCGCTAATGGGACTTCCACATTGAGGGCTTAGGATTACTTGCAATTGTCAGTATGGTGGTCAGAGTGCTAGGAATCCGCTGGTTCTTGGCCATTGTCGATGCTCTAGTAAGAGGCAAAAATGCTTGACTGGCTAGGCTAAGCAAATCTGGCCAAGATGATTGAGTTCCTTGCATCCCGGGCAGCAATGTTCTCGCGCACAGCTGCCACTGGTTGATGGGCCTCTGCAAAATGTTCGTTTTCGCTCTCCTCCTCCTCCTCCTCCTCCTTCTCCTCCTTATCTGAGGAGGATATGTGAGGAGCCACTTGGTCCTCAGGAATCTGCAAGCCACGACGCTGTGCCATGTTGTGAAGAGTACAGCAAACCACAACGATTCTGGAGACCCTGGCTGCTGAGTACTGCAGGGCTCCACCTGATCTAACCAGGCATCTGAAGCGCATCTTCAGCAAGCTGATGGTTTGCTCAATTATGGATCTGGTGGAAATGTGGCTGTAGTTGTAGCTCACCTCAGCTTCGTTGGATGGGCTCCTCAACGACATCATTAGCCATGTCTTCAGGGGATGGCCCTTGTCTCCAAGTAGCCATCCGTTAAGTTGGTCTGGCGGACCGAAGAGCGGAGGCACACTAGACTGGTGCAGTATGAAGGAGTCATGGCAACTGCCAGGGTACTTGGCACAAACATGCAAAATTTCCTTCTTGTGGTCACGCACTAGCTGCACATTGAGGGAGTGGAAGCCCTTGCTTTTGACAAAAATACCTGGATTGCGATGGGTGCCTTAAGGCCACATGTGTGCAGTCAATGATGCTCTGCACCCTTGGAAAGCCTGCCAGATTAGCTAATCCAACTGCACGCGCCGTGACACTTGCTGGTTCCTTGGAGAAATGGATGTGATTGTGCGCGATGGCAAAGAGGGCATCGGTTACCTGCGTGATGTAAGTGTGTGCGCCCGCCTGGGAGATGCCGCTGATGTCTGCTGCTGATCCCTGGAATGAGCCTGAGGCAAAAAAGTTGAGTGTGGTGGTGACTTTGACGGCCTCTGGTAAGGGGTGTCCACCTGCTCCTCTGGGCTCCAGGTCTTGCTGCACCATTGTGCAGATATCACCCACTACCTCTCACAAAAGTTGGAGCCGCCTTTGGCATTGCTGCTCAGTCATGTTGAGGTAGCTGATCCTCTGTCTGTAGACCCTGTTTGGGGAGTATCTCCTCCGCCGACGGGCTTCCATGCGCTGGTGCCTTCTGGCCTGTGCAGCTTCGGGTGGGTGAGCAGCAGCTTGGCGCTCCTGTTGTTGCTGCTGCTGTTGGTGCTGCTGTTGTTCATGGTTCTGCTGCTGCCGCGGCTGGTCTTCATCCGAATCTGATGTCCAGGAGGAAAGGAAATAAATGGTTCCCATGCTTCTGGTAGATGCCTCAGTTGAGGAAGCGCTCAGTCAAGGTGGCGAGAGGGGTTTCCCAGGAGGTCACACTGGAGATGGGTGTCAAGCTCCAAACTTCCACAGCTATAGTTATGCCTGCTAAAAGTTCCCCCAGACCTGAGACAACAAAGTCCTGCCATCTGCAAATGATGACTGATCAAATCTCCTATTTAATGGTGGAGCTGCAGCTGATAGTCAGCAATCCAATTGTACTACTACCAGGTTTCACCGTCGTGTTTCAGAGGAGGTGTGAATCATGTGGGAAAAGTGTTAAAATCAGAAAGGCCTCTCAAAATGGGATTATAGAGGCAATTCAGTGGTTGCTAAGGGCCTTAAGGGCCTATCCCACCTCTTGGAGGCGGGACGGAGATGGGCTTAGAAACCGCGCATTTGGGAAAATTGCTTGGAGCGGGATGGAGGCGGGGTCGGGCCAACCCGCCACTTTTTGCAATTTTAACACCCCACATGCCTCCATTCCCGCCTCCTCGGGCCTGGCAAAATTGAGCCCATAGGCTGCGATTTTGCCAGTGCTCAGAGGGCGGGTTTGGAGGTGGGTCAGAGATTAAAGTCGTTTTGATTGACGGTGGGTTCCGTAGCCGCCGTTATCCCGCCTTCACACAACCTTCCCAAGTGTCGGGTCCCCGATTTACGAATGGACCCGACACCTAGCGGCGGGAAACGGATTAATGGCAATTAACTGCCTATTAACAGGGACTTGTGAGCAGTTTTCAGGGTCTGGGCCCGGTTTTATGACGTCCAGACAACATGCCAGGTAAGTGTGGCGTGTTGTGAGTCTGGTCTGATGTTTCTGGAATGATGACAGGTCCAGAAGTGGTGTCAAGGATGTCATTTTGCACATGGTGAGTTTCAGAGCAAAGAAATTGTTGGTTACCGCATTTTTTATACATATACAGATTTCTTTAGCTTACAAGTTTTTAAATCCAACTGTATGTCCAGTGCCACCTCATTGGGAGAACCTCTCTCACCAGTGACAGATCGCTTCTGTCATCTCACCTGCAGCTGCCATCTATTCCAGCAACATCAGAGCCAATTAAACAATCAGCCCTCGGCATCCTTCCACAATCATCCCCAACACCAACATCACCAACCTCACCACCAACCTTCGCCACCATCACCTGATGCTGCACTGGACACAGGGCATCAGCCCCTGACAAAATTGCTGGCCAGGAGGCCAGCGATGGCATCACCATGGCCAGACTTTCTTCACTTGATGCTGTAAACCCTGGCTGCCACATGATGCACCAGGTTGACACCGTCCCACACCAGCATCGTGAAGTATCCCTTTAATGTCCAAGCCATTCCATGCACACTCATCACTATAGCGGGGCGGGGGGGAGTTATGACTGTACAATCACTGGAACTCAGTACGACACTTCTCAAGGTGCGCTCAGATCTGTTCAGTAAGGGGAACTTTTTGAAAAAGAGATTTCACTGCATGACAACACATTACCAGAAACTTCACATGGACATTGGCTAAACCTCTCAAGTGCCCACCCTTGTGTGTTAGTTGGTATGCTTGCAGTAGAATGAGGGTGACTGTGAGAGGTGGCGGTGGCTAGTGAAATGGGGAAGTGATAAAGTAGATAGAGAGGGTTAGGTGGAGGTGAAAGGTAAGTTGGTGTCCTGGTGAGGTCTCTTCCGTCTTGGAAGGGAAGAGAACCTCCCTGCGTACTGTGACTCCCTCTATAAGCATATGCAGTGAGTCATTAGAGAGCCTAAGTGCAAGAGTTCACCTTTGTGCAGAGATTGTCAGTGTTTTCAGCATCTCAATGCTGTCAAACACTGAAAAATCAACTGTCAAAATAAAATTGTGCACGGTCCCTTTAAGGAAACCGCAGATGACGCGTCATCAAATGATGCCATCAGACCCGCTTCCTGTTAATTGGCCGGTAACAAGGCCAATCAAGGGAAAATCACATCTGTAGAGCGGAGGCAGCTGGGATCGGGACTGGAACCCGGAAACCAGCTGACCCGCCCCCATCCCGACACCGATGAGAAAATCGTGGCCATAGAGTCATAACGGCACAGAAGGAGGCCATTCAGCCCATTGAGTCTGCGTCAGCTCTCTGTAGAGCAATCCAGTCAGTCCCATTCCCCACTCTATCCCAATAGCCCTGCAAGTTTATTTCCCTCAAGTGCCTATCCAGTCTCCCCTTGAAAACATTGAGGGGTCGATTTTAGTTCAGGTGCGGGGAATTGGCGGGCTCCCCGAATTTAGTGATTCCGACACGATTGTAAATGGGTCTGTGAGATTGATGCAATTTTAACTCAATTGGCCAATTGATTCCAGCGTGTGGGAAGCCTTGGCAATTGAGTATTTCCAGTCAGAAAGTCGCAGAATATGACGTCATCATTGCTGCTGCTTTTAATATCCACAGCAAGCCTTGCTTCTTCTGCAGGCTTCCAAACTTCACCATTGAGATGGCACAGGAGCCTGCAGGAGGAACGGCCAGCGGGAGGGCCAGATCTGCGCCCAAATTTGATGAGGCTTCACTACAGGCATTATTGGATGGTGCTAGGGCCCACAGGGAGGTCCTCTTCCCTTCTTCAGGGAGGAAGAGGCCTCCCAGCCAGACCAAGGCTGTGTGGCTAGAGGTGGCAGGTCAAGTCAACTCCTTGGGGCTAACACGAAGAACGTGGTTGCAGTGCAGGAAAAGATTCCATGACCTTCCTCGCACTGGAAAAGTAAGTACTGTATGATGTTTCCATCACCCTCAATCTGATCCCCATTGCCTTTCCTCACCAGCACTCAGCTTTAGCGATCTCTTTCTGCACATCCCACTAGACACTCACATCCATGCACCCTTACCCATTCCCTCTCTTTCTATGCTCACATTCACAGAACTATGCCACCGTGCAGCCCTCACACTCCCTCTCACTCTGATGCTTTGAACACAACTGACAACACACAGGGAGGGCCCTTGGTCTTGCAACCTCACTCCATCTTTGTCTCCTTCTAAGTATCTATGCTATGCAATCTCTGCACTCACTCCTTCATTCTCACTCAACCTCCACTTGTCTCCCTCATTGCAGGAAAAGAGAGCTCACAACAGGAGAGAGCGAGCCAGGACAGGAGGAGGGCCGCCCTCATTAGCCCAGCTCACCCCCTGGGAGGAAGGTGTCCTGGAGATTGCCGGGGCTGACCGAGATGTGGACATTGGGGAAGGACAGGCAGGAGCATCCCCGCAAGCCAGTGACAGAATAGTTTTCCTTCTCTCTCATTGGCATTGCATGAGTCGCTGATAATGATTCTGAAGCTACATCATATGGACTTATGATCATCTTCAAAATGCAATGTGCATGTAACCTTGGCATCACATCTCTAACTTTTTCCTTGACTCCCCCACAGAACCATCGAGAGCCCCCGTCCCCAGTGTGCAGGTGGAAGAGCCTGAGCAGCCAGACTCCTCAGAGGAATCTGCAACCTCTGAGGGTACAGCATCATCAGAAATAAGCGCACCCAGCACCAGCGCAGACACTCACACCTCGGTGGGACCTTCGGGACATAGAGTAGAGTTGTCACCTGATGTATCACAGCTCACAAGTGAGCATCAGCAGATTGTGGAGACAGGGACAGCAGTGGAGAGTCCTTGTCGGAGGGCGCAGGACTCTGCCAGCTCGGCTCAGCTGCATGTCGACCCTCTGCCTTAGGGTCCATCCATAAGATCAGAGGTGATGGAACTCCATGCACAGATGCAGGAGTCTCTGGCAGGTTTTGTCTCTAGGGTCGTTGCGAGTGGAGGAGTCCATTGCGAACATGAGCAGAGCCTTTGTGGAGTCATTGGTGCATGAACGCATCAACACTGAAAGGATGGCTACCTACGTGGAAATGATTGCTGCCTCTGTGGTAAGGCTGGCTACAGTAGAGGAGAGGAGGGCTACGGCCATGGAGGAGGTTAGTCGCCAGGGTATGGAAAACATGGTGAGTGTTCAGAATAGAATGGCATCTCTTGAGGAGCGATGGGTATCTATTGAACAGAGAAACCAGACCTTCATGAAAGTCCTTCTGAGTAGACTGCCATTGCAGATACGGGTCCCCATGGCCCCCCTGATGTGCAGCAAGGTGCTCTCAAGCCACTTGCAGGCACTGAGGGGGACCTGACCCATGAGAGGGAGGTTGGTGGCAGACCTCAAGGAAGTGGGGGGCTCCTCTCCAAGTGCTCACACTTCCATGCCACTGCAGAGCCCTCGGTCAGAGCCCTGCCGGAGTACACACCCAACGGAGATAGAGGTCTCAACCCCTGCACAGCCGCCAAAGGTGTCGAGACAGGTGCAGCAGGAAAGTGAGCAAGGGGCCTCCACATCTGCTGAAGCCACAGGAGAACCACTACGCAGGAGCACACATAAGAGGAAAATAAAGCACTAATAGTCACAAGGGTAGTCACTTGGGTGAAATGCTGTGTATTTTGTGGAAATGCCATCAGTTGTGTGTTTTTCATAAAAATTCTGATGGCAACTTCTGCAGTTGTGGCGTGTGTCATTTCGCGAATTGGGCTGGAGGTCCTCTAATGCCAAGAGGGGAAGGAAAAAAGGCCTCCCATGTTTCTGGTAGGTGCCTCAGTTGAGGAAGCGCTGAGTGAGGGTGGCGAGAGGGGTCTCGCCGGAGGTCACACTGGAGATGGGTGTCAGGCTCCAAACTTCCACAGCTGTGGTTATGCCTTCTAAAAGTTCCCCCAGACCTGAGACAACAAAGTCCTGCCACCTGCAAATGATGACTGATCAAATATCCTCTTTAATGTTGGACCTGCAGCTGATAGTCAGCAAGCCAATAGTGTTCACGTCAGGTTTCATAGGCGTCATCCCCACCAGGCGCGTTTTACGTGGGAAAAGGGTTAAACAGGCAAGGGCCTGTTAAAATGGGATTATAAAGGCCAATGAGTGCTGTTTAAGGGCCCTAAAAATCAGTCCCGCCTGTTGCAGGCGGGATTGATTCGGATCAATCAGACACACCTAGGTTAAAATGGCGTGGAGGCGGGAACCAGGTAGGGGGGGGGTTGCGACCCCTAGGTTTTGCGATTTTAAGCCCCCGCACACCTAAAAGCCCGCCTCACAGCCCAATGAAAATCGAGGCCTGAGTGTCTCCGCTTCCACCACTTCCGTCAGCAGCAAATTCCAGGTCATCACCACTCGCTGTGTAAAAAGTAGTCCCTCATATCTCCCCTGTATCTCTTGCCCAAAACCTTAAATCTGTGTCCCCTAGTCCTTGTACCATCAACTAGTGGGAACAGCCTTTCCTCGTCTAGCCTATCCAAACCCGTCATAATTGTAGTGTCCGAGTATCAATAATACACGGACTGCAGGAGAACAATAATAACAGGTATTTACTGAACAGAGGGTAACTTAAAACTGAAGTACAGAAGCCTGCTATGGCTTTATATACAGGGGTGGTCACTGCCAGTACTGCAGTATAGAATCAGTTCTTCTCTTAAAGGTACATACAAAACAATTCCTCCCCTTTTAGATAAACAGTACATAACATTCATTTAACAACTAAATAATAACTAATTACAATTACAATTTTCTCTGTACTATATACATCAACTGAAGTAATCATTTATAAGTTCAGTCTTTGAGGAAGCTTCCTGATCCTGACTGGATAGCGCCTTTCTCGAGTATCCTGTTCTTGCGGCGGAGTTGATTCTGGCTCATTGTCATTGGTTGGTTCGTCAGCTTCCAATACCACTGCTTCTGAGGTAGACGCAATCTGTACTTCGGGTTGATTACCAGGTGCACCTGCTCATGGTATGGGTTTGGCTTGTTCCTGTGACTCTAGAATCTGGTCAGCATGGCGTCTCACGATGCTCTCTCCAACGTCCACTGTGTACATTAGTGGTCCCTGCTGTGTGCATATCGTTCCTGGCTGCCATTTTTCTGTTTGGTAGTCGCGGGCCAAGACTGGTTGCCCTATCTTGAAGCTCCTGGTTGGCTTCTCATTTATGTGCTGGAATTGGTTATCCTCAACATCTCGTCTTATGTTTGGTTTGAGCAAATCCAGGCGACATCTTAGCCTTTGGTTGAAGAACATTATGGCTGGAGCTTGGTTGGTGACTGCATGTGTCGCATTCCGGTAAGCAAACAAGAAATTATCCACCTTGTGTTGTAGTGGTATGTCGTCATTATACATCGCCTTTATTGCCTTTTTAAAGGTCTGAACAAACCTCTCAGCCAATCCATTTGTGGCTGGATGATATGGGGCAGATGTGTAATGCTTCACCCCATTATTCCTCAGAAACCTCCGGAAATCCTCGGACACAAACTATGGCCCATTGTCGGAGCAAATCTGTTCTGGCAAGCCATTCCTGGCGAAGATGGTCCATAGGACTGCAATCGTTTTCTCCGTGGTGGTGGAGGACATTTTGATGACCTCTGGCCATTTTGAATGGGCGTCCACAGCAATTAGGAACATTGAGTCCATAAATGGACCAGCAAAATCAATGTGTACCCATTGCCATGGAGATGAGGGCCACTCCCATGGATGTAGCGGGGCCTGTGGTGGAGCGTTTTGGACCTTCTGGCATCCTGTGCATCTCTTGGTCATATCCTCGATTTCTTTATCAATTCCCGGCCACCACACAAACGCCCTGGATAGGCTCTTCATTTTTACCCCTCCCAGATGACCCTCATGAAGCACATTGAGCACTCTATCTCTCAACTTGGGTGGAATTATCACTCGGGATCCACACATCAAGGTCCCCCGGCACACTGACAGCTGTTCTCTCCTTGGCGAGAATGCTGGCAACAGTGAGTCGCCATGTGCTGGCCATCCCTTCACCGACAAATCATAGACCCGAGAGAGTGTCGGGTCATTTCGGGTTTCCTTCTCTATACTTGAGTTTGTAACAGGTAGACATTCGACTATGGTCGCATGGAATATCTCAACAGGGCCCACTGCAGGTGCTTCCTCTACTGTAGGCAACGGTAGGCGCGACAGCCCATCAGCGTTTCCATGCTGTTTCGTACCCTTGTACTCTATGTCGTACTGATGTGCCCCTAGAAAAAGTGACCATCTTTGCAGCCGTTGCGCCATCATCACCGGAACGCCCTTCTTTGGGTTAAAAATGGAGACCAGGGGCTGATGATCAGTCAGTAGGGTGAATTTCTGCCCGTGCAGATAGTGATTGAACTTCTTCACCCCCCACACCAGGCTGAGGGCCTCCCTGTCAATCTGGGCGTAGTTACGCTCGGCTGAGGTTAACGAGTGCGACGCAAAGGCTATTGGCCTCTCTGAACCGTCAAGGAATTTGTGTGACAGCACCGCTCCGATGCCGTAGGGAGACGCATCACATGCTAACCGAATCGGTAGTGTTGGATTGTAGTGGGCCAATACTTCTTTTGAAGTGATTAGGCATTTACATTTCTGAAAGGCACGCTTACACTCATCACTCCATTTCCATGTTACTCCAGTTTGCAGCAGGGCGTTCAGTGGGTGCAGAATTGTAGATAAATTCGGCAAGAACTTATGGTAATAGTTCACCAACCCGAGGAACGACCTCAGTTGCGACACATTTTCCGGTGCTGGAGCCTTGACTACAGCCTCAATCTTGTCCGGCGACTTATGCAACCCTTCCTCATCAATCATGTGGCCACAATACGAGATTTGTCTCCTGAAGAACTCGCATTTGGGGCAGTTGGCTCGTAGCCCATATTCCTGTAATCTAGTGAGCACCTGCTCCAGGTTGGCAAGGTGTTCACTGTCATTTTCGCCCGTAACCAGGATGTCGTCCAAATAACACTGGGTCCCCGGGATCCCTTGCAGGACTTGTTCCATCGCCCTCTGCCAAATAGCCGGGGCTGATGCTACCCCGAATACCAGTCGATTGTACTGGTAAAGGCCTTTGTGAGTGTTTATCGTGAGGTATTTCCTAGATGCTTCTTCCACCTCCATTTGTAGATACGCTTGGGCCAGATCAATCTTTGTAAAGCGTTTCCCTCCAGATAGTGAGGCGAAAATATCTTCTATCTGTGGAAGTGGATACTGTACTGTGTGCAGGACTGGGTTCACAGTTACCTTGAAGTCCCCACAGATGCGAACCTTCCTCGGCTCCCCAGGCATGCTGCTCAATGATTTCTTCATTACAGGAACGATGGGTGTGGCCCACTCGCTCCAGTCCACCTTGGACAGCACAGCCGAACGCTCCAGACTCTGCAGCTCTGCTTCAACGGCTGGGCGGATCGCGTAAGGTACCGGTCTGGCCTTAAAAAATTTTGGGTTTGCGTTATCTTTGATTTTTATCGTTGCCGTTACTCCTTTTAGAGTCCCAAGTCCTTGTTGGAACGCCTCTTTCGCGTCAGTTAGAATTTTTGACAGTCGTCCAGGTGTGACGTCATCATCCTTTTTGTCAGTCACAGTTAGCGCCTGAATGGAATGCCAATCCAATTGTATTTTTCAGATCCATTCACGTCCCAATAATGGTGGTCCTCCATCTTGTAGTATATATAGATACAGTTTCTGTGTTTCCTTGCCATTGTATTCAACTGGCACCCTTATTTTTCCTCTGGGGTAGACTTTTTGCCCCGTGTATGTCTTCAATACAATGGACGTGTCCTTCAAGGGTATGTGTGAGAATAGCCGCTCATAGTCTCGTCGATTCATGACAGTTAGGGCTGATCCTGTGTCCAATTCTATCTTTACTGGGGACCCTGCTATCATGAGGGTGACGTAAATGGTTCGGTGATCCTCCTTTGCGATCACGTTGTGTAACTTTAGACAACTTAATCTCCTGCTCCCGGAGTCCTTATCACTCTCCTGATCTTCCGAACTACTGTCTGTCAATTTCTTTACTTTCTTGTACTTTTCCTTAGTAGTTCTTGTAGTGTTGGTTTTCTTTCCCGACCTGCAGACTCTTGCTATGTGTCCCATTTTCCCACATTGCCTGCATACTTTGTCCTTAAACCAGCAGTCCTTCTGATCATGGGTTGTTCTGCCGCAGCGATAGCACTTTTCTGCTCCATACGCCATTTCGTTAGCGCTGTATTCTTGTGGTTTCTGTTGTATTTCTGCAGATCCCCGTGCTGCTGCTTCGTAGGATACTGCCACGCTGAAAGCCTGTTCTAGCGTCAGGTCCTTTTCCGAAAGTAGTCGTTTCTGGGTTCCTTCACTCTGGAGCCCGCAGACAAACTTATCCTGTAAGGCGTCTGCCAGTCCTGCTCTGAACTGGCAGTGCTTCGATAACTTACGTAGTTCCATTGCTCTCATCTTTGTGCTGGTTTCTTTTATGGAACTTGAATCTTTCTGCTATCAGCAGCGGTGTAGGGTTTAGGTGTTCCTGTAAGATATTAACAATCGCTTCAAAACTTTTCTCCATTGGTTTAGCTGGGGTAATTAAATTCCGCAATAGGCCGTACGTTCTCGCGCCCATCAAATTTAATAATACCGACGCCTTCTTTCCATCGGCCACCTCATTTGCCTTGCAGTACACTTCAATTCTTTCCACATACGTGGTCCAGTCTTCTACCTCGTTGTCAAAAGCAGTGATACTGCCACTTTTCGGCATCTTGGGTGATTTAAAATGGCGCCTCCCGCGCTTTTTCTTCTTCACCAATGGATTAAAATGGCACCTCCCACGCTTTTCCTTCTTCCCCAATGGAATAAAATGGCGCCTCCCGCGCTTTTCCTTCTTCCCCTTGCTGCCACGCTGCTCCTAGCGTTCTGCAGGGTAATGGCGGTGACCCGCGGCTTCGGCGCGTCTCACTTTTCCTTCCCCTTGTTTTATTTTCACTACGCTGCCCGGTTCTTGAGCACCGACTGCGCCCTGTGCGCTGCACCCTCTCTCTCTCTCTTTTCCTCCCGACGACTCTGCACGGCCACTTTGCAGAGCCGCTCGATTGAGCTCGAGCCCGCCGCAGTCCGGAAGGGTCAGCGCACTACCTGCTACCAGCACGATTTGCTGGAACACCTTGACTGGGGAGCCAAGCCCAGCTCTCCACAGCCTCTCCTGCAACTCTCCAAACTCCGATGGGTCCTTGGGCGGTTGCCCGCGGTCGACGCCCGTTGCTCTGACTTCGACCTCCAAGAAGCTTCTTCTCAGGGAAAGATCCCCATAAGGTGATGCAGTACTGCAGGTGAGTTCGAACCTGTTCGTCGCCAGTGTAGTGTCCGAGTATCAATAATACACGCAGTGCAGGAGAACAATATTAACAGGTATTTACTGAACAGAAGGTAACTTAAGACTGAAGTGCAGAAGCCTGCTATGGCTTTATATACAGGGGTGGTCACTGCCGGTACTGCAGTATAGAATCAGTTCTTCTCTTAAAGGTACATACACAACAATAATCTTGTACACCTCTATCAAATAACCCCTTAACCTCCTTTGCTCTAATGAAAACAAATCCAGCTTCTCCAGCCTGTCCTTGTAGCTAAGATCCCCCATCCCCGGAACCATTCTGGTAAATCTCCTCTGCACCCTCACAAGAGCCTTCACATCCTTCCTAAAGTGTAATGACAAGAACTGGACGCAATACTCCAGTTGTGGCCTAACCAGCGCTTTATAAAGGTTCAGCATAACTTCTCTACTTTTGTACTCAATACCTCTACTTATAAAGCCCAAGATCCCATATGCTTTGTTAACCACTCTCTCAATATGTCCTGCCACCTTCATGGACCTATGCACATTAACTCCCAGGTCCCTCTGTCCCTGCACACTCTTCAAAACTGTGCCATTAAGTGTATATTGCCTCTCCCTGTTCCTTCTGCCAAAATGCTTCATCTCACACTTCTCTGTATTAAATTCCATCTGCCATTTGTCTGCCCATTCTGCTAGCTTTTCTATGTCCTGTTGCAGTCGATTGATATCACCATCACTGTTTGCCACCCCCCTAAGTTTGGTGTCATCGGCAAATTTAGAAATTCTACTCTTTATTTCAATATCCAGGTCATTTATATATATCAAAAAAAGCAGTGGCCCCAGCACTGACCCTTGGGGAACACCACTGTCTACCATCCCCCAGTCTGAAAAACAGACATTTAACACAACTCGCTGTTTTCTGTCCTTAAGCCAATTCCTTATCCAAGCTGCCACTGACACACCTATTCCATGAGGCTCAATTTTGTTAACCAGCCTTCTATGTGGTACTTTGTCAAACACCTTCCGAAAATCCATGTAGACGACATCCATTGCATTCCCTTCATCAATCCTCTCCGTTACTTCATCAAAAAATTCAACTAGATTCGTCAAACAAGATCTTCCTTTTACAAATCCATGTTGGCTCTCTTTAATTAGCTTAAACCTCTTCAAATGCCCATTAATTTTTTCCTTGATTATTGTTTCTAAAACTTTATACCCACCACTGATGCTAAACTGACCGGCCTGTAGTTACTAGGATTGTCCTTACACCCTTTCTTGAACAATGGTGTCACATTTGCCACTTTCCAATCCTCAGGCACCTCCCCTGCATCTAGGGAAGATTGGAAAATTAAGGCAAGCCCTTCCGTTATCTCCGCCCCCAATTTAATTAGCAACCTGGGATGCAAGCCATCTGGAACAGGCGACTTGTCCACTCTAAGCATACCCAGCTTTTCTAGTACATCCTGTCTATCAATTTTCACCCCTTCCATTGCTTCTATCTTTTCCACTTCGACTGATATTTTGTCAGCATCCACCTCCTTAGTAAACACCGATACAAAGTACTCATTGTGTATTCTAGCCTTGCCCTGCGCCTCTAAGCATATATCACCTTCTTTGTCTCTAATAGGCCCCACCCCGTCTCTTACATTTACATGCCAGTAGAAGATTTTTGGGTTCCCTTTTATCTTACCCACCATTCTAATCTCATATTCTCTCTTTGCCAATCTTATTTTCATCTTCACTTCCCCTCTCAACTTATCGTATTTGGTCCGGTTCGCCCTTGAAGAATTCACCTGACATGCATCATACACTCTCTTTTTTTGTTTTATCATCTTCGCTATCTCCCTCGTCATACAAGGAGCCCTTGCTTTGGTTCCCTTACCCTTCCCTCTTTTTGGCATGTACCTAGTATATACTTGGAACATCTCCTCCTTAAAGATCACCCATTGTTCCATTACAGTTTTTCCTGTCAGTCTTTTGTTCCATTTTACCCTGGCTAGATCCTTTCGCATCCCATTGAAATTAGCTCTATTCCAGATTAGAAGTTCCACTCTAGATTGTTCCTTGCTCCTCTCCATTGCTAATCTAAATCTTATGATACGATGATCACTCATACCCAAGTGTTCTCCCACTTGGTCGACCTGGCCCACCTCATTCCCCAGCACCAGATCTAGCAATGCCTCCTTCCTAGTTGGGCCAAGAACATATTGGTCAAGGGTTTTTTTTTCTTCACCCAATACAAATGAAAGAACCTTGGTTTTACCTACAGCTTAAGTTACAAAGCCTGTGAAACTGTGCGTTTTCACAGGTCATAGGCTTGTAATCGGGACTGTTTTTTAACTGCAGCTTGTTAGGGGCTGAAGCTGTTGGTCAGCTTTTGCTGGTTTTCTAGGTTGGCACCCATGGAAATCATGGAACAAGATAAGGTCATTAGCTCATTAAACAATTCCTTCCATAGATCATGTACAATCCACCTTATCATGGGAAATGCTCCATTTTTAAAATCTCTATCTCATTTATTTATCCAGTTTAAAATATTAACAAAGGATCAATGCTTTTACTAGGAGTCAGCTCCACATACTTACTACTTAATGACTGCTTTGCTGAACATCTCCTTTCTGTCTTCAAGTGTGATCTTGACCTCCCTGTGGCTCACCACTTAACTTTTGCTGATCTATATTTGTTCATGAAAACTTAAAAAGTAATGGGGGGAGATTTAACATGGGGGAGCGGGTGGAATTGGGTGCGGGTGGGGGGTTAAATGGGCAAAAAATGGAAGCATGTCAGGAAGCTGGCTCCAACCCGCCAACTTCCGGCTTTTACTCAGCTGGGATAAGGGGTGGGCAGCCAACTCGCTTCCATGAGGCGGGTTGGCATTTTAAATATGTTAATGAGTCTGGAAGCTTCGGATTTAACCTGCTTTGCAGGTTTAACTGTAGCCGGCAGGGTTTTCCAGGGCTCGGGAAACCCGACAGTTGCAGCGCGGCGAGGGCAGCCTTGGGGAGCACTCCTTGAGGGCCAGGGGGAGCAGGAGTGCTTCCTCTCGGCCCCCCGAGCTCCTCTAACATCAGACCTCCCACTCATACCTAACCCCCCCACCAGAATTGGACCAGGGATCGGTCCCCACCTGAGATCAGGGATCAGACCCTCCTCAGGATCAGACCCCTTTTGGCATCTGACCCCCGGGGCCTGGAATCGGGTTCACCCCAAGGTCAGGGATTGGAACCCCCTTAGGATCGTACCTCCCCTCTCCCCCCGCCCCCGCCGGAGATCGGGGACCGGACCCCCGTTAGGATCGCAACCCCCCAGGGTCAGGGATCATACGCCCCTTGGGAATGGACCGTCCCCCCCACCCAGGTCAAGGATCGGACTTGCCTGGTTCTGCGGCCTCTTCTTCAGCGTTTCCTGTCTGACTGGAAGCCAAGTCTGTCAATCAGGCTCTTACACTGTTCCAATGAAGCTCAACGTAAGCTCAGGGAACAGCACCTCATCTTTCTATTAGGCACTTTACAGCTTTCTGGACTCAACATTGAGTTCAACAATTTCAGACCATAACCTCTGCCCCTATTTTTTCCGACGGCAGCTGTTGATGATTCTGCCATCCCCATTTGCAACATTCAACCACTCCTGCCTTCCACCCTATCACAGACCATCCCCCTTTTGTTTTTTCCTCCTCTCCTCCCTTTCCCTGCCTCCGCACCTGCTTAAAATCTGTTACATCTCTAACTTTTTCCAGTTCTGATGAAGGGTCACAGACCTGAAACGTTGGGCTGGATTTTCATTCAGCAGTCGGGAAGGAGGCGGGACTACAACTTTCGGGTTTTAGTCCCGCCTCCATCAATGTCCAGCCAATCGACGCGATTTTCCCTTGATTGACCTTGTTGAGCCCACCCAACGGGCTCAGCAGGCCAATTAAGGGCCACCCAGCAACAGGTGACGTCACAGACTGAAATTTCATCTGTCAAGAGTTTTTGACAGATGAAATATCAGTGTTTCACAGCTGTTTGAAGCTGTCAAACACTGACAGTCTGACTTCTAACCTGAGTCCTTCTATGCAGACTCAGTTAGAACTGTCACCGGCACTGAAAGCTGAAGGCTGTCACTTTTGACAGATCGCAGCCATTCCGCTTTCAGTGCCGGCTGAGTGATGGACTCCTGACGCCTAGAGGAAGAAAGGCTGTTAAGGTAAGTACAGGTAATTTAAACTTCTTTACACACTTTAGACACACCAAACACACTTACCTTTGCACTCATGCACCCATCACTCACCTGAACACCGACATCGCGACCCCTTCAAGTCCTTCAACCCGGCGGCCCACCTGCTCTAACCTGGCGTGGTTTGGAGCCTTCGGGAATCCCACACGACACCCCTCAAAATAGGGATTAGGCTAAAAACTGCCTGTTAACTACCTGTTAACAGGCAGTTAATTGGCACTAATCCCTTCCTGCCTCGGGTCAGCGGGTCCCAGTGCGGGGCGGGTACCCGCCTCTTCTGAAACTTACGTGGAGGTGGGTTTTGGGCGGGATGGTGTCGGGACCCCAAATTCGGGATTTTTGCTCCCCGCACTCCTAAAAGCCTGCCTCACGGCACACTGAAAATCTGTCTCGTTAACTCTGTTTCCCTCTCCACGAATGTTGCCTGACCTGCTGAATGTTTCCAACATTTTCTGTTGTTAAAATTCTCCTGAATGATTCCAAATTAATCATTGGCATTTGTTGTAAAACTCCAGGACAATGGACTTTTTGTGTTGAGGCATTTGGGAAAAAATTACTAAAGCATCTGGATTAGGATTATTTTGAAATGGATCAATAGAGTGTCACTGGGATTATTCAATGTCACCAGGACAAAACAACAGGACAAGTGTCCTCCCCAAGAGGAGGGCACCACTAATACAAATGGTCCACTCAAACTAAAATGGCACCAAAGAAATGAAATTAAATCATGATCTGGTTCCTTTTTTTAAGGAAACTGTTGATGTCCTGCAGAGACCTTTCTTTAGAAACCCATAAGGAGACATTGGGTTGTCCCAGTGTCATCAAACCAAAAAGAAATCTAACAAAAGTGCCCCCTTTTTAGAGGGGCACAACTAATAAAAACCCAAATCATAAAAAACAAAAGAAACTTATCAAATTAAATAATAATGTTGCCACCCATATCCAATATGCCCTCCAGTCCCTGTGGTGCCCAACGGTTGCGAAAAGCCCCAAGCTCTCCAGGGTCACCCGGGTGTGCAAAAGATCATGGTAAAGAGGCAAGCAATTGTTGCAACCTTTCCCATGCATCCTACGCATCTAGGATGTGTAGATGGCAGTTTTAGACCCACCAGGAGGTCCACCAATCTGCTTGTCCACCTGTGTACAAGGTGACCGAAGATAAGGAGCATGGGACTAAAATAGATCCCCCGATCTTCTACACTTTGTAATGAAGCTCAATGTAAGCATAATGGACTTATAGGCCCAGATATTCTGATCCCTACGGGTGGGTACGCGCTGTGTACCCACCCGTAGGGACATCAGAAATGTCGGTTTCAGGCATGCACAGCACATGCACTGAAAACCGGCATTTCCGATCTGTCAAGAATCCGCTTGAGAGATCCTCCAGCTGCCCTGGAGAAGGGCCTCTGCGGGCAGATAGTTCCGCGTTTTGGAGACCCTTCGCCCGCAGAAAACCCTTACAATTCTTACGCCTGGTAAAGGCCTGCTTTTACCAGGATAAGAGTTGAAAAAAGTAAAAAGAAATTTTTTTTTCACTGATTTATCATTTAAAAATACTTTAAAAAAGGTAAGCTTATTTTTAGCCCCGTAAAAAACTTTAATTCTTTTTTCAAAAATTTAAATTTTTGTTTAAAATATTAAATTTATTGTAATTTCAAGTCATTTTAAAAATGTGATGTTTTTGTAAACATTTAATTTAAGTTTTACTATGTTTTTGGGGTGATCTCCATTCATATATTTGACAGGGTCTTCGGGTCAAGTGTATGAAGGGAGATTCCCTTCTTTGATTGGCTCCCCATGGCCCACGTGATCCCAGGGACGCTGCGAACTGCCTGCGCCTCTGGGATACCTGGATCCTGCGCACTTGGAGTTTGGTGAGGCCCAGGATCAGAAGTGTGTGCGTCCCGGGAGCCCTCAGGTAAGGACGTAGATTTTTCGCGGAGGCCTGCAATCGGAAAATACAGGCCTATCTTTCTGATGGGCAGGCTGCAGCCTTCTGCTCTGAGCATTGATCTTAATACATTCAGACCATAGATATATACTCCATTTTCTTTACAATATGGGATGTCTTTTAATGTGGGATGGGTCTGTGGTGGTCTGTGGGAGAAGAGGTAGATTGAAATTTGTGGTGGAGATCCTTCATCAGAACACAATGCTGGTGGGGGTCTGAGCCTGTGGTATTATCTCTTCTACAGATGAACAGATGTGTTTTGATAGCTTTTTCTATTTTAATTTCAGATTTGCTGAATTTGCAGCTGGTAGTTTTTGTTTTTATTTCTGTTTTTTATCTTTCTCTATTTTCCTTATTTTATTTGCATTTTTGTTTGTGTGGGCCTCTCCCAGGTCTTTTTCAGCTGCACTAATTGTTCATTTTGTTTTGTCTTTTTTATGTCTCAGCATCACCACACTAATAATTTAAAAGCTTTTCTATTAAGGAGTTTGCTAATCATTCAACCCATTGGTCAATATTAATATTATACTCGTATTCTAGTTCTGTACTTACAAGGGTAAATTTGTGAGGTCCTGCACAATCAGTGGAGCCTCAAGTGCAGCCAGCAATCATCAGAAAATTATGTACATGTAAAACTTACATTATAGTCTATATTAAGTGGACTGCACATGTCTATATTATCCATGGCCCTCAGCTCAGTGACTCAAATACTATATTGGCACCGGGCTGCACAAAACCCAATCAAGAAATGGCTACAATAGCCAGAAAAATAGCGAGAAAAATAATTTTAAAAGGAAAAATACAGCAGATGCTGGAAATTTGAAATAAAAACAGAACTGGTCATTGACCTGAAGCGTTAACCCTACCTTCCTCTCTCCTCCAATGCTGCCTGACCGGCTGAGTGTTTCCAGCATTTTCTGCTTTTATTTCAGAAAAATAATTTATTTAGTAGACATATTACATCAAAAGATTTAACACAGAAGAAATGTATTTATGTATGTGTGACAACAGGAATATAGGGTACAATGATTTCAGAATTTTCCACGTATGGCAAATCACAAAGAAATTCCAGACCAGTGAATTCTCTACATTGAGGGCATCAAGTAGGAGGGGTTCATCTATTTGCAACAGGAACACAGGATAAAAGGATTCCTATATGTGGGAAATTATGGATAAAAGCATTGCCATTTCTTAAGTGTCATCTTATACCTGATCAAACTGCAAATATATTTTAGCTGAAATAAAATAGATGGATGTATCAAGAGTTTAAATACAGTATGCTACCCTTTATAAAATCCATTTCATCTCATCCTTGCTCCTAATTAACAAAAATGTCTCTAATATCTTTTTATTCTGCCTGAAAGCTTTAGAAAAATGGCCAAGAGGCAATCTGCAGTAGTTGGAGGAAGGTTTCTAAAGCCTTGTTATGTGTAGGATAATTGAGACAGTCGCTTTAGCAACATTAGCAAAATAAAGCCATAATATCCCCAGTGACAAGAGCACTGCATCAAAGATCGGAGGAAGAGATTAATGCATAGATAAATACCATAGTTATGTACAAGAAAAAAGATCCAGAAATGTCAACAAATTAAAGAAACAGTAAATTCACCGGATGTAAAGTTGTTTATGGTACTTGTTTACAAAGATTAGTGAATTTATTCCAACCCTGCAAAAAAGAACTATGTCGTGAGTGATAATTCTGGACTAGTATTTTTCACCCAAAATTACATTTGCTTCTGGTAGATCATATTTTGTAAAAAAGATTAAATGGTCTCCATCTCCTACTGCAACCTTCATGTACACTAATAACACTGCCTTTTATGAGAGAGTAGTGGACTTGTCAATCAGCACTGACAGCTTTGAAGAAAGTGTCATAGGTTGTTGATGATTTTCCTCCTCATTTTGGCTGCAATCTTGTTCACAATTGCTGTCACACTGAATCATGTGTGCAACACTATTCAGCATACCTGGTTATTATAGTCACTGAATAGCTGGTTGCACTTTTCAATGTGGGAAACAATTCTGGAAACAGCCTCAGTGACGTAATCTGAGGCTATTGGCATTTCCTCCATCCTGCTTTCAATTGTACTTGTTTTCCTTTATTCCACAATAACAACACAACTTGCATTTATATAGTGCCTTTAAAGTAGTAAAACATTCCAAGGCACTTCACAAGAGCGTTATCGAAACAAAAGAGGCCGAGCCACATAAGGCGATATCAGGACAGAGGTTAGTTTTAAAGAGCGTCTTAAAGGAGGAGAGAGAGGTAGAGAGGCGGAGAGGTTTAGGGATGGAATTCCAGAACTTAGGGCCTAGACAGGTGAAGGCACAGCTGCCAATGGTGGAGCGATTAAAATTGGGGATGCGCAAGAGGGCAGAATTGGAGGAGCGCAGAGATCTTGAAGGCTTGTAGGGCTGGAGGAGGTTACATAGATAGTGAGGGGTGAAGCCATGGAGGTATTTGAAAACAAGGGTCAGAATTTTAAAATTGTGACGTTGCTGGACCAGAGCCAAGGTAGGTCAGCGAGCACGGGTGATGGGTGAATGGGGCTTGGTGTGAGCTTGGATACAGGCAGCAGAGGTTTGGATAAGCTCCAGGTTATGTAAGGTGGAAGATGGGAGGCCAGACAGGTGAACATTGGAATAGTCAAGTCTAGAGGTAAAAACGCATGGATGAGGATTCCAGCAGCAAATGTGCTTAAGCAGGGGTGGAGTCGGGTAATGTTATGCAGGTAGAAATAGTCTTGGTGATGAAGCGGATATGTCGTTGGAAGCTCATCTCAGTGTCAAATATGACACCAAGGTTGCAAATAGTTTGGTTCAGCCTCAGAGATTTGCCAGGGAGAGGGACAGAGTCGCTGGCTAGGGAATGGAGTTTGTGGCGGGGACCGAAGATAATGGCTTCGGTCTTCCCAATATTTAGTTGGAGGAAATTTCTGCTCATCCAGCACCGGATGTCGCACAAGCAGTGTGATAAATCAGAGACAACAGAGGGGCAAGAGAGGTGGTGATGAGGTAGAGCTGGGTGTCATCAGCATACATGCAGAGCCTGACACTGTGTTTTAGGATGATGTCGCCGAGGGGCAGCATGTAGATGAGAAATAGGAGGGGCCAAGGATAGATCCTTGGGTACTCCAGAGGTAACAGTGCGGGAGCGGGAAGCGAAGCCATTGCAGGTGGTTCTCTGGCTACAACTGGATAGATAAGAATGGAACCAGGTGAGGCCAGCTGGACGACGGTGGAGAGACGTTGGACGAGGATGGTGCAGTCAACCAGGTTGAAAGGCTGCAGACAGGTTGAGAAGGATAAGGAGGGATAGTTTACCATGATCATAGTCACACATCAGAGCTGATTGAGCTCAATCAGCTCTGATGGACGGGTCACATTGTCCACATGCCCGATACAAGACTCCCAAAACAAGCGCTCTAGTCGGAGCTCTGGCACGGCAAGAGAGCCCCAGGTGGGCAGAGGAAACGCTTTAAGGACACCCTCAAAGCCTCCTTGAAAAAGTGTAACATCCCCATCGACACCTGGGAATCCCTGGCCCAAGACCGCACAAAGTGGAGGAGAAGTATCCGGGAAGGCGCCAAACACCTCGAGTCTCTTCGCCGGGAGCAAGCGGAAGCCAAGCGCAACCAGCGGAAGGAGCACACGTCAACCCAAGCACCCCACCCACCCGCCCCTTCAGCCACCGTCTGCCCCACCTGTGATGGAGACTGTAGGTCCTGCATTGGACGAATCAGTCACCTGCGAACTCATTTTTAATGTGGAAGCAAGTCATCCTCGGTTCCAAGGGACTGCCTAAGAAGAGAAGAAAAGTCACACAGGATGACATTTGTGATTTTGATAAGGGTTGTTACAGTACTGTGGCAGGGGCAGAAACCTGATTGGAGGAATTCAAACATGGAGTTCCGGGAAAGATGGGCAAGGATTTGGAAAGCGACAACACGTTCAAAGATTTTGGAGAGAAAAGGGAGGTTGGAGATGGGGTGGTAGCTTGCAAGGACAGAGTGGTCAAGGGGGGGGTTTGAGGAAGGGGTGATGACTGCAGATTTGAATGGAAATGGGACAGTACCTGAGGAGAGGGAACCACTAACATCATCAGCTAACATAGGGGCCAGGAAGGGAAGTTGGGTCGTCAGCAGTCTGGTGGGAATAGGAGGTAGGAGCAGGAAGTGGGTCTCATGGACAAGTTGAGCTCAGAGAGGGCATGATGGGAGATAGGACAGAAACTATAGATGCGAGTTCAAGGCTAGGGCAGACAGCAACCTTAGCGGAAATTTTTCCCAGTGTGCTAGGGGAAGGGAGGGAAGCGGCAGAGGCAGCTGAAAGGATGGTCTCAATCTTTGTGACAAAGAAGTCCCTGAGCTCCTCGCACATGTTGTTGGTGAGGGTGGAAGAGGCAGAGGAGAGGGGTTTAAGAAGCGGTTTGTAGTGAAGAGAAGCCGGGGGTTATCTTTGCATTCCAGGATGTGTAGGGGGTTTTTGGCGTGTGCCCAGTCAGCTCTGCCCCTGACTGTCTCTGAGTGGTTCGAATCAATCCACACCCCCTGGGTTCTAGACACCGGACTTAGGTACAGGCGGCGATACAGAAAAACGAGTAGACAAGTGGTTCGGTGCAAGAAAACCGTAATTTTTATTAAAGGCAAAACAAGATCACAATACTGAGAATTACTAAGATAATTACAGGCATATAAAAATAATACAATTATTTGGGAATGGGGAACACACGGCACATTGAGGGAACAAGCACATTAAAATCCCCTTATCCTTATCCCACCCCCTATACCTAACTAGATTAAGCTATGAGGGGCCAGGGACTTATGCGCACCAATTCGAAACCTGTTGACTTTTAACGGTTGTGAGTTTGGGGTCCGCTCTTGCTGTCCTTTGGGGTACTTCGTCGCAACGTGGTCACAGGGCGCGACGATGGAGTTGTTTATGCGAATCACCCTCCTTTTCCTCAGTTAACGTCGTCATCGAGTCGCGTCTTCGTCGAGTCGCGATGGGCCTTCTTCTTCTTCCTTGGGCGGTTTAGTCGCTGACGGGTTTTATAACGGTGGGGGCTCGGTTGGCGGTTTATACTATCAAACTGATTTTTCTACCTATGCTTTGAACACCAACTTATTCGTCAAACGCCAGCTTATAACTAGGCATTTGTCCCCCAACGCGTCTTTCCGCTGCCCTTCTCTGCCTTTACTGGTTTACCGTTTTCTTCATCTCGTCTCGTCTCGTCTGCCCCTTTGTGGCCTATATGTCCTGTGTGTTTACGAATCGGGTCTCGTTCTCCTCCCGCGTTCGGCCCTCGGTGTAATAATGGGAGTCCTTGATGTTGAGCGGCGCGGGGAGCGAGAAGAGAGCCCGCCACGAGGCACGAAGCGAGAAGGAGAGGCAGGAGGCAAAGGCCAAGAGATAAGAGGCCAGAGATAAGAGCCCAATCACTACCGGTGGGCCTACAATTATACCCGGTTCTTCATCCCTTATCTGCGTGCCAAATTAGGTCAGTCCTTTGTCTGACTTTTGGTGGGCTCGTTTAAGATGATTACAGCCATTTACTTTAACGGCTTCTGGAGTGGTTGTCTCCGTGCTTAATGGCTCCAATGTCCTGGCTGTTTGTTATTTATGAAATTTAATTGTCCTCATCCTGGCTTGATGGCTACTGTGAGCTGTTACCGATTATATATGCAGAAACCTAATGGCCTCGATTAGCCTCATTCTGACTTGATCTGTTCCAAGGTGAATGAATGCATATTCTTCGTTTACTTAGCTGTCTGGCTCCACAAAGTCTTTTCACAGATTCATGCATTTTAGGTTTCGTTTCAGGTTTTGAAAAGTGCCTGCCCTTTTGCAGGGCCTTGCTTTTAAAATCCTGTACTTTTGGTCACGAGGTTGCAGAAGCCATTTTGGGTACCCTTTTTAACAACTTATCCATAACTTTTGGGGAATGTGGGAATTTTGAGAACCCTACACTCCCCCCTGTTGATACTAAACTCGCTTTAAGTATCATCCTGACAAGGTGAGCAAAATTCCCGACACTCCATAGTCAATCTTCCCCTGTAATTACCTATCTATGATCCCACGACACATGCATTTCCCATTTGGGAAAAATGTAGTGTACATAAGCGTACATAGACAGATTACAGGCGTTTACACACATCCAAGCATGGAGGGGCCCAACACCCCTGCACCACTTGGTACACATGCATCTTTATTGAAAATAACAAAAGAGCACAAAAAAAAACAATCTTTATTCAATACCACTAACAAGAAAAATTCAAACAGGAGTATCTCCCTCCACCTTAACATAATGCTCTTTCCACGTCCTTTGGTTTCGGAATTCTAGTATTTGGCCTTTTCCCTTGCACTGAGTGCATACTAGGTACAATACTATTCCCAGCTGGCAAACCATGAGGATGTGGGAAGCCAGTCTAATCCATGAAGGGACCTCTATATTCTCAAAAATGTCCCACCAGGGTGGAACTACAATGTCCAATATCTTAGCCCCTATCTCTACCGTCTTCTGCTCTAACGTGTAGAAATGTTTCTGTGAGACTATTACTGCTTTGAGTATTTTGGTAAGGTGTTCTGGGAGAGGGGGAATTTCGTAGCCGAAATGCGCTACATACTTTTGTAGATTGGTAAAATTCTCTTTGACAGTGAGGTGAACAGTGGAGGGTTCAGGAATGGGGACAATTCGTTCCTGGGCCACTTGAACTTCTGCCTCGGGTTTAAAGCAGAAACTGCTGCCACTTACCGGACACCAGCTATGCTGTCCATGCTGGTAGTGGGGTGCACTTGTGGTGACACAATATGTCCCACCTCCTATATATGCTACCTGTGGGGGAACGTGGCCTTGTGCCATTGCCTCCATGGTACAATTTATAGGTTTTGCGCCAGCAGCTCTAAACCCACACTGTGGTTTCGAATAGGCATTCAAGTGCTGGGGACACAGGATTATGTGTGCTCCCCGGCTCTGGCACCCCGAGAGGTCAGTACCTGTCATAGCGTGCTCCCACTTTATGATGTAAGGTGGGACCTCTGTGTGCACCCCCTTGAATGACTCCAATGTTCTCTACCCTGTATACCGGTGCGGGTCGGGCTGTCCCACCCATGACCAGCATCCTAACTACTATACCCATGATTGTATGGTTTGACCGTCCACAATCTACTGGGACTGGGTAGGCCTCAGAAGCTAGCCAGAGTTGGCACGGGCTTAATGCATTCTCAAATGGATGGAGGGCTGCGAGGTGCTTGTTGCTGATCCAGGAGGGGACTAAACCCTGTTTTAAACCCTCCAGATTACTGCGGCCCTCGCCCAGCAACCACGCCCCGTACAGCATGCACACCTCCTTCTGCGCAGCCTGATCCGAAGCATTTCTGTCCTCTCTTATGAGGGCGTTTATGGTCTTTGCGTGCTTCTCCAGCTCGGCTATAATTTCTTTTAAATGGACCGTCATGGCCTGGTCCTCATGTAACTCCGAGCCCACTACTTTGTTTTCATCCATCAAGATTTTCTTTAACTGTGTTTTTAAACCGTTTATCTGGGTCTGCAATTCTATGTCATCTAAACTGTTGATGACAGAGGACCCTGTATTAAACGCAGTAAAAACATCATTCCATGCTCCCCTTCTTTGCCTCCCCGTATTACCCAAAAACTCATGGTGTGTGGTTTACAGTTCGGTTTTGTCGACATTGGCGAAATAGAACTCGTAAAATTTTCTAAACATCTCTTTTAACAGGGCCTGGTATAGCTGTTCTGTCTCTTTGTGGCACCACTCCGGTAAGTGTACCTCGGTGAGGTTTAACATCACGAAGGCTACCGGGTAGTGTACCCCCTGGTACAGCACCTGATCCGTAGGCACCAGTACCAGCCCATTCCCTGGTCCCTTGGTGGTGGCGGGGCACCCCTCCCTGTGTGTCCTTGCTGCCTGGGTCGTGGGCAGGGGCTTTCGGGGGCGGGTTACAAGCTCAGTGGCATTGACTGGGATCAGGGAGTATGGGACCGCGCACGCCTTCAGGCTGGTATCCCACTTCATCCCCTCCCCGGCATCTTGCCACTGCCGGTGGAAAATGATGGATATGCCTGTGGCGCAGACCTTCTCTGACCCCCACATACAGACATAAATCCCTTGATCCGGCTCTCACCACTTGTCCCAGCACACACTCAATCCCCCGTGAGTCCCTGTAATCGTCCGATGGGTATTGTTCCCCAACCGTTCACACTCAACTGTGGGGTTTCTCATATCCTTGCTCAGCTTTCTGAGCCACCACCACCTATCCAAAGGAATCTGTCCCTTGCATGTTAAACATACACGTTTCCCTATGGTGACGCTGACCCTTGTGGAAACGACCTGTACCGTGGGGCACAGGAGGGAGGCCTCCCCGTACGTGAACCCGGTCTGGCTGGAGTACTGAGTCAAATTGGACCCCAGCCACCCTGGCCACCTTCCCTCATGGACGTAGACGGCGATCTCCTCCACGTCCCGTTCGCCACTTTCATCGGTTACTATAGGTGCTCTTTCTCCTGAGCACCCATAGATGTGGGATTCCTCCACGTCACCTCGCTTTCCAATGCTCAGTCCTATCAGGGCAAGTAGGATTACGCCCCCTTCATCCTGAAAATCTTTCTGCAAAGAGACACAAGAGCATATAGCCAGGTCCCGAGGAGATTCTCTGGCTTGGGTGAAGCATAGTCGGGTCTCGCGACCTCGACTCAAATACACACACTCTTAGAAAAACGAAGTATTTAAAACTACCCGTCACCTTGTTTAAGCTTACACTAAACACCCAAACTTAATAATACCTAAACTTGAATTACCTAAACTATATACATCCGCTGCCCGTCTCCGGGCGGCCAGCTTAATTTCTGGTCGGGCTGCGGCACACCGCTCCCTTCAGTGTGACCGCACTGTCCTGTACTTTCGGTCCCTCACAGCCTGTGGCTGCTGGCTGGGGACCTCTGCCTTCAGACCGATCCCTCACTCGAGGGGCGGCCCTTTTTAACTGGGGAGCCGGTGACCACGGTTTCCTCGGCTGGGGCATCCGTGGGGACCTTCTAGGGACCTTGGCGGTGGGGGTTTTCTGGCTGGTAGGCCTTTAACCCGAGCCACTGCCCCCTCCGGTGCGGTCTGTGGACTTACCACTACCGCTGGCTGGGGATCTTCTTCCTCAGGCTTTACCTCTCCTGAACCTGGGCTAGGGGCAGGTAACTCTTCGCAGCCTGGTGATGCAGGCTGAGGGTCTCCGCCCCCAGGTACCAAATCTGGGTCCGGGGCAGGGTCTTCGCCCTCGGGTCCCTCCTCCTCTAAACCTAGGTCTGGGGCGGGGTCTTCGCCCTCAGGTCCCTCCTCCTCTAAACCTGGGTCAGGGGTGGGGTCTTCGCCCTCGGGTCCCTCCTCCTCTAAACCTGGGTCAGAGGCGGGGTCTTCGCCCTCGGGTCCCTCCTCCTCTAAACCTGGGTCAGGGGCGGGGTCTTCGCCCTCGGGTCCCTCCTCCTCTAAACCTGGGTCAGGGGCGGGGTCTTCGCCCTCAGGTCCCTCCTCCTCTAAACCTGGGTCAGGGGCGGGGTCTTCGCCCTCGGGTCCCTCCTCCTCTAAACCTGGGTCAGGGGCGGGGTCTTCGCCCTCGGGTCCCTCCTCATCTGGATCCCAGAAGAGTGGGGGAGTGTCTCAATCGGTGGGCGGGATGGCACCTCCCCTTAAACAAGCCACAGCGCCTGCCTGTGCAGTCTGTGAACTTGTTCCCGCTGCAGGCCGAGGATTTCTGTCCTCAGACCTTACCCCAACTGACTGCTCTCTCTTCTCGGGTTTAAACAGTTTACACTGATTAATATGGAACCATTTGATGCGCCGAGGCATCTTAATGGCGTATACCATGGGGCTTGCCTTGTCTACAATGCTGTAGGGCCCCATGTATAGCGGTTCTAGACTTCCTACCCGAGCATAGTTCCTCACCATAACCTGATCTCCTACCTCCCACTCGTGGTGTTTTCGAGGTTCTAACAGCAATCGGTTGCTCCGATGCTGCTTTCCCATGTTCCCAGCCGTCTGCCCATGGACCTGCTTAAGGTGCTCGAAGAGGTTTCAGACGAACATGTCCCGGTTTACCTCCCTGAGCTGACCTTTGGTGAGCACCGGGGCTAGTATATGGGTGGGGGTCCGCATAACCCTGCCAGTCATCAGCTCGTGCGGGGAGTACCCCGTGCTTTTCGACCGGCTGGCCCGGATCCCCATTAGGACCAACGGTAGGACCTCTGCCCATTTTCGAGGCGAGTCCACCGTCTCCTTCCTTAACCTCTCCTTTAAGGTCCTATTCATCCTCTCCACAATCCCTGATGACTGTGGGTTGTGGGCCACGTGCCACTTCCCCTCGATGCCTAGCAGCATAAGGGTATTCTGCATTACCTGCCCGGTAAAGTGACTCCCTTGGTCGGACTCCACGTACTGCGGTAGCCCCCATCGCGAGAACACGTCCCGGACCAGGATCCTGGCCGTACCCAGTGCTGTGGCTGTTCTGCAGGGGAAGGCTTCTACCCATTTCGTGAACACATCCACCAGGACTAGGCAGTACTTTTAGCCTCCCTGGGCGGTGGGCAGGGGCCCGATGTAGTCGACCTGTATCGACTGCCATGGTCCCTCTACCCTCCTGATGTGTCCCATAGGTACCTTCCTTTTGTGGGGGTCAGGGTTATTAGCAGCACACACCAGACAGCCGGCGCAGAACTCACAGACATCTTCCCTGAGTCCTGGCCACCATCCCGCCTGTTCCACCCGCTGCCAGGTGGTCTCAGGCCCGGGATGCCCTGCTCCTAGACCCTCATGGGCCAGTTGAAGGAATTCCCTCCGGTGCTGTTGCGGCACAACCCACTGTTCCCCCCTGAACAGCATGCCTTCTTTTACGGAGAGGGCTGCTGTGCCGTAAGGGCCCTCTACCCTTTTTCCCTCAGTCACTGCGCTGAGAACAGCCTTAAGGACGGGGTCTTGGGTTTGGACCATCTTAAGGCTGGGGCAAAAGCTACCCCTGCACTCCCTTGTGTCCCATCCCTACCCCTGACTGCTGCTATGGGTCTGGACCCATATGGGTCCCAGAAAGTGCCTGTGCGGACACCCTCCTTAGGCAGCATGTCAGCCTGCTGGTTACCCTGACTACGGGGTTCTGTGGAGGAATGGGTCTTCACCTTGTGGATGAAAACCTCCCCCTCCTCCCCCACTGCTGCTAGGATTTTCTCCAGCAAGGATTTTACTGTGAGGGGTCTCCCGTCAGTGGAGGTGTATCCACGGCGGGACCAGATGGCCAGGTACTCTGTACACGAATTGCACATAAACATGCTGTCTGAGCAAATCGTGTATGGGGTGGGGAAGATTTTGGGGTGTGTAACGACGTACACTACCACGGACAGTTCAGCCTGCTGGGCGCTCATGGTGCTGGGGAGCTTAATGGCCAGGGCAATGTTTGCCGCTGGGTCATAAACTCCACACCCCGTGAGTCGCTCGCCAACAGATACCATGCTGGAGCCGTCCACATAGATCTCGCGGCCCGTGGGATGTATCCCGGCCCGTAAACCTATGTCCACTTCCCAAACCCCTTCCAGGATATACCAGGTTGGCTGCGAGCTTTGGTTCGCAGAGACCCTTCACCTTAAGGTCCATCTGTGAGAGGAGCAGGGTCCAGCGAGCAATGCGGGCACTGCTCACCGTCCCATCATTGATCCTCCCATCCAGGAGCATCTGGGTGGGTGTGTGATGGGTGAGGAGGGTGATGGGAGAGGTGCCTGTGAAGATCAGCGATCTTTTCACAGCCCAATGTGTGGCCAAGAGGTGCCGCTCACAGTTGGAGTAGCTCCTCTCCACCTCCGTGAGTATCCTGGAGGAGTAGGCCACCGGCCTCAGCCGGCCATGCTGCTCTTGGAGCAGCACAGCACTCAAGCTGTCCCCGCTGGCTGCTACCTCCAGGAAGAACTCTTTCCCCCCATCTATGGCCCCTAGAGCTGGTGCGGTCTGCAGATCCTCCTTGAGCCTGACAAATGCTGCCTGGCAACCCTCATCCCAAGCCCACTCCACTCCCTTGTGTATGAGTCGGAGCAGAGGGGCTGCTGTGGCTGCATAGTCTTCAATGAAGTCTCTGCAGTACCCGGTCAGCCCTAAAAATGACCTCACACCCGTGACTGTGTTGGGGACGGGTAACTCCTGTACCGCCTCCCTCCTAGCCTTATCTATGGCCCTTTCCCCAGCGCGTACGGTCAGGCCCAGGAATTTCACCTCCTGCTGGCCGATCTGTGCTTTCTTTGGGTTTACTTTAAAACCCTCCTGCCTGAGCAGCTCCAGTAGTTCGGCCAGTAGTGGGCCATGCTCCTCTCTCGAATCAGTGAACAGGAGCAAGTCATCCACGTACCGTACCAACTGTCTGGGCTGGCTGAAGCCCTTTAAACTATTCGCCATGCACTGGTGGAAAATGCTGGGGCTGTTGTGGAAGCCCTGAGGCAAACAGTTCCACGTGTACTGTTGCCCTTTAAACGTAAAGGCAAACTTGTACTGATCCTCCCTTCTTAAAGGGATGGACCAAAACCCGTTGGAAATATCCAGCACCGTGACCGTTGTAGCGGATGCTGGGATACTTCCTATCAGGTCGGGAACTGCTGCTACCGTGGGTGCACAGGTGGGGATGTTGCTGTTGCGCACCCGATAGTCCACTGTGGCCCTCCAGGAATTGTCCGGTTTTCTAACCGGCCACAGTGGAGAGTTTACGTGGGTGGCTATCGGTCTCAGAACTCCCTGCTGCACTGAGGAGGACATGGCTGCTTCCAGGTCTGGCTCTGCTTCCCTGGGGAAGTTATACTGTTTCTGTGGTCGGGCCATGGGGTCCCCGCCTACGCTGACCTCAAACCCGTTGACCCTCCCGCAGTCGTGTTTGTGCGTGGCAAATGTGGCTAGGTGGGCGCGCACAAATGCCTGGAACTCTTTTGGGGTATTGCTGACCATGGGCTCGAGGTTATAACCCTCTTTGGGCTTCATGGTGCACAGGGTCCCCTTCCCTTCTTTCCCTGGGATGACTACTACCTCGCCGTCCTTTCGTGTACTTGCCCCCCATGGGCAATGATTTCTTAAATCCACCAGGATCCCGTGGTCTACAATAAAGTTGGCTCCCAGGATCCCCTTTCCACCCTCCTGTTCCCACTTCATTAGGGTACAGGTCCACTTAGAGCAGAGTGTACCCAAACGAATGGAGAACGGGATGGAAAACGAGCCAGCCTGTTCTCTGCCTGTGAATCCCGACAGGCTGTATGGGACCCCGCTAGAGAGAGGCGGGGTGGTGGGGTTAGCTGAATGGACCACGGTGCATGATGCTCCCGTATCCAACAGATAGGTCCCCTTCACCTTTTCTACCTCCATCTCCACGAGTTGTCTTTTCCATACATCATACCGCAGGGAACACAGGTAAACAGGCTGCGCTGGCTCTAGTCATGGCTGTGGGTTGGATGGGGCTGACGGGGTCAGAGCACCGGTAGCGGTGGCTACTCTACCCTGGCCAGTCAATAAGGACCTCATGGTGTCCAAAAATGATTCGACCGCGGCGGGAGGGATCCTTGCCTCTACCTTTTGGGCTGGGGCTGTGGAGTTCTTTCCCTTGCTGACTTTCCAAGGGTTTTTGCACTCCTTCCTCCAATGGCCAGCCTTCCCGCACCCGTAACAATTGAGCTTATTGCTCGAAGGGTTATTCCCTTCCTGATGCCACTCCTTCCTACCCTGCCCGGGTTTTACCTCATGCACCTTCCCCTTGGGTGGGTGTGCATCGGTTCCCCTACCGTTCTTATAGGCTAGGGTCAACTGTCAGATCACCGTAAGTTCGGTGGTCTGGGGATTCTTGGGGTCGAACCAGGCTTCCGCCTTGGCCCGGACCTGTGGCAAGCTGTTTGCCACCAGGCAGCGGAGCCAGTGGGCCAGCTGATCCCCGTTCAGGAATGCCCGGTTAGGTGTCCCTAGACAGGCACTCCGGTACACTGGCCATAACCTGTCCGCGAAAGCTTGCGGGGTTTCCCCTGCGAGCTGCACCGTCTTCTCCACACGGGAGAAAGGACTTCCCTCATTCATCCCCATGACCTCCAGAAGTTCATCCCTGAGCACCTCAAACCTGCACTGCCCCTTCTTACACTCTTCAGAGAGGGATTGGAGGAGCTTACTCTCCAAAGAGAACAGCAGCATTTTAGCCTGCTCAGCACCATCGCATTCGTTGATGCTGGCTGCCTGCTCCACTTCCTTGAAGTGGACCGAGGGGTCTCCTTTCTTGGTGAGCCTTGGGATATGGCTCACCATAGCCCTAAGCTGTTGGGTGCTGTAGTGTAATACAAACTAGTTTTGGAGGGGTCCCTCTTCCTCGTCATCTACGGGTGGGCCGAACCCCCGATGCCGGGCTGGGCACATCGGTCCTGGTTCCAGCCTCTCCTGTGGGGGTTGTTCCACCTCTGCTTCTACCCGACTTCACCCCCCCTTGCTGCCAGACCTCGCTAAAACCTGGCGCTACGGGTGGTGGTCGCGGGACCTCCTGTTCCTCAACCGGGTCGCCCCTGAACTGTTCTCCCCTCGTTCCCTGTAAAATCGACCTGGGCTGCCTTCGGGCTTATGAGGCACACCATGCCCTTTGCCCTCCTTAGGGCCAGGCTCAGATTCTCTATCTGTTCCTTGCAGGGGCCATGATCTGCGTCTTCAAACCCCTGTTCGCTCGCTAACTTGTAAGCTACTTTTCCTTCCTTTACTTTCTCCTCCTGCTCCCTTACTTGTCTCGCTAGGCGGGCGTTCTTTTCCCATAACCTCAACTCGTTACCCTTGGCTTCGGTGACTTGGCACTCTAGTTATTCCAACCTGGCCTTATGTTCTCCCATTAACTGAACCCTTTCCTGAATCAGGGCCTGCAATGCTACCAGTAACGTCTCCCCTGCTAGAGCCTTGTCCTGGATTTCCAAGGCTGACTCCTTTATCTCAGCTGCCTGTGCTGCAACGAGCCTGTCCAAAAGCTAGACCTGCTTTTTGAAGCACATCAGCCAGACTGCCTTCTCTAGGGATTTTTTGTGCTCCTTCCCTTCTGTCCACTTAGCTGCGGCATCTACCGGACGCCCAGCCTTTAACAGAGTGGTGATCCACTTCTTTGTGATATTCACCTTACTAAACACAATCAGAAATCCTTTCCTCCATCATGGTTTGCTCTTCTGAACCATTGCCTACTGTATCGCACCCGTTGCCAGTGTCCTGCCGCGGTCGCCATTTCCGTAGGGTTTTTTTGGCGTGTGCCCAGTCAGCACTGCCCCTGACTGTCTCTGAGCGGTTCGAATCGCTCCACACCCCCTGGGTTTTAGACACCGGACTTAGGTACAGGCGACGATACAGAAAAACGAATAGACAAGTGGTTCGGTGCAAGAAAACCGTAATTTTTATTAAAGGCAAAACAAGATCACAATACTGAGAATTACTAAGATAATTAGTCATATAAAAATAATACACTTATTTGGGAATGGGGAACACCGGCACATTGAGGGAACAAGCACATTAAAATCCCCTTATCCTTACCCCACCCCCTATACCTAACTAGATTAAGCTATGAGGGGCCGGGGGCTTATGCTCACCAATTCGAAACCTGTTGACTTTTAACGGTTGTGAGTTTGGGGTTCGCTCTTGCTGTCCTTTGGGGTACTTCGTCGCCACGTGGTCACAGGGCGCAGCGATGGAGTTGTTTATGTTAACGTCGTTGTCGAGTCGCGTCTTTGTTGAGTCGCGATGGGTCTTCTTCTTCTTCCTTGGGCGGTTTAGACGCTGACGGGTTTTATAACGGTGGGGGCTCGGTTGGCGGTTTATACTGTCAAACTGATTTTTCTACCCATGCTTTGAACACCAACTTATTCATCAAACGCCAGCTTATAACTAGGCATTTGTCCCCCAACGCGTCTTTACGCTGCCCTTCTCTGCCTTTACCGGTTTACCGTTTTCTTCGTCTCGCCTACCCCTTTGTGGCCCGTATGTCCTGTGTGTTTATGAATCGGGTCTCGTTCTCCTCCCGCGTTCGGCCCTCGGTGTAATAATGGGCGTCCTTGATGTTGAGCAGCGCGGGGAGCGAGAAGAGAGCCCGCCACGAGGCATGAAGCGAGAACGAGAGGCAGGAGGCAAAGGCCAAGAGATAAGAGGCCAGAGATAAGAGCCCAATCACTACCGGTGGGCCTACAATTATACCCGGTTCTTCATCCTTTATCTGCACGCCAAATCAGGTCAGTCCTTTGTCTAACTTTTGGCGGGCTCGTTTAAGATGATTACAGCCATTTACTTTAACGGCTTCTGGGGTGGTTGTCTCCATGCTTAATGGCTCCGATGTCCTGGCTGTTTGTTATTTATGAAATTTAATTGTCCTCATCCTGGCTTGATGGCTACTGTGAGCTGTTACCGATTATATATGCAGAAACCTAATGGCCTCGATTAGGCCCATTCTGACTTGATCTGTTCCAAGGTGACTGAATGCTTATTCTGTGTTTACTTAGCTGTCTGGCTCCACAAAGTCTTTTCACAGATTCATGCATTTTAGGTTTTGTTTCAGGTTTTGAAAAGTGCCTGCCCTTTTGCAGGGCCTTGCTTTTAAAATCCTGTACTTTTGGTCACGAGGTTGCAGAAGCCATTTTGGGTATCCTTTTTAACAACTTGTCCATACAGGGTCCCTTTATCCATAACTTTTGGGGAATGTGGGAATTTTGAGAACCCTACACTTGATCCTTGAATAGTGAGCAGTTTTGGCAGAAGGAGAGCAGGAACAAGTAGTGCTTTATGTAGTCCAACCAGATGTGGCGATGAATTGTTAAGCCAGTTGTTCGCCAAAGAATTTCAGGTCTGCATCCCTTGGACTTAAGGGAGCAGAGATGAGGCCCATACCAGGGTCAACAACCAGTATGAGAGTAATGGTTTTAATAGGGACAAGGGCATCAAAGGTGATGGTGAGGGTGTGATTGAGCAGATCGGTAGCTGCAGACATGTTATGATGAATGGAGGGCCAAAGGCTGGACAGTTCGGAATTCGAAAATGCAGTTGTAAATGACTTTGGGGAGAGTGTTTTCCACAGGCAGACACAGAAGGAAGTGGGGTTGGAAGGGGGAAAGGGGATGTAGATGGAGAGGGATGGAAGAAAATGATACAAGATGGCCTTATTGACATGATGGGGGTAGCGAGGCCACGTAAGATGGCAAGACCAAGGAGATGGCCGTGAATATGGGTAGGGAAGGCTATATGGGGGGAGAGAGTTAGGGAGAATAGGAAGGCAGTGAACTCAGAGGAGAGAGAGCATGATGAGTTGAGATGGAGGTTGAAATAACCGAGGGTGAGAAGTCGCTCGATGCAGAGACAGAGGGAGGAAAGTAGTGGGAGAATGGCATCTGATATTTATATTACAAAACCCAGTTCCCTGATCACTGTGGCAGAAAGAGACCCAGCTGGAAGCTGATTCAGTAGTGTAAACCAGGGGAACTGGCACACTGGCACATGGATGCCAGACTCCCATAGTCAGGCCTAATCAAACACCAGGATAGAACCATAATATGAAGACTCATCCACCACAGATGGAACAACTACGTCACTCTTTTAGTCTTTAGTTAGAGCTTATGACATTAGTTGTCAGCTGTGACTCAGTTGTAGCATTCTTGCCTCTGAGTTAGAAGGTCTGTGAGTTCACGTCCCACTCAAGAGACTTGAGCACAAAATCTCTGAGATGTTAAACCAGGCTCTCTCAGGTGGATGTAAAAGATCCCATGGTACAGGGAGGCTGTCATGGAGTTGTGCTATTTATTGAAGCCTGACCTGCAGATTACACCGCCAGCATAGGGTCAACCCGTCTGTTGATGTGAAGGCCGCCACTTTATTGAACTTTTATGCCACCGGGTCATTTCAAGCCACCACTGGAGACATTTGCCAGATCAGTCAATCATGTGTACACCAATACGTCAAGCAACGGATGTGTGGTAAAAATCCCATTTATATGCATAAACAGGGTTTCCACCACACTTCCAGTGAAGTTACGGCGGTGGAGCGGGACCGGCTTTAAGGAAATTCCCAGCTGCGAATCTGTCCTTCAGCTCCCAGATCACACGAAGTCTACTAAAACATTAATAAAAAATATATAAATCTATTGTTAATGTTTTAAATTAAAACTAGGCATCGACTAAATCAATTAATCTGAGTTTATAGAATTTTATCGTTTTAAGAATTCATTGGAAAAAATGTTTTTATGATCAATTTCTTTTGGTTCATTTAATCTGATTAATTTCCTTTACCTCCTTCCAATATGCAAATGATATAACATCTCTGTAACAGAATATTTCAGTGGTATCTTGCTTCATGCTCTAGCATAATACCATTTTAGATGCCTAAATGTGATCATAAGTCTTTGAACCACATCAAAAAGATTATGGAGCAGCAAATAGCTTTTTCTTCTTTGCCATCTTGAAAAGACCTTTTATTATAATGAAAATGTCAAATTTTAAATATTAAGGCACCTAATGACAGTATTCAGAACTTCTGATGCTGACATTTAAAAAGTTCTGTAGCTTCATGGAAGCATTGTCTGATTCTTCAGTTCAGAAAAAGAACACTTTACTGCTGTGACAAAATTGATGGAGAAATCTCACTTTCCGTTCAAAAGTTCAAACTGTCCTGACTAAAGGTTATTTGTTTCAGTCTCAGTGCTACACTTAAAACACTTAATTCAGTTGGTGGAATTTCAACCGTTCTTGGCCTGGATCTTAGACATCTTAGAATAACAAATACAGCAGATGCGGAGATACCTGTCTCTGCCCTATTTTGAGGCTGGATGAAGAACATGGCAGTGATCAACAGCTAAGGGGAGAAAAGGGAAGGAAGGTGAAAATTAACCTATAAACAATTAAGTTTCTTTATTAAAACAAATCTAATGTTTTAAACACCAATAGAAGTAAATGATGCAAATGATCATTGTATGACAATTACCTGCTTAAAATTACTGCCAGTTAAATCACTGGGGGCTGACGTTCTTCTGTTAATCTTACCAGAAATGTAAGTAGAGAGTCATGGAATGTTGGGACAAGGTGCCAATGGATGAATTGCTTGTTTTCATTGTCCAAAGTTGCAAAGGGACATTGTGAGCAAAATTGTGTAGATGGAGTTCAACGTGGGAAGGTGTGAGGTCATCCACTTTGGACCAAAGGAAGATGGTCACGTCTATTTGCAACACCAGATTTCTGATTGGTCCCCTTGTAGGACAAGACTAGATTTCTGATTGGTCCCCTTGTAGGACAAGACTAGATTTCTGATTGGTCCTCTTGGAGGACAAGACACACCCAACAGTTTTTCTGGAATGTGTAATTAGATCCTGCCTGCTTAAGTAATCAAATACTTTGCAATGTATAATTCGAGCCATTCATTCTCACTGCCAGGCTCCAGACAGAGCTGGCAGAGAACAGACAGGTCTCACTGTCGTTAGGACCTTCTCTCCCCCCCTCAACAAGTTCCTGCTCCCCCCAAAAAGTTCCTAACCTTCCCCCCACCCCAAGTTTCTGATCTTTTCCCTCCCCAACAAGTTCCTGACCTTCTCCCCTGCCAAGTTCTTGACCTTCCCCACGTCCCCCAACTGGGTTCCTGACCTCACCCCCCCACCGATGCGGCAGTGTGTGTGGGTCACGGATTGTTAACAGGTTTATTGGTTATGAAGTGACAATGTCATGACTTCCGGATTTTGAGCAATCTAATGATGTCACTTGCCATACATGCACCAAGCTTTCCGAGAAATCAACCAGGTCTGGGGGAAGAGAGGGAGAACGTGGTGCAGGTGTAAAGGATTCCCATCTGGATCATGTTCTTGCTCTCACCGCCCCCTTCAGACCTGGATCACGTTCTTCCCCCCCATCCCCACTGTGCTCTCCGTGCTCTTTATCTCCCTCCCCGCGAGTTCCTGACCTCCTCTCCCTGCTCCGATCTCCTCTAACCCCCTCCAATCTCCTTTCTCTCTGATCTCCTCTCTCTCTCTCCCCCCCTCAATCATCTCTCTCCCCTTTCGATCCTCTCTCTTCCCCTCTCCCCGGCCACCAACAGATCCCCTGACCTTCTCCGCATGGAGCCAAGGAAAGGGTTCTCCACGGTGCAGGCTCCGGTAATACAGCACATGTGCGCAGCAAGGGATCTGGTGCGCATGCGTGTGCACGGCTCCGATATACCGCGCGCATACGCAGAAGACCGCAAAGGTGTTCATGCAAATAATCACAGTGAAGAAAGATAGGTAAGAGTATTTTCTAAATGATGAGAAGCTAGGAACTATAAATGAGCAGAAAGATTTAGGGGTCCAAGTACAGAAATCACGAAAAGCTAGTGGACAGCTACAAAAAATAATTAAAAAGGCTAATGGAATGTTGGCCGTTATCTCAAGAGGGCTGGAATACTGAGGGGTAGAAGTTATGTTACAGCTGTACAGAGCTCTAGTTAGACCCCATCTGGGGTACTGTATTCAGTCCTGGGCACTGCACCTTGGAGAGAGAGTGCAGCGCAGATTCACCAGAATGATAGACTAAAAGAGTTAATTATGAGGACAGGTTGCATAGACTAGGCTTGTATTCCCTTGACTATAGAATACTAAGGGGTGGTCTAATTGAGGTGTTTAAGATGATTAAAGGATTTGATGGGGTAGATAGAGAAAAACTATTTCCTCTGGTGGGGGAGTCCAGAACAAAGGAACATAACCTTAAAATTAGAGCTAGCCCATTCAGGGGTGCTGTCAGGAAGCACTTCTTCATACAAAATGTAGTGGAAATCTGGAACTCTCTCCCCCAAAAAGCTTTGAAGCTAGGTCAATTAAAAACTTCAAACTGAGATTGATAGATTTTTGTTAGGCAAGGGTATTAAGGGTTACGAAACCAAGGCGGGTAGATGGAATTAAGATACAGATCAGCCATGATCTAATTGAATGGCAGAACATGCTTGAGAGTCTGAATGGCCTCCTCCTGTTCCTATCTTCCTAGAGAGGTTGTGGCTGAGATGTGCAACCTTGTTAAAATACATATACAGTACAAAGACAATCATCAACAACAACAACAACTTGAATTTATATAGTGCCTTTAAAGTAGAAAAATGTTCTTAGACGCTTCACCGAGATTTAAGGAAAAATTGGATGCCGTGCTAAAGAAGATATTAGGAAAGGTAACCAAAGAATTGGTTAGAAAGATAGGTTTCAAGGAGGGTCTTAAAGGAGAAGAGGAAGGTGACATGCTGGAGTGGTTTATGGAGGGAATTCCAGAGGGTGAGGCCTAGGTGGCTGAAGGTACAGCCACCAAAGGTATGGTGGATGCACAGGAAGCTGGAGTCAAAGGAATGGAGAATACATTGAATGAGGTTACAGAGATAGGGAGAGCTGAGGCCATGTAGGGATTTAAACACAAGATAATGTTTTATTTTATTTGATGCATTGGGGAACTGGGAGCCAATGTAGGTCAGCAAGGACAGGGGTGATGGTCAAGCCTGGTGTAGGATATAGGCAGGATAGTTTTTGATCAATTGAAGGATGGAAAATGGAATGTCGTCCAGGAGAGCATTGGAATATTTGAGTCTGGAAGTGACAAAGGTCAACCATTCACAGCAGTGGCAGTGAAGTTTACCACTTCACTCAACTTTTATGTCACAAGGACCTTCTAGGCAACCACAGAGAACAGCTCAGGTGTATTATCATTTTGTCCTACACCACTCCATTAAGGAGGTACCTGAAGCTCTATAATGCTATGCATTCTGCTACATGCGCCTCAGTAAGAGCACACCACTGTACGTAGGAGGACAGGAGCACCAGTTAACGTTAGATAGATCTTCCAGTGATCTCTACAATTGGACACTACTATTTTTTGGACATGAATGGTTGTGTATTGTCAAGAGTGCCTTGTCATACCTTAGCTACCCTTGTGAAGTCATTAAACTTTTCTGGCACTGTATGGCACTTCCTGGGGTGGTGGAGATAGCACTGTCTGCCTCTGCACCTCCCTCCAGATAACTGCATCACCCGCTTATGAAGCTTTCCATCTTCAGTGCCCAAAATGTTGCTCTTTTGGCCATGAGTTCTACCATATGAACCCCAGGGATGTGTCCACAGATCTGGGATCCCTTCCAGCTGCTGACAGCCTCAAACAGCTGGCAAAAAAGTGATGTTCCACTTTAACTGGCAGCAACCAACTTATCAATGATCTTTCCTCCATCATAAGGTCAGGAGTGGGGCTGTTTACCGATGATTCCACAGTGTTCAGCTTCATTCCCTCCAATAATGAAGCAGATCTACAGCAGAACCTGGATAACATCCAGGCATGGACTGACAGTGGCAGGTAACATTCATGCCATACAAGTGCCATGCAATGACCATTTTAGACAACAGAAAACCCTGCCATCTCCTCTTGCTCTTCAACAGCACCATTATGGAGTCCCCTACTATCAACACCTTGGGAGTTACCATTGGCCAGAACCTTAACTGGACCAGCCATAGCAAAACCATGCCTACAAAAGCAGGGTACTATCCAATGAATGGCTTACCTCCTAACCCCTCAAATCCTATCCACCATCTATAGCTGAAGTCAGGAGTGTGATGGAACACTCACCTCTTGCCTGAATGGGTGTAGCTGCAACAAGATCAACATCATAGAATCATAGATTCATAGAATCATAGAGTAGTACAGCACAGAAGGAGGCCATTCGGCCCATTGAGTCTGTGCCGGCTCTTTTGAAGAGCAATCCAGTTAGTCCCACTCCCCCTCTGTTTCCCCGTATCCCTGCAATTTTTTCTCCTTCAAGTATGTGATGAAATATATTCCATTCATCACTGCCTGTTTTCTGTGTCTTGTAACTGCCTGCTTTCTGTGTCTTTTCCCTTCCCCCAGTCCTCATGTATTATGTATTGGAATGTGCTGGAACTGGTTGTGTGCAGGGCTCCACCCATACCTGGCTCCTTTGTAATCTAACTTCAGTCGGGCATCAGCCTCCTGAAGGTAGACATCTCTCTATTTTACGTGTTATGTTCTGAGTTAATAAAAGCCTTACTTTTGTTCTGCTAACTTCGAGTCTCGGAATAATTGAGGCACATCAAAGTATTTATCCAATTCCCTTTTGAAGGCTACTATTGAATCTATATCCATCACCCTATCAGGCAGTGCATTCCAAATCCTAACCACTCGTTACGTAATTTTTTTTTCCTCATGTCGCCTCTGGTCCTTTTGGCAATCACCTTCAATCTGTGCCCTTTCATTATTGCCCCTTCAGCCATTGGAAACAGTTTCTCTTTATTTACTCTATCTAGATCATTCATGATTTTAAACAGTTCTATCAAATGTCCTCTTAGCCTTCTCAGAGAGAGCAATGCCCTTACCACTGGATTCAATATCCAAACCCTCCACCACCAGCACATTGTGCCCGCAGTATGTACTACAGTATCTACAAGAAGCACTGCAACAACTCACTAATGTCACTTAAACAGCACCTCCTTCCCCTGTGACCTCTACCACCAAGAAGAACAAGAGCAGAAATGTAATTGGAACACCATCACCTCCAAGCTCCCCTCCAAATCACACACCATCCTGTCTTTTCGTCATCATTTATGGGTCAATTTATGGGATTTTGCGGTGGGTAATGACAGTGAACCGTCAGCATTCGCTGTCATTACCCCTCTGAAACTGACCATAACTTCTGGATGTAGTGTATGCTCAGCTCAGAAATCCTGAAGTTGCGGTCAGTCATTCACTGCTCCGACACAGGCTGCACTAAACAACCGTTCTGGCCCTGAAAAAATAATTTTACAGCTGTGGAATGTCAAATTTCTCCATTATAATAACAATTACTAGATTTAAAAAATTTTTTTTTTTTTTTTTATGGTATGCCCAATCCTTATTTCGCTCTCTAACATTTTTTAAAAGTGCCGATAATCAGTACTATTTTATTTCCTGGTTTGCTGTCTGTGAGAATTCTTCAATGTGATTGGCTGCTTAGACAGCTTGATGATGTCACTACTGTACTACGCTGGGAATCCTCTTTTCACAGCGCTACAATCGATTACACATCGAGGAAGCGAGCTTTCTGAGGGTAGCTTTCTTCGAGGTCAGCTGCGATCGCCGTTGCTTTGCCACTGACCGCAAATTATAGGCCAATATCCTGGAACTCCCTACCTAACACCATTGCAGGAGCCTCATTACCACAAGGACTTCAGTGGTTCAAAGAGAAGGTCCCCCACCATCTTCTCAGGGCAAATAGGGATAGGCAATAAACACAGCCTTGTTAGTGTCACTCACATCCCAAGAACAAATTCAAAAAATGCTAGAGTTTCAATATATTATTATATATTATTGAATGGCGGAGCAGGCTCAAGGGACCGTATGGCCTACTCCTGCTCTTACTTCTTATGTTCTTATGTTCTTGTTATAGATAACTAAAGAGATACACAATTAGTGCGATGACAGGAGAGGGGTTAAAACACCTTTTCCAGTCCTAAACATGGACTTAAATGACAGGTTAGATGGGGTGATATAATGATAGTGACAGTTTAAATTACATACTGAATTAACAAGTTCTAATAAGTTTATGTATATTTACTAATATAATGGCCCTGAAATTAGGATCGGGTGCTTGCCGCGCGTGCAAGCCCCCGATCTGCACTCACCCTGCGTGCGGACATCTGAAACCCGGGCCTGCTTGCATTTCCTGTCACTGGCCCGGTTCAGATGTCGGCGCGATGTGCTTACCTGATCCAGCGGCGTAGTTAGTGCGATGTGCCGGCTGGGATCAGGTGAGCACTGTGCAGCCAATCAGGGGAGGGGAAACTCATTGATGAGTTTGACAGAAAGAGCTGTCAAACTCATGAAAACTCCTGGCCCCAAAACACTACTTAAACCTGAAAGAAAATTAAAAAAAACATTGCACTACTTAAATGAACAATAAAGAACTCTGAAAAACTATTTTAAACAATAATTTTAAAATTTGAAATTTTTTTTTTTTTTTTTTTTTTTTTTTTTTTTTTTTTTAAATCGGGGCTAAAACTAAACTTACCTTACTGTAAATTCTTCAAAAATAATAAACCTGTGGGGAAAAAAATTCTCAATTGTTTCTGTGATTCTGTGAAAAGCCCACTTACCTGAAAAACTAAGTACTTTCGTGTGTTTTTTCAATGCGTAAAGACCGGAGGCCTTTACACACGCGCAACTCTGAAAAAAAATGGAATTTCACTGCGCACGCGCTGCCTGTGCAGTCGTGCGCGTTCTGCCTCTTAACCCCTTGGGTCAGAGGACAGGAAATGCCGGTTTTCAGCGCATGCGCTGTGCATGCTGAAAACCGGCAATTCCTCCGGGCACACGCGTGAGTACCCCGTCCGTACTCGCGCGTTGTGCCCGGAATTACTGGGCCATTATCCATGTGTTCAAAGAATATCCAATCCACAACTAGGTTTTAAACATGATCCATTTCTATATTTTCTTAACATTATTGGACCGTTAACTAAAACTTTAATTTAGGTTGTTCTTCATTTCATACATATTGTGGGTTAGACAAAATAAAAACCCAATATATCATTTTACAGATGGCCCGGAGGCTCAGTTTTAATGCTTCCCTTATTTTTAGTATTTCTTGACTAAGTGAGTAGGGAACAGCTGGTCTGTGGCCAAGAAACTTGAGATGAGCCTGAGATCACTTCCTAGTTTTATTCCTCAGATACATACATGACAAGCACTGGCTGAAGGATCAATCTGTAGATTTCTGAAGTGAACGCTATCTGGTGGACTATAATCTTTCTCGCCTCCCTGTCTATCTTCTAGTTTGAATTTTGCCAAATCTGAATGTTGGCAAAAAAGAGGAGGCAATATTCTGCACATTGGCAAAGCAAACTTACAACGTACAATAAACCAGCACGCAGAATTTGACAGACGATTTCTACATATCCTTGTCTACTGCTTACTGGTAAGAAATAATTATATACAGTACTTTTATAAAATGGGATTTATGATAGGATATTTATGAATTGTATAATTTGGGAACTAAGTAATTACTCTACTAACCGATTCAACAGTGTGATTGCTAATTAAGATCAGCTTACAGACTGTGTCACTAAAACATCATTTGCACATATGAATTCAAATTCCACACTAAGCCATGTTTTCATTCAAAGACTGAAAATGTTAATGGTTAGAAATTCTGATGCAAAAAGCTGTGTGTTTCACAATAAAATATATAAAGGACTCTTGTTAAAAATTGGAACTCTCTGCAAGACCTCGATTAAAATACATTTGTTCCACAAAAAGCTTGTGTGGCGGTTTCTCTCCTCACTTATTTTTAACACTCCAACAACAAATTGCATTTATATAGCGCCTTTAACATAATAAAACATAACAAGGCGCTTCACAAAAGCATTATCAGACAAAATTTGACATAAGATGATATTAGGACAAATGACCAAAAGCTTGGTCAAAGAGGTGGTTTTAAAGGAGTGTCTTAAAGGAGGAGAGGGAGCTAGAGAGGCGGAGAGGTTTACGGAGGGAATTCCAGAGCTTAGGGCCTAGACAGCTGAAGGCACAGCCGCCAATGGTGGGAGGAAGAAAATTGGGGATGCACAAGTGGCAGAATTGGAGGAGCACAGAGATCATGGAGGGTTGTAGGACTGGAGGAGGTTACAGAGATATGGAGGGGTGAAGCTATGGAGGAATTTGAACACAAGGATGAGAATTTTAAATTTGAGGCATTGCTGGATCTGGAGCCAGTGTAGGTTGGCGAGCACAGAGTTGATGGGTGAACCAGACTTGGTGCGAGTTAGGACACGGGGCAGCAGAGTTTTGGATGAACTCATGTTTCTGGAGGGTGGCAGGTCAGGAGAGCGTTGGAATAGTCGAATCTGGAGGTAACAAAAGCATGGATGAGGGTTTTAGAAGCAAATGGGCTGAGGCAAAGGCAGAGACGGGCGATATTACGGAGGTGGAAGTAGGTGGTTTTGGTTATAGAGAGGATATGGGGCCGGATGTTCAGCTCAGGATCAAATAGGACGCCAAAGTTGCGAACAGTTTGATTCAACCTCAGACAGTGGTCAGGGAGGGGGATGGAATCGCTGACTAAAGAACGGAGTTTGTGATAGGGAACGAAGCCAATGGCTTTGGTCTTCCCAATAATTAATTGGAGGAAATTTCTGTCCATTGGTGATGGATATTCAGGTGACAAGTGTGATATCTAAATTATATCTCTCAGTTACCTGAATAGGCTTAGAAAATTAGGGTTATTCATGAATGCTCAGAGGTGATAGGAGTGAGGCTTTTAAAATTATACATATTGGATGTAATTGATTTGAATATTCAAAAGTGGATATTGTTAGTGAGACCAAGCAATGAATCACATTAGATGTCAAGAAGTAATTCATTTCTCAGAGACTTAATTGTCTGCTGGAAGAGATGACTGGTAGACATGGTAAATACAGGTACGCTGCGAGGGAACACGCTATATTTCAAAAAGATACACCATAATATGAACAGAATACTGATATTATTAATACATAAGAAACTGGGTTTAAAAATCTAAAGCCTTGGAGACACAGGCTGCAATCAGAAATACAGGCTTCTGAGATAAAGATCAGTTGTTTAACAAAGTTGTAAAAACCAAACAAGCTTTGAAATGGGAATTAGTTAAATATACTAAAACAATTAACCCATTGAAATGGCAATTTGGCACTTCTGAAAGGTCTAGAGTTTGGAGGGAACACAGTGAAAATGCCCAGTTTAAGGTGTTACCAGCTAACACATTGAACAGAAACACAAACATTAAAAGAGGCGTGTGCCTTTGAAAAGATTACATCAAGTAAAAGAAACACCTGCTGGTCAAATAGTTTTTATGTTAAACTTGGAAAACAGGAAACACGATTAAATATGCAACCAATTGAGATAGCTAGAAATGCATGAAACGCCCTAGTTGAAGTGTCTTTAAGATATACATTGTAAATATGATACCAACAAGAACACTTTGAAGATATGACTTCAATAGATACACCAAGCAATTACATTGTGTTTGTATTGAACTTGGAGCAGTAAGGAGACTCAACGTCTGCTAAAAACTAGTAAAGCCAATATTGAGAATTGAATGAAAAAATTTTGTAAGAATGGCATCAAACAGAAACCATAGCTGTCATATTGTTTTTATGATGGTTTTTGAAACACCTAAAGGTAGAGACATAATTATGCATGCAATAGTTGAATTGAGAGTAAGATAGAAAGCATTCAAACAGAAAGAATGAATAAGACAATTAGCTGACATCAGCAGAGAACTTCAAAGAATAAACCACTGCAAAAAGAGTATAAAAATAAGAGCTTTTCAAACAGAAAGTCAGAACTCGCTGAACGGGGCAAGCATTTCTCAACTTCACAGGCACGCTCTAAGTTTTTAACTATGAGTCTCAGGTAATCAAAGTAATTGATTTTGGTGGATGTTCTGGATTTAGAAATAAGTAAGAAATGTAGAAATGTAATGAAGTAAAGATTTGAAAATAAGGATCTCTGAGAAATAAGAAATGTAAGCTATCTGTATTTTGAATTGTTAATGTTGCGACTAATTCAACAGCTGTTAAATGAATGTTGGCTTTTAAATAAAACTATATATTTTTAGAATTGTCTCGAAGAGTAATTCTGTATAAACTCACGAACCCAATTTCTGTACACTCTTTTGTAAGGAGTTGCAGAATTCTGGGGGGTATTCCGGACCCTCATAATATCCGGAAGGTTACAGTCTAGTTAAACTTATTAAAAATGCTATCTGGAGGATGGTAACATCTTCAGTCGTTCCTTTCCTTTAGGGAGAGATAGCCTGAACCTTTAGACCCATTTAAGCGCCTTATGGAATTCGGCTGTCTCTAACTTTAGTTGAAGATGAACATCTGGGGAATACGCCTGATCTGGGGTAGCCGGACTTGTAATTATCCCTTCAACGCTACAGTCCTCTAAGAAGCAATTTGGTAAATTGGCGAGTAGTGGTGGGGAAGTAGTTAAATTCACCTAGTGGCACTTTATGGCCAACTATGATTCTCTGGAGCTGGCTTGATTGCTTTATGGAGATGGGGAGGAATTTACTAAAGGTTTTGCTGAAATTAGCCACAGGTGTTTGTTTTACATACCCCTGAAGTTAGCATTATTAGTGATTGGGAAGGGAGTACATGAGTTTTCAGTCTAGTGGGTGAGACATGCATGTCTTTTGTTGTCTTTTTCTATGATCACAAGTAACCAACCCTTTCATGGGCAAGCTAGTACAAATTCCTCAACTTGCAAGCCTCTTACGATAACCCACACATTTAGGAATGCAGATACTGTGGCATTCTTATCATTATCAGCTAATTGACATCAATTCCTACAGAGATGCTGAAATTCTATTCCAGTTTTTCACAACAAATGGACAAGAAATGTTTATCCTGGCATGATAAGTTTTTCTTTTAAAATCATTACCTTAGCTCATATTATACTTATTACAATTTTAGTGACAGTTACATGTGCAACAGAGTGACATCTCACAGGGCTGCTACAGTAATGTTAAAGTACTTTTGGCTTCATAAGGCATGTAGTCAGCAAAATTTTTAATATGCACTTAACATTGATGGCAAATGCATCCATAATGTTCTTGAGTTATGACCTGTAGCTTACTAATATCAGTTTTGTTACTGTGTATTCTCAAATGAATTGTTTATACCTTCAGCTTGCTGAAAGCCTGATAATATTTACTAGAATGTTAAAAATTAGGTCCCCATTGTGCCTGTTTTCTGGGCGAAAAATAGAAGTTGAGGGAATCAATATCCAGTTGTGATTTCCCATGCCCTAGCCCCTCTGGAAGTGCCTGGGGCACCCGCCTAAAACAGATATAAGGATCTTGAATATGCTAATCAGATGCCTAATGCTTGATTTTGGACTCTAATGCCAAATTCAGCAAAAACTGCACTGCACTCAGTTTTTCCAGGTCTATAGTGGCCTAACCAGTGGTCCTTAAAGGGACTGCTGGAGGCTGCTGACGAACAGGTAAGTTTTCACTCTTTTTTACTTATCTTAATGTGGAGGCAGGAGAAGCAGGAGGACCTCTATCCCAGAGGGCTGTGGAGGCTCAATCGTTGAGTATATTCAAGACAGAGATCGATAGATTTTTGAATATTAAGGGAATCAAGGGATATGGGGATCATGCAGGAAAGTGGAGATGAGGTAGAAGGTAGAAGATCAGCCATGATCTTATTGAATGGCGGAGCAGGCTCGAAGGGCCAAATGGCCTACTCCTGCTCCTATTTCTTATGTTCTTATGTTCTTTCTTATGTTACCATCCCGCGCTCGCTCCACTTCTGTTCGCCTCTCTCCCTCCTATGACCTACGTGTGGGCTGGCTCTCCATCGGAACCGGATGAATTTTCTAATGCCTTGACAGGCAAGCTGTATCACATTGTGTTATTAGAGTGTGCAGCTCGCTAGTATTATGTAGATGAGGCCCGAGGCCCAATTTCCAGAGAGCCGAGAGCCTTCATCTTCAGGTGAGCATTACAGACGTGCCACCCAATTCAATCTAGTTTTCGGCGTAAGAACAATTAACCGCCTCTCATCTTTTAAATTTGCTTAAGTATAAACAACTGATGAGTATTTGTAACATTCAAACAGTAATGGGTGAATTGATGAGTCTTCTGGAGTAATCATTGAGTGTGGATAATTGGATATTTTCGACTGACTGCCGTCTGTGATGAACTGGGCTAGCAGCGCTTAAGTGTCTGCATATCAAATACAGCATACCTAGAAATTAGGAAAAGCCCAGCTCATGTTTCTTGGCGATTACATCCTTGCCCTTGTACCACTCTCTAGAGGACAGAGACAAAACTACAGTAATGAACAGTCAGCAAGTTTCAGGACTAACAGCAGGGATAGGTTTGACTGCAGTTTTAGCAGCTAAAGCGATTCAGGCACTACAAACCACTGGGAGAGTTACATTACTATTTCTGTGCTCTTCTGAATTTCCAGATATTCAGTTTTGTTGAAGTTGCAAATCTCTAATGACACATAAGCCTAGAAGTTTGTGACAGTCTTGTGAGCTGTTTTGAGAATCTGCCTGTCATGGTGGAATAGTGCAGATGTTGTGTTCAAAATGTGAGGTGCGGGGAAATGAGGGTTGCAATCGTGGTGAGAATTGGAGGTGCAGAGTGTGCAAATAAGAGGCTAATAAGATGGTGTAAATTATGGTGCAATGATTGTAGGAGAGTGAAGGGTGGCAAGGGAAGGAAGTGATGTGGGTAATGGGGCTGCAGGTAGTGCACAAGAACAGGAGTAGGCCATTCAGTCCCTCGAGCCTGTTCCGCCATTCGATTAGATCATGGCTGATCTGTATGTTAACTCCATCTATCCGCCTTGGTTCCATAATCCTTAATACCCTTGCTTAACAAAAATCTATCAAATATTCCATTAGCCTTTTTTTTTTTAAATTGTACCTGTCCACTAGCTTTTAGTGAGTTCTAAACTTGGACCCCTAAATCTCTCTGTTCCTTCACAGTTCCTAGCTTCTCACAATTTAGAAAATACTCTGATCTATCTTTTTTAGATCTAAAGTGGGTGACCTCACATTTCCCTACATTGAACTGCATCTGCCACAGTTTTGACCACTCACTTAATCTATCACTGTCTCTTTGCAACTTTCTGCTCCCGTCTACATTATTTACTGACACCTCTGCTGAGGTCATTCAATTTCTTTTGGCATTGCAGCCATGTCCTGGGAGCTAAGCACCTCGCGTTGATCTCCTTTGCGACCTCTTCCCACTGGTGGCGGAGGTGTTGCCAGGAGAGCTTTCTGTTCTCCCAGGGGGAACAGGATCTCTCTCCTCCTGACCATCGCCTGAACCAAGGCATCCAATGCTGCATCGGAAAACCTGTGTGCCCACTTTGGACCACTTGCAGCTTGATTTTGGACCTTAACATTTCCTGCTATCTGTAGCTACAGTGCACCTCCCCTTTAAGAGACACTGGCTGCCTTTAAGTGACTTCAAAGATGGCCCCCACCCCTCACAAAACAGGCACATAGCCTATAAACAGTGCAGTAGCATTGGCTGCATGCCTGGAACATGATAACGAGGTCCCAGCACGGATTTTGTGTGGTCCCTGCGGCCATATGAACAGGCGTGTGTAGTGCACACCCGTTTTGGTGCGATCGAGCTTCTAGGCAATAGAGTTGCATATATGTAGTACAATTATGTTGCTAATTGCTTCCAAATACTTGCACTCTTCTTCCAATATTGAGATAACTATCACTTTTCTAAATACATTTTTCTGAGCTTATGTATTGAAAATAAACAGAATTGTTTCTAAAAACAAAAATAGACTTTTGCTGTTATTGTTTAGTCATTTGTGAAAATAATTTAGGAGCAATAATATTAATTATAAATGTTAAATATTTTCAAATTATATTTTTCCAGATTTAAACTATATTATACTCAAAGAATTTTTATTTATTTATAATGATGATCTAGCCAACCTATGGTTTATTTTATTTCATTCATTTCAGAACAAGCAATAATTCAATGTTAATTAGCTTATGTATTTTATTAATATATATAATTAAAATCTTAAATCTGCACTCACTTCCAGTCTGCACAATTTGATTTCCTGTTGTCATGTTTTTGTCACAGTTTTTGTGCCAAATTTTTCTCATTATAAATTCTGATGTCCACATTTATGTTGAGTTTTGCCTGTGTAAAATTATTCTTCTGACTGCGCAATCTAGACACCAGGGCCGCGATTTTTTCATTGGAGGCGGGTTGGGAGCGGGTCAGGTGGCTTCTGGCTTCTGGCTTCTGGCTTCTGGCTTCCAGTACCTCCTCCAACTGCATCCAGCTCACAGATGTGATTTTACATTGACTGACCTTCTTAAACCCACCCTACGGGTTTGCTGGCCAATTAAGAGGAAGCCGGTCAGCTGACATCATTTGATGACACGTCATCTGCCGGTTTTCTTAAAGGGACCGTGCACAATATTTTTTTGACAGCTGATTTTTCAGTGTTTGACAGCATTGAGGTGCTGCAAACACTGACAATCACTGTACAAAGGTGAGCTCTTGCACCCAGGCTCTCCAATGACTCCCACCATAGGCTGGAATAGATGGGAGCTGCAGGTGAGGTGACAGTAGCGATCTGTCACTGGTGAGAGAGGTTCTCCCAATGAGGTGGCACTGGACATGGATTTCAAAACTTGTTACCTAAAGAAATGTATAAATGCATTAAAAATGAATTTCTCAACATTTTCCTACCTCTGAGACTCACCAGTGCACGATTGGATCCTTCACATCACTTCTGCAGCTGTTAACAATCCAGAAACATTACAGCAGACTCACAACATGCCACACTTACCTGGCGTGGTGTCCGGACGTCGGGAAACCTGAGGCAGAAGCAGCAAAATTAAAAACTAGCCTGTCCACTACCTGTTAATAGGCAGGTAATTGGCTTTAATCCTCTTCCTGCCGATAGGTGTCGGATCCATGCGCAAATCGGGGACCCAACACTTGGGAAAATTGTTTGCAGGCAGGTTAACATCCCGGCTATCGCGCTGAAGACTTGTGCTGCAGAACTAGCCGAGCCTCTAGCCAAGCTGTTCCAGTACAGCTACAACACTGGCATCTATCCAACAATGTGGAAAACTGCCCAGGTATGTCCTGTCCACAAAAAGCAGGACAAATCCAATCGGCCAATTACTGCCCCATCAGTCTACTCTCAATCATCAGCAAAGTGATGAAAGGTGTCATCGACAGTGCTATCAAGCGGCACTTACTCACCAATAACTTGCTCATTGATGCCCAGTTTGGGTTCCGCCAGGACCACTCGGCTCCCGACCTCATTACAGCCTTGGTCCAAACATGGACAAAAAAGCTGAATTCCAGAGGGGAGGAGAGAGTGATTGCCCTTGACATCAAGGCAGCATTTGACCGAGTGTGGCATCAAGGAGCCCTAGCAAAACTGAAGTCAATGGGAATCGGGGGGAAAACTCTCCACTGGCTGGAGTCATACCTAGCACAAAGGAAGATGGTTGTGGTTGTTGGAGGTCAATCATCAAAACCCCAGGAGTTCCTCAGGGCAGTGTCCTAGGCCCAACCAGCTGCTTCATCAATCACCTTCCCTCCATCATAAGGTCAGAAATGGGGATGTTCACTGATGATTGCACTGTGTTCAGTGCCATTCACAACTCCTCAGGTAATGAAACAGTCCATGCCCGCATGCAGCAAGACCTGGACAACATTCAGACTTGGGCTGAAAAGTGGCAAGCAACATTTGCGCCACACAAGTGCCAGGGAATGAATATCTCCAATGAGAGAAACATAGAAGATAGGAGCAGGAGTAGGCCATTCGGCCCCTCGAGCCCGCTCCACGATTTAATGAGATCATGGCTGATCATCCAAATTCAGTACCCTGTCCCTGCTTTCTCCCCATATCCCTTGATCCCTTTAGCCTCAAGAAATATATCCAACTCCTTCTTGAATATATTTAATGAATTGGCCTCAACTGCCCTGTGTGGCAGAGAATGTCACAGGTTCACCACTCTCTGGGTGAAGAAATTCCTCCTCATCTCAGTCCTAAATGGCTTACCCCTTATCCTTAGACTGTGACCCCTGGTTCTGGACTCCCCCGCCATCGGGAACATCCTTCCTGCATCTACTCTGTCTAGTCCTGTTAGAATTTTATAAGTTTCAATGAAATCCTCTCTTATTCTTCTAAACTCGAGCGAATATAAGCCTAATCGACCCAATCTTTCCTCATACGTCATTCCTGCCATCCCAGGTATCAGTCTGGTGAATCTTCGCTGCACTCTCTCCATGGCAAGAACATCCTTCCTCATAAGGCGACCAAAACTGCACACAATACTCAAGTTGTGGTCTCACCAAGGCCCTGTACAACTGCAGCAAGACATCCTTGCTCCTGTACTCAAACCCTCTCGCTATGAAGGCCAATATACCATTTGCCTTCTTAACTGCCTGCTGCAACTGCATGCTTACCTTCAACGACTGGTGCACAAGGACACCCAGGTCTCGTTGCACTTCCCCTTTTCCCAATCTATTGCCATTCAGATAATAACCTGTCTTCCTGTTTTTGCCACCAAAGTGGATAACCTCGCATTTATCCACATACTGCATTTCATCCACAATCATCACAGCTCCAGGACATCGCTGCAGGAGTTCCTCAGGGCAGTGTCCTAGGACCAATAATCTTCAGCTGCTTCATCAATGACCTTCCCTCCAACATAAGGTCAGAAATGGGGATGTTCGCTGATGACTGCACAGTGTTCAGTGCCATTCGCAACTCTTCAGATAATGAAGCAGTCCATGCCCACATGCAGCAAGACCTGGACGACCTTCAGGCTTGGGCTGATAAGTGGCAGGTAACATTTGCGCAACACAAGTGCCAGGCAATGGCTATCTCCAACAAGCGAGTGTCTAACCACTACCCCTTGACATTCAACGGCATTACCATCACCAAATCCCCCACCATCAACATCCTGGGGGTAACCATTGACCAGAAACTTAACTGGGCCAGCCACATAAATACTGTGGCTACAAGAGCAGGTCAGAGGCTAGGTATTCTGTGGCGAGTGTCTCACCTCCTGACTCCCCAAAGCCTTTCCACCATCTACAAGGCACAAATCAGGTGTGTGATGGAATACTCTCCACTTGCCTGGATGAGTGCAGCTCCAACAACACTCAAGAAGCTCGACACCATCCAAGACAAAGCAGCCTGCTTGATTGGCACCCCATCCACCACCACAAACATTCAGTCCCTCCACCACTGGAGTACCGTGGCTGCAGTGTGTACCATTTACAAGATGCACTGCAGCAACTTGCCAAGGCTTCTTCGGCAGCACCTTCCAAACCCGCGACCTCTACCACCTAGAAGGACAAGGGCAGCAGGCGCATGGGAACACCACCACCTCCAAGTTCCCCTCCAAGTCACACACCATCCTGACTTAGATGTATATCGCCGTTCCTTCATCGTCGCTGGGTCAAAATCCTGGAACTCCCTACCTAACAGCACTTCACCACACGGACTGCTACGGTTCCAGAAGATGGCTCACCACCACCTTCTCAAGGGCAACTAGGGATGGGCAATAAATGCTGACCTTGCCCACATCCCAGGAACAAATTAAAAATAACATGATTAAATGTAATAACTGATTGGCCCTGAATTTCCAATTGGAGGCTTCCTGCGGGCGGATGCCTCCGATTGGAAATAAATCTACGAACCTACCTGTTGGTTCCATAGATCCTGAGGCTTCCGATCCTGGGCCTCTCCTGTTGGAAATGCGCAGAGGCCCACGTATCCCAGGGGCGCATGTGGGCCAGGCGAACCAATCAAAGAAGGGAATCCCCCTTCGTACTTTTGACAGGTCTGTAGGGACAGAACTGTCAAAAGTATGAATGGGGATCACATTTAAAACACACTAAAACATTTTTTTAATTACATAATTAAAATTAATTAAAATTCCATTTAATTAAATACTTTTTTTAAATTAATTTTTTGAAAAAAGAATTACATGTTTTTACGGGGCTAAAAATAAACTTACCTTTTTGAAGAGTATTTTTAATTTATAAATGAATTATCAAATTTAATTTTTCTATTTTTCAACACTCTTAAGCTGGTATTCAGATCCCAAGTGTCGGTTTTCAGCGCATGCGCTTCGCGTGCCTGAAACCGGCACCTGCGAGGCTCCTACAGGTGCGTTCACACCCCATACACACCCGTGGGGGTCGGAAAATCTGGCCTATTGTCTTTTGAGCCTTTTAATACCTTCATTAAAGATTTTGCTTGAATGCCTCAACATTAGCCAAAAGCCTGGGCCTGGACTTGATGTTTTGCCGAGAGCATTGACTTTCTGTTCTGAATTTGGATGGTGCAGCCTGAACAAATATAAGGTACCTAATTCCCCAGAGTGCATCAGTAACATTAGTCATCTGATTGAATGCTTTTCTTAGATTCTAGCATTTTCTTCAAATAATTTTGAAAACGAGGTCAAATTTCAAATGTTTCATTGAGGTAAAATTTACATTGAATGTTTTTTTTACATAGAATCATAGAATAGTACAGCACAGAAAGAGGCCATTCGACCCATCGAGTCTGTGCTGGCTCTTTCGAAGAGTAATCCAGTTAGTTCCACTCCATATAATGAAGATATCTCTGTGGGAGAGAGAAAATGGCAATACACTAATTATACACCTATTGTAGCTTTTGTCGTGTTCTATAAACCTCAGAAAAGGTATTAAGCTGAAAGAGAGAGGGGAGAGACAGAGAAACAGAGGGAAGAGAGCTATAAAAAATGAAAGACAAACTGAATGTCTTTTTTTCAGTTAATGCTACTTCAGTTTTCAAAAAAACACCAGTTGATTCCTGAAGCTAACTAATTATCTCACCTGTGTTATGCTGAGAGTCAGATTTGGTCAATACTATTCGCTTACACCTGTAAAACAAGATATTTTAATTTCTAGCTTCTAGGAGAAAGAGAGACGGTGAGAGAGGGAGAACAAGGGGAGTCGAGGAAAAGAGGAGTTGACAGAGACAGAGAAAAACACAAATAGAGAGAAAAGCAAACAGACAATTTCTTTACTCATTTTAATTTGTTTTTTCATAATTTAAAAATTAAACTAACCATCTTTGCAAGAAACAGATAGAAAGGGAGGATAGGAGGAGCAGGAGAGGAGGGAATTAGATTTACAGCGAGGGTGCTCTGGCCTCTCAACATTAGCCTTTGAGAAATGTGACTGCAAGGAGGGGGAGAATGGAAGGTTCAGGGCATGGTGAGTGACAGCAAAGCAAAGGAGAGGGCAGGATATATGGATGGAGCTGGTAGTTAAAAAGGGAAAAGTTGGGGATAATGATCCGAGTGATAGGTGGTAGGAAGTGGAAGTGGAAGTGGTGGTGGACACATTGGGAGTGAGGGGACGGGTGAAGCACAAATTATTGAGGGAGCCGGGGAGAGAGCTGCTGAGAGCCACATTTTCCCCAAATACCCCACCCCAAATAGCATGCAGCTGTTGGTGGCTCCTTTCCCCGTCACCGACCAATTCCCACCTAAAATGGAAAGAAGAAAAGAAGAAAAAGCCAGAGAGATAAACAGAAGAGGACAAACAGAAGTAATATGGAGAGTTAATGAGACAGAAGCAGAAAACAAGAGAAAGAAAGAAGCAAAAGAGAAGAGCGAAACAGTAACACGAAGATAGCAGAGACAGGTAAGAATGTGATCATATTCTCCAGAGTATCATGCCCAACACCAAAGGAGATGAACAGATATCTGTTTTGTGTCTAACATGCATTTGTCATACTTCAGACATTTACTTCAAAGTGTTGTAAATAGAAAATGGGAAAGAAAGCAATCACTGTTAACTTCTGAGCTGGAAGTTTAAAAGCATGTGCCAATATGCAAATTTCCCTCACCAACAATTAACCTGTAATTGCCTTGAGGGTATGCATATTTACAATTGGACTTTCTGACCTTACAGGGGCAGACTGCAGTTAGAAATCGTTGCACCTTAGCAGCAGAATGTTACATTGTACTCTAGGTGGTCTACTAGCCCTGTCGTTAGAAAGCTGAACATCAGCTGACTCACCAAGCGTACTCCCTTGGGGGATTTTTGATAAGTATAGCTGTTCTGAAATTGAGAAGTAGTCCATAAAGAATTAAATATTTTACAAAAATACAGTTGCACATGACACGACTGAGATGTAAAGTTTGAAGTTGTTTATATTTGTATATTGCCCTCTCAGCAAAGAGTCAACAGCTTGTCTTCGTCAGAGATAAACGAAAGAATGCTTCAGAATCCTGGATCACAGAGTAATCAGCTTCTTGTAGTTCCTTCAGTCACACTATAGATTGGAGTCAGTGGTTGGTAGATATTCGCTCTGGCTCACATCCAGGAGGACGCATAAGACCTTTGCAGCTGTTATAAATATCTGTTTCACTCCATGGAAAACCAAGAGACAAATTACAGCCAAACATCAAAAGGAAGTGTAGGGAGAAGCTTTTCTTTTATTCAGCAAAAATAAGTATCTCGGGGCTTTTTTTCTATCATTTGCACTGCCCATTTTAGGAATGCAGCAAAATTTATCTTGATTTCAACAAGCACTGGAGAATTATAATTCCTGGATACAGCTTTATTATCAGCAACGTTAGCTTTACTAAAAACTTTCAAAGAGTTGTTCTAAATTTAATATGATTAATTTAAGCATTAAAATAGTACCCGGGCCTACAGGGCAGGATCGTCACTGACTAAAGGTATCAGAACTGATTATGATAAATCAGTTATTTCAACTTCAGGATTGCTAGAGTTGCCATTCCAAATGTGAAATGTCTGATTTTTCAATTATTGCCAAACATTTGGCTATCTGAACTGTATCTTGTAAACTTCAGTATTGTGCTATTATTGGTTGAAAGTCAAACAAATCGAAGGACGGTTTGACAAAAGTAAGTATTTTTGTTTATGAGATATTGTATTATTGGTTTAATTTCTTTCACTATGGTACCTTCACAGTTAAAACCAGGTGCAGCGGAAGGAAGGAATTCTTTGCGGCTAATAAATGTCAGAACCCAGATCTACAGACTATGATACTATAAGTGGCTTGATTATATTTACAGGGGGAAAAATTTGGTTGCTTTGCGCCTCCTGTTAGCGCTCTAAGAGGGCGCTATCGGGACGCAATGCAACTAGCGCCCGGGGCGGCGCTGCTAACTCCTCCCGCGAAATTCAGCGGGAGGTTGGCGGCGGCGGCAGTAACCGTTAGTGCCCTGTGGCACTGTGCTGCCGGCAATGACGTCATCGCCATGCGCGGCGTCATGCTCACGCCCCGGCCGCGATCTCTGGTAGCGCCCCCCGCGCTAATTAAAGGCGAGGTGCCAGGCAGCCATTTTTGTTGCTGCCCGCCTGCCAGCACCTGCCTCCGTTGCTGTCCCCAACCTCCTGAGCAGCCCCCCCATGGGGGGCCAGCTGCGCTCCGTGAGTGCTGGGCTCTTTTGCTGGCACTCCGATCCCTGGTGGCCCAGCTGGGCCCCGGGGCACGCTGCGCAAGGCCCCTCCCCTTTAAGAAGGGGAGGAAGGCCTACAGTACCACGGCGTGACGTGCCACTCTGGCACGAACGTCGCGATATTCCCTCTCAGCGCCCCAAGAGGGAGGCGGGGCGCTTCCAGTAGATCCCCACTTCCCTCTTGGGGCACTACCGATGAATTTCGGCTGCGGGGGCACTCATTTTTTCAGACCGCTAAAAGTAGCGCCCCGGCGAAGTTAGCACCCCAAAGGGGGCTTGACTCAATTTTTTCCCCACTATGTTTAAGTAGCCATGCTTTACAATTTCAATCAGCTGGCACACAAGCATTTGTTGCTTCAGTACTAGAAATTATCTATTGTGGTTGTGAGAAACAGGGGGCTAAATTTGACAATTCCCGAAAACGGGCGCAAAGATCGCAATGAGCGATTAACTCACGCCCGTTGCTTCCGATGCAGGCAGCACACAAATTTCTTGCTGCCTGCTAATTTAAATGATTGCAGCATTGAGGCAGCGTTAAACATGCTGTTGAGTGGCTGCACACCTCAGCAGGGTGCCCAAGTTCGTGCGAGGCTAACACCACTTAAAGCTAGCCTGCGCATCTTAAAGGGGGAGGTGCATTCTGGCTGGAGCAGGTGCTGAAAGTGGGTGGGAGAGAGAGTCTGACCTGCAAGAACAGTGACTAATGGTGCAACAGGGGAGAGAGTGTGCTCCAAGGTTCTCAGACACTGCAGTTGAGGCCTTGGTGCAGGAGGTGGACAGGAGGAGAGAGGTCCTCCATCCACAGGAGGCCAGGAGGCCCTCCAGACAAACTCTGTGAAGGCAGTGGGAGCAGGCAGCCACGGCGGTCAATGCCAGAAGTCAAAGCCCAGAGGACTTAGATGCAGTTCTGCAAAAAGTTCAATGACCTCATACGAGTGGTCACGGCAGTGAATTCATCTTCAAATGCCATATCCCACCAGCTAGCCTCACACACTGCTCAATGCACCACACCCCCATCACTCACCTACCAACAGTCTCTATCAAACAGGACTCACCTCACCCTCACACACTTACCACTGCTGCAAGCCTCACACCCATATCTCACAGCTTGCACACACTGTCAGATATTCAACCATGACAGCCACATCACCTAAACACATTGCACCGCGCTGAAACACTTCCCTCTCTCTTGCAGAACAAGTTGGCACATAACTGAGGACAGGCATGCCTGCATGACCTTACCCCAATGGAGGAGACGATGATTGCCATTATTGGAGCAGCCATTACTGAGCCCGTGGCCAACGGCGGAGCTGATTCAATTGAAGATGACGGTATCCTCATACCTAATCCTCCTTCTCACATCCCACTTCTCCCTCATCCCACAATGTCTTTTGATTTAAAAGTTGCAGATGGTGTAAACATGCACCTCTTACTTCCCCCCTCCTCCCCTCACCACAACTCTACCCTTGTGCCTTGTCCCTTTTAGTTACCCAAGAACTGCAACCTGACCAGGCAGTGGTGGAACAGCAACAAGTGGAAGAAGGCGGCGGTGATGATGAAGACACAGCCCTGTCTTTCAGGGCTGGATTTTCCCAGCGGATGCTGGATCGTGGCAGGAGAGGTAGTTGGCAGGTTCCGGTCCTTTTCCTGACTGCAGCCACTCTGTCAAGAGGATTTTCTGTTAATAGGGCTTGTTAAACACGCCCTGTGGGATTCCCGGCCAATTAAAAAGAAGTGGGTCTGATGACATCATTTGATGACGCATCATCAGCCAGTTTCCTTAAAGGGACCATGTCCACACTCATTTTGACAGTTGTGCTGTCAGTGTTCTGCAGCATTGAGGTGCTGCAAACACTGACAAGCACTGCACAAAGGTGCACGGCTGCACCCAGGCTCTCCAATGACTCCCGTCATATGCTTATGGAGAGAGTCACAGCATACAGGGAGGTTCTCTTCCCTTCCCATGGGCGGAAGAGACCTCCCCAGGACACCAACGCAGCCTGGTTGCACATTGCACAGGAGGGCAAAAGCAGGGATGTCGTCAGGAGGACCAGGCTGCAATGGCGCCAACCTTTCAATGATCTCAGTAGATCACGAAACGTTACTGCAAAGCCACACTCAAACTCACCCTGCTGTGCCACTCATCACATCCACATCACTCTGCCTTCCCTATCCTACTCCTGCACATCCTTACTCACACCAACTTACCTTGCACCTCCACCCATCCCTCTCTATCTACATTATCACTTCCCCATCGCACTAGCCACCCCTCACACTCACCCTCATCCTAGTCCAATCATACCAACTAACAACACACAATAATAATAATTAATAATAATTCAACTTTATTGTCATTGTACAATGCACAAGTACATGAACAACGAAATGTGATCTTGCAAGCTCCCATGAGTCCAGTACAAATAACATTAACATTAAACGTAAATAGCACCGTCCTGGGAGAAGCAAAGCCGCTGCGTCTGTGCACGCCGCCATTCCATTTTCCACCATTCCTCCTGTCCGACAATCTTCAGCCCAACGCCCGGGCCTGCTCACCAGCCGCCCCTCCCGGGGCTCCTTCCGTGACCTTCTCACCAACCGCCCCTCCTCGGGTGTCTTATGCAATGTTCATGTACATTTTCTGTTACTGTGTTGTCAAACATTGAAATCTTTATTTTCAACATTTTGCCTTATTCGACAGATCTGTGCTCACCTTTGGAAGTGGCTTAGTGAGTTGTAGTGAATGGTGAGACATAACGGTATCCCCCGCAATGATGATGAGTGTGAAAGGAATGGCTTGGTCATTGTAGGAATGCTTTATGGTGTTGGTGTGGGGTGGTGTTAACCTGGCGCATCATGTGGCAGCCAGGGTGTACAGCGTCAAGTGAAGTAAATCTGGCCATGGTGATGCCATCACTAGCCTCCCGGGCAGCAATGTGGTCGGGTGCTGATGCCCTGTATCCTGTGCAGCATCAGGTGATTGCGGAGAAGGTTGGTGTTGTTGTTGGTGATGTTGGTGTGCCTGGTGATGTTGGTGTTGGGGCTGATCATGGAGGGATTCAGAGGACCAAGGTGAGATTTTTTCAAGGGCACCGATGTTGCTGGAATAGATGGCAGCTGAAGTTGAGATGACAGAAGCGATCTGTCAATGGTGAAAGAGCTTGCTCCAAGGAGGTGACAATGGACAGAGAGTTTACTCCAAACACTTCCAAACTGCATACAGCTCAAAAGTGTCTTCCAAGTCCTGAGGGCTCAGGCTTCTGACATTGGAAAGTGACCAGCTGTGAAATGGTAGCTTTCATACCACTTTTGCAACTGTCACCTATTCACAGCAATGGGGAGATGTAGAGAACGCGGCCTACTTACCTGACGTGATCTTCAAACGATGTGAACCCCATTAAAAATGTGGGAAAATAGAAAAAGGCGGGCAAAATAATAGTTAACAAGCACTTAACAAGCAGTTAACTATCTTAAATGCCTCCCCCACCGCTTGGCGTCGGGTCTGTTCTGAATTCGCAGACCCGACACTTTGGAAACTTACATGGAGGCGGGTTCGCAGCGGGTTCCCACCCCGCTGTCAATCATTTCAATTTTGACAATGGACCAATGACGCCTCCAAACCCGCACTCTGAGCGCTGGCAAAATCGCGGACTCGATGTCTCACTCGCAGCCACCAGCTCAGATACTGACACTCTGCGTACTTTAGAGGCTAGCTTAGACACGGAATCTGCACGTGGTGAGACACCGGGCACGAGTGGTCAGCAGCCAGGGCAGGGGGAAAGGGTAGCGCAGGTGCCAGCTCCCCTAGGGTGAGGTCGCTGATGTGTTCTGCTGCAGAGGACTCAGATGAGCACTTCAGTGGTGCAGGCTACAGAAGAAGGCTGAAGGGTGCGCACAATGAAATGCTTGGTGCATCGGCAGGCCTGCCAGAAAGCCTGTGTGCAATGTCAAGGAGCATGGAGGAGTCCAGCACCAACTTGGCATATTTAAAGAAATATTTCATAATTCCCAACAAATATACATTCCATTGAGAAATAAAATCTCCACGGGAAAAGTGATTCATCCATGGCTAACAAAAGAGGTTAAGGATAGTATTAGATTAAAAGAAGAGGCTTATAATGTTGCCAAGAAGAGTAGTAAGCCTGAGGATTGGGAGAGATTTAGGGCTAAAAATTGAGTCGCGCCCCCTTTGGGGCGCTAACCGCTACTTTTAGCACCCCTGAAAAATTAGCGCCCTCGCGACCTAAATTGCGTAGTTGCGCCCCAAGAGGGAAGCGGGGTGCTACTGGAAACGCCCTGCCTCCCTCTTGTGGCGCTCCGAGGGAATATCGTGGCACTATGTACTGCAGCACCACACGTTGCGGCACATTGCAGGCCTTCCTCCCCTTCTTAAAGGGGAGGGGCCTTGCACAGCGCAACCCAGGGCCCAGCTGGGCCCCAGGGATCGGGAGAGCCGGCAAAAGAGCCCGGCACTCAAGAGACGTGCCGGGCTCCTGGAGCGCAGCCAGCACTCCGCAGGGGGGGACATGTAAAGAGGCCAGGGAGGGGAGCGGAGGCAGGTAATGGCAGGCGGCCAGCAACAAAAATGGCCGCCCGGCACCTCACCTTTAAATAGCGCCGCCCCAGCCGCAAGTAGGCCCCCCTGACCCCGTCGGACATAGCGTCCGGCGATAAGTCAGGGGCGCTACTGAACATCGCAGCCGGGGCGCGAGCAGGGCACTGCGCACGGCAATGACATCACCGGCGGCAGCGCAGCGCCGCGGGTAGCGCCACTGCTAACCACCCACTGAATTTCGCGGGAGGCGTTGACGGTGCCGCACCCGGGTGCTAGTTGCTTTGCATCCCGTTAGCGCCCTCTTAGCTACCCAATTTTCCCCCCCTTAGAAACCAGCAAAGGATGACCAAAAAATTGAGGGAGAAAATAGAATATGAGAGTAAACTAGCAAGAAATATAGAAAGAGATTATAAGAGCTTCTATAAGTATGTAAAAAGGAAGAGAGTAACAAAAGTAAATGTGGGTCCCTTAGAGTCTGAGACAGAAGAAATTATAATGGGGAATAAGGAAATGGCAGAGATGTTAAACAAATATTTTGTATCTGTCTTCACAATAGAAGACACAAAAACATACCAGAAACAGTGGGGAGCCAAGGGTCTAATGAGGGTGAGGAACTTAAAGTAATTAATATTAGTAAACAAATAGTACTGGAGAAATTAATGGGACTAAAAGCCAACAAATCCCCAGGACCCAATGGCCTATATTCTAGAGTTCTAAAAGAGATGGCTACAGAGATAGTGGATGCATTGATTGTGATTTTTCCAAAAATCCCTAGATTCTGGAACAGTCGCAGTGGATTGGAAGGTAGCAAATGTAATCCCGCAAGGATCCGTGCTTGGGCCTCAGCTATTCACAATCTACATCAATGATTTGGATAAGGGGACCAAATGTAATATATCCAAGTTTGCTGATGATACAAAGCTGGGTGGGAATGTAAGTTGTGAGGAGGATGCACGGAGGCTTCAAGAGGATATAAACAGGCTAAGTGAGTGGACAAGAACATGGCAAATGGAATATAATGTGGAGAAATGTGAAGTTATCCACTTTGGTAGGAAAAATAGAAAAGCAGAGTATTTTTTAAATGGTGAGATTGGGGAATGTTGGTGTTCAGAGGGACCTGAGTATCCTTGTACACAAATCACTGAAAGTTAACATGCAGGTACAGCAAGCAATTAGGAAAGCAAATGGTATGTTGGCCTTTATTACAAGAGGATTTGAGTATAAGAGTAAAGACATCTTACTGCAATTATATAGGGCCCTGGTGAAACCACACCTGGAGTATTGTGTACAGTTTTGGTCTCCTTACCTAAGGAAGGATATAGTTGCCATAGAGGGAGTGCAATGAAGGTTCACCAGACTGGTTCCTGGGATGGGGGGATTGTCCTATGTGGAGAGATTGCGTAGACTAGGCCTATATTCTCTATAGAAGAATGAGAGGTGATCTCATTGAAACATACAGAATTCTTACAGGGCTTGACAGGGTAGATACAGAGAAGATGTTTCTCCTGGCTGGGGGGGGTTTAGAACAAGGGGGTCACAGTCTCTGAATAAAGGGTCAGCCATTTTGCACTGAGATGAAGAGAAATTTCTTCACTGAGGGTGGTGAATCTTTGGAATTCTCTACCCCAGGGGGCTGTGGAGGCTCAGTCGTTGAATATATTCAAGACAGAGATCAATAGATTTTTGAATAATAGGACCTCAAACGTAGTAATCTCAGGATTGCTACCAGTGCCATGTGCTACTCAGAGTAGAAATAGAAGGATATTTCAGATGAATACGTGGCTAGAGGAATGGTGCAAGGGGGAGGGATTCAAATTCCTGGGACATTGGAACCAGTTCTGGGGGAGGTGGGACCAGTACAAACCGGACGGTCTGCACCTGAGCAGGACCGGGACCGATGTCCTTGGGGGAGTGTTTGCTAGTGCTCTGGGGGAGGGTGTAAACTAAAATGGCAGGGGGTTGGGAACCTGACCAGGGAGACAGAGGAAAGGGAAACAAGGATAGAAGCAAAAGACAGGAAGGAGAAAAACAAAAGTGGCAGTCAGAAAAATCAAGGGTTTAAATCAAACATGGCCACAGTAAATAATAATTCTAAAAGGCCTAAGAGCATTAAAAAAACAAGCCTGAAGGCCTTGTGTCTTAATGCGAGGAGCATTCGTAATAAGGTGGATGAATTAGCAGCACATATAGAGGTAAATGAATATGATATGATTGGGATTACGGAAACATGGCTCCAGGGTGACCAAGGCTGGGAACTCAACATACAGGGTATTCAATATTCAGGAAAGATAGGCAAAAAGGAAAAGGAGGTGGGGTAGCATTGCTGGTTAAAGAAGGGATTGACACAATTGTAACAAAAGATATGCCTAGAAATTGGGTTGGGGCGCCAAAGTGGCACAAAAGTCGCCTGAGCGCAGGATTTAGCGCAGCGTTCGAGGCTTTAGCGATCGTCAGATATTCAGTTTCATTGCTCCTCGAGGGACACGGGGCGAGGCTCAAGGCGCTCCGCGTCCCTCTTAGGGCGCTGAAACTGAATATCGCAGCGCAACGTGCCACAGCGCCACACGCTGCGGCACGGCACGCTGCGGTACTGCAGGCCTTCCTCCCACTGTTAAGGGGGAGGTGCCTGCAACAGCGCGATCACCGCTCGCGAGTGCCGGCAAATGAGCCCAGCACCAAGGAGAAATGCCGGGCTCTCGGGAAACAGCCGGCAATGCTGCGGGGGGGTGGTTTGGAGGCCGGGGACGGAGGTGCTGGCAGGCGGCCGCCGAAAAAGGCGGCCGCCCCGCACCTCCAACTTAACTTGCGCCACTGCCGGCACAGTAAGGCCCTGTGAACCGGGCGTGGGTAGCGAACGGCGCAACTGCGGCGTTCGCAACCAAATATCGCGAACGGGGCGCGAATGGGGTGCTGCGCACACCAATGACGTCATCGGTGGCGGCGCAGCGCAAATGCCTAACGCCACCATTAGCGCTCCTGCTGAATATCGCGGGAGACGCAGCCAGTGGCGCTACAGCCACTGACTGCCTCTTTAGGCGCTAACAGGTGGCGCTACTCACCCAATTTCTCCCCCATTGGCTCTGATTATGTGGAATCTGTATGGGTAGAACTGAGAAATACCAAGGGGCAGAAAACATTAGTGAGAGTGGTATATAGACCCCCAAACAGTAATGCGGTGGTTGGGGATGGCATTAAAAGGGAAATTAGAGATGCGTGCAATAAGGGCACAGCAGTTATCATGGGTGACTTTAATCTACATATAGATTGGGCTAACCAAATTAGTAACAATATTGTGGAGGAGGAATTCCTGGAGTGTATACGGGATGGTTTCCTGGACCAATATGTCAAGGAATCAACTAGAGATCTGGCCATCTTAGACTGGGTATTATGTAATGAGAAAGGATTAATTAGCAATCTTGTTGTGCGAGGCCCCTGCTTAGGACTGAGATGAGGAGAAATTTCTTCACTCAGGGGGTTGTGAATCTTTGGAATTCTCTACCCTAGAGGGCTGTGGATGTTCAGTCATTGCACATACTCAAGGCTGAGATCGATAGATAGGGAAACAAGGGATTTGGAGATCGGGCGGGAAAGTGGAGTTGAGGTCGAAGATCAGCCATGATCTTACTGAACAGCGGAAAAGGCTCGAGGGGCCGTATGGTCTACTCCTGCTCCTATTTCTTATATTCTTATTGCGTCCGGCGCGGCCTGTACCAGAATTGTGCGCGCGCACCGCGGGCGCCATTTTGGAACCAAAACGGAACCCGTAGCAGCCAAACTATGGGTGCTAGCAAGACCAATTTTGTGGCCACAATTTTTTTAATATCCTTTATTTCTTCATAACTTCACAGAATTTTGAATGGGATTTCTGAAGCTGATTTTTCAGAGAAAATTGTCTGTCTGAAGCTAACAAAGATACTCGGTTAGGCAGAGGCTCTGTGGTAATGTTTTGGCGCATAAGGAGCGAGCATGTCTCAAGAATACATTTTATGTTGAGGTAGTACAAGAAGCTGCCTTTCTCATTTTGACTTTTGAGGAGAATGATAATGTTTTTAAATACTGTAAATATACTGCCTGTAAGGAATACTGTTCATTTATCTGGTTAATGCTAAATAAATTTGTCTACTGGTTATTAACCTGAACCATGGTTGAAGAGAGTGTTTACTCTTACGCCTAACAAAGATGAGGCAATTGTGCGATTATACATGATATTTTCCAGTAAGCCGAGTACAGAGACAAGGGTTCTCTATTCAAAAGCAAACTCTGGTCTGCAGGAAACACGAGGTCGAATTACAGAAGAGGCCAGTGACACTAACCCCAAGGAGAATATATTGCATAAAAATCCAAATATGTAATGGGAGCTTCTAACCTTCTGCAGGCTGATGATCAAATTATCACACATGATCAACTGTTCATTTGCCATAGTGGTAGTATGAGTAATTAAATAACAAGCCAAAAAAAAGTCCTTTGGATATTATTTCACAGATGCACAATTTTATATGTTACAACATACAAATGACATGCAGTACTCTGGAGTCTGACTGATCCCAGTTTAGCAAAGTGAGCACAGAACTCTTAAGGTCCATGAAACGTTAGAAGAGGTTAATGTTAGCTCTGGCTCACACACATATTATTATTAATAATTAGCTTGATGGATGCAACAATGTGTAATTAAAACACAAAATACTCAATTACTAGAGGTACAAGTCAGTCAATTTAACATAAAAAACTTTTGGCTGTAAAATAAAATGGAAGGCAGTTGGTAAGATAATCTAAAATTGCATTTGTTTACTGTGCTTTGGAATTTTTCAACACAATGATTTTTTTGTTAAAATGAACTGACATTTTTGTTTTGATTTCTATTTTGTCACCTGTTTAACACGTCCAAAAATCCCATTGAATTAAACTAGTATCAAGTTACAAAGATTGTGCTCCCGGATACAGAGGGTCAAATTCTGTCCTTTTCACAGGAGTTAGTATTACATTTACTGAAGGCTGCCACTTGTGTACAACACATGTGACGCAAGTAGAATAACTTAAATTCTGTGCTTTGTAATATATTGGGAGGCAAGCTAAAAAAAAACAGTTTAAATCATGGTACAAAAAAGAAGAAAAACTAGCTATCTGCTACATGCAAAGAAGGTTTTTTTTATAAAGTAATCATTAGAAGCAATAATTGTCCAAAGGTTTCAATTTTACACTTTAACGACTATATAGTGTTTCAAAATGATTTATTAGGCAGCCTGATAACAACAGAACACCCTCTCAAATATAGGACTGGAAATTTAAATCCCAGCCTGAAGTGATATTTGAACTCCCATGCTGTGACAGGGGTAGAGGGGTGGTTGGAGACGCATATCTTTGCCAACCACTAAATGTGGTGAAGGAGGAGGAACTGAGACAGAGAAACTCTCCACCTAGTATTAACTTGGTGTTGTGCATGGAACAGCACTGACAGTGGTAGTACCAACTGGAAAAAGGTTGCCGTTTTAATTGTACAGCTAATGTTGGATTTACGATAGTGAAAGGTTAGAATGGAAAACAAAACAATTTAGTAAACGATCATTATTATGTTTATTACCAGATGTCATGTGTTTTAAAAGTATGTAATATATTGTGGTTTAGTGAGGAAGCACCTTGGCGTACCCAATGCATGTCACCATGGACTGAGGGAATGCAAGTTCGATTCCTCCTTCCCCCATTCTGTGCTGCTGAATTCCAATTTCAGCAACATCAATGGAGAGGTGCCTGGCCTCTGCTCGATAACCTCCATGGGAAAATGATAGAGCTGGAGGTAATTGTACCTCTTCCAGGCAAATGCCTAGTCATCCATCCACTCTCTCAGTTTTTATGTCCATGATCAAAATTTCTAAAATATATATTAACTGAAAGTGAAAACTGTTTACCAAGGCCAAGCTATCTCTGATAAAACAGATTTAAAATGTCTGGATTTAAATCAATTTGACAACCCATGTTTAAACATGTGAGAGCAGCAAATAATTCTATAAAGTTCTAACCTGATTGAATTCTATTCAATAGGAGCAGTTGATACAGAATCAGCAAAGAGAATCAACGTTTGAGATCCATGTACTACAGAAAGCATCATGCCACAGTAAGTATGGAAAAATTGGAAGAAGTTATTGTGTAATAAATAATAAAATGTTTTCTATTTACTTTTCAAACTTGGAGCCTGAATCCATTGATGAAATTTCTCTTGTCAATAATTTTTCTAAAAAGCCAGTTATAACCTATGCTTCTTGACCTACTGTCACAGTATGATTTGAAGTAATGTTCTGGTTTTACAATTTCTGTATCTTTTAATATCTTACCCATAAAGGCTAAAAAGCCCAAGTTTATCCAGCACTTTTTCAAACGGAGTCCTCTAACTCGAGGGATAAATCTTATAACTCTTCTCCTAATTTCCTGCTTTGATTGAATGTTTCCCTTGTGCCTTAGTGACCAGAGCTGGACATATTACTTGAGATGTGGTCTAATCAGAGTACAGTATGGTAAAAAATAGCTTTCTCTGACTTGTTCACTACAGTTTTGGCTATACAGTTCAGCATTCTATTTGCTTTGTTAATTGCTTCTCCATAGTAATTGGATATGTTGAATATCAAGTTTACTATAACTCCCAGATCTTTTTCAAATTCTCTTTGGTATTTCAACACCATTCATGGATTACTTGTGTCATCCATTTTTCTTCTAAATGCACTACTTTATACATCTTCGTCTTAAATTTCATCTGCCACCATTCTGACACTTGCATATTTTGCCCAATTCATTTTGTAGCTCTTGGACTGTCTCCTCAGATTCTACTGCCTCTCCTAGTTTAGTGCCAACTGTGAATTTGACAGGTTTGCACTGGGCTTCTGAATCCAAGTTGTTAATGTAAATAAGAAACAGTAGGGGGTAGACTTTGAGACCTCCCACCGACTGGAAACAGGGCAGTAACATCCCAAAAGTGTTATGGAATGAATTACTTCCCCATTCCCACCGTCATGGCTGCTGCAACCTTCACTGGGGCCTACTGTTGGGTGGCCAGAGAGCCTGCCTGCCTCATGCAGTAGACCCTTTTAATATGCCTTTTTAGGACAGTAGTGATGGGGCATTCACTGTACACGCTCCACCAAGTATCAACTGGTGGTCCAGTCGATGAGGAGCAGACAGGTAAGTCTGTTTATGCTCGTGGGACCGGGAGGAGCAGGAGTGCACCCATGGGCTCCACAAAACCAGCCTGGACCACTGCCACTCCAGACCCCATCCGTCCCAAGATCGGAGTTAACCACCCCTCCCCCGCCCCACCTTCCCTCACGGACCTACCTTTTTCCGGCTTGGAGGCTAGCCAGGCAGCCTGATATTGTACAAAAGCAAAATACTGCGGATGCTGGAAATCTGAAATAAAAACAGAAAATGCTGGAAATACTCAGCAGGTCAGGCAGCATCTTCGGGTCATCGACCTGAAACGTTGACTCCGTTTCTCTCTCCACAGATGCTGTCTGACCTGTTGAGTATTCCCTGCCTGATATTGTGGTGGCTCACTAACTTATATTTTCAAAAAACAAATGTGCTCATCAAGGACAGGAATGTGAGAGCTGAGGAATGGAAGACATTCCATTTCAGGCACCCAGAATCAGCATCAGGAAATGCCAGGTCAGATCTTGCACAAATAAATGCAACAGAAATTTCCCTCCACTCTGCCCCAATAATGTGGTTCAGCCCCAAATTCAGAAATGCCCCCCAAAATATTAGTGTGATATTTCTTCCATTTCACATACCTATCATCCTTAGGCCAGCCGGAGTGACATTGATAATTAATGCCAAATTAGAGGTAGTTTTGTACTATCGGCCCATGCACACTAAGAACTGTACTAGGATAGCCCAAGCTCATTTCACACAGAATCCTTACAGTGAGCCAAAATAGGAGAATTTTGTCGCACCAGTCTTTACTGAATGCGAACCCAGGTCAACAACAACTTGTATTTATATAGCGCCTTTAATGTAGTAAAACGTCCCAAGGCACTTCACAGGAGTATTAAAAGACAAAAAATTTGACACCGAGCCACATAAGGATAAATTAGGGCAGGTGACCAAAAGCTTAGTCAAAGACGTAGGTTTTAAGGAGCATCTTAAAGGAGGAAAGAGAGGTGGAAAGGCGGAGAGGTTTAGGCAGGGAATTCCAGAGCTTAGGGACTAGGCAACAGAAGGCAGGGCCACCAATGGTTGAGTGATTATAATCAGGGATGCTCAAGAGGGCAGAATTAGAGGAGCGCAGATACCTCGGGGGGTTGTGGGGCTGAAGGAGATTAGAGAGATAGGAAGGGGTGAGGTCATGGAGGGATTTGAAAACAAGGATGAGAATTTTGAAATCGAGGCGCTGCTTAACCGGGAGCCAATGTAGGTCAGCGAGCACAGGGGTAATGGGCGAACGGGAGTTGGTGCGAGGTAGGACACAGGCAGCCGAATTTTGGATGACTTTAAGTTTACGTAGGGTAGAATGTGCGTTGGAATAGTCAAATCTAGAAGTAACAAAGGCATGGATGAGGGTTTCAGCAGCAGATGAGCTGAGGCAAGGACGGAGACGGTCGATGTTACGGAGGTGGAAATAGGCGTTCTTAGTTATGCTGCGGATATGTGGTTGGAAGCTTATTTCAAGGTCAGATATGACACCAAGATTGCGAACCAAGGTCCCAGAAAGACCAGTGTATAACCCACTATGGGATCAAAATAATATGCATATTTCAATAATAAAAACTGTAGATGCTGGAAATACACAGCAGATTCATCACCATCTGATAAATGATAGGTTAACATTTTGGATAGAGACTCTTTAACAGGACTACAAACAACCTGTTAACCCAGCTTTTCTCTTTTCAGTTACTATGCATTTACAGAATTTTCTGTATTTATTTCTTGTATCCATCATTTGCAGGTTTTTTTTATCTCTTCATATTTTAATAGTGACACTCTACCTTTTCACCACAGAGGAGGCAATTGGATATATACTTGAAAAGGAAAAGTTTTCAGGGCTATGAGGAAAGAGCAGAGGAATGGGACTAATTGGATAGCTCTTTCAAAGAGCCGGCACATGCATGATGGGTTGAATGGCCTCCTTCTGTACTGTATCATTCTATGATTCTAGGAGGGGTACTGCTTCTCCTTCATGCAACACATTAATGCAATCTGGCAATGGTGACATCTCTGTAGGAAACTTATACTATAAAACCTTTTTACATCTTTTTGACTCATTTTAAAAACAAAATTGTTTCAGACAAACCTGAGAACATTTTAATGGCAGTAGAAAGAATAAAAAGACTTGCATTTATATAGTGCCTTTCATGACCTCTGAACATCCCAAATACTTTACAGCCAATTAACTACTTTTTGAAGTATAATCACTGTTGTAATGTAGGAAATGCAGCAGCCAAATTGCCTACAAACAGCATGTGATAATGACCAGTTAATCTGTTTTTAGTGATGGTTGAGGGTAAGTATTGGCCAGGACACCAGGGACCACTCCCCTGCTCTTCTTCGAAATAGTGTTAGGGGATCTTTTACATCCACCTGAAAGGGCAGACTCGGTTTAACCTCTCATCTGAAAGACGGCACCTCCGACAGTGCAGCACTCCCGCAGTACTGCACTGGAGCATCAACCTAGATTTTGTGCTCAGGACTCTGGAGTGGGACTCGAACCCACAACCTTCTGACTCAGAGGCAAGAGTGCTACCACTGAGTCACAGCTGACTGTGCAGTAAATGCTGACATTCCTATAAAACATCTCTGTTAATTTCCCTTTTTGTAAAATGATTCTTCTCATCAGGGTAGAGGAAAGCAGCAACTGTGTCCCTAACATTAGCCTCTTCTTCGGGAATTGAAGGTTCTGCAAGCCCTAGGAATCCCCAAATGTACTCCAAACTTGTTCAGACTTTATCTGTCGACACCCAGCAGGTAGTGACCAGCAATGCATCTCAGTTAAATCCGAAATCAGTTTTATAATGCCTCAGTAAATCTAGAAGTCTGGTTCTCTTCCAAGGTAATGGTTTGGTAATGCAATAGAGTAACATTTTTACAATAAATGTAATCTTAAGCCACAATAGAGTGCACAGATACCAACAGCTGTCCAAAACAGCAAATGTATAACTAGAATATTTGAATGAATTCCTTTTTTTATTGAATAATTAAAAATAAAGTCCTCATGTCAATTATTCTGGATAAAACTATCAAATTTAATTTAGTAAAACTGCCTTAAAAAAACAATCTTCAGGAGAAGTATTTGCCAAATGTTTTTTTCACATGTCTAGAAACAAATGATGCAACAACTTAAATTATTTTTGCATGTCATGTCAATTGGAAGGACATAATTCATGGCTCTTCTGGCTGTCACATCCTTTCAAAGGATAAAGAAAAGTTTGCTCAACACTTTTTTTAGGGAAATAATCCCCCTTTAATAATGAACTATTGAAACTTTGAATTCACTTCATTTTTACAGACTCAAAGGTCCCCATTTTCTACTCAGTCAGGAGGTTCAACAGCAACTGCTCCAGTGTTTACAAAGGTAAATGAGAAAGGATTCATTCATCTAGACATTAATGCTTTGCCACTCACACCACACTTTTCAAGGCATGGGATATCTCATTAGCCAATACAGAAATATAATGCCTTACCAATGTTTTCCTGTCCCCAGAAGCACCTTTCATGTTTTGGTAGTATTCCGATGAATATACATTATGGCTTTGTGGTCCCAAATTTCTTTGGTAATTGGGGTGAACTGCGGGCATTATCAATGTGGATGGAGACTAGTGTGGTCATAATTTAGGACAGGATCTGGTTATCCTGTGTCTCTGCCCCATTTGTGCAGTGCTGGGGTTCCCTGAGGGGATTGGGCAAAGATCTTATGGAAGGAGGCAGGACTGGCGAGCTAACATCTCCTGTTGGAATTCTCGATAGTCTTACCTCTGGTGTCCCCAGTACACAGTAAAACTGCATGAAGCAGACATACAGTACTTTCAAGTAGGCAGAAGTGGGGGCCTGTCAGATTCTGAAAGGCAGGTTACCTAACAGGAGCCAATCACAAAGTGATCAGTTGCTGTAAAAAAAGCAGCCTACTTTCATCTGTCTTCAACCAAACCTGCCAGCACTACTTCCCAGTCAACACTGCTAGTTCCACTGCCTCATGGACACCCCAGATGTACACTACTGGGACAGGCCTACCCCCGGGAATTCCAAAGGGTTCAGAAGTGTAAATATTTAGCACATGAAGTCCTGTTCTGTTGCTGTTATGGAATTGAGCATGATCACAGTGTTTCGGCTCCCTTGTCTTTGTCTCCTTGGGGAGGAATTGATCTGGTCGCTATATGCGGCAAAATCACAAACATGTTCTTTTTGAATTAATTTACAATGTCACTACACATGGCTGCCAGAATTCACCCATATGAGTACTGCTGAGTTCACACATTGATCCATGTAGCTTAAAGAGTAACTAACCACAATGGTAAGGGCAAAGGTCAATATTTGCAGAAATTCGGGTCGGGGGCTTCCCGCAGGTGCAAGCCCCCGACCTGCACTTACCTTGCGCACCGGCCGTTGAGCTCTGGGCTCCCGTGGAATTCCGATCCGGGGCCTAGTCCAGCTGTCGGCGCGCAGTGCTTGCGTATCCCAGGGGCGCAGTTAGTTCGATGCGTCCCCTGGGATCACGTGGGCCATGGGCAGCCAATCAGAGCAGGGAATGCTCCATTCTTAAGATTGACAGGAAGAGCTGTCAAGACTTATAAATACTACAGCCCCAAAATAGCACTAAATCTTCAAATAAATTTTTTTTTAAATCACATTTTTAAAATAAACTATAAATTACATGAAATAACTATTTTAAACAATAATTTAAATTTTTGAAAAAATAATTTTATTTTCTAACGGGGCTAAATTAAACTTACCTTGCTTTAAAGTATTTAAAAATAATAAACATGTGGAAAAAATGTTTTAATTTTAATTAATTCACCACTTACCTTGTAAAAAGCTGGCCTTACGCCTGCTTTTTAAATGTCTAAATTCTGCAGGCTTACCTTCCCAGAAAAACCTGTAAAAAAACGAAGTTCGATGCGCACGCGCAGCCTCCCCCGCGCACGCGTTCGACCTCTGAACCTCTTCGTTCAGGGGAACGGAAGTGCTGGTTTCCCGCGCATGCGCAGTGCATGCAGGAAACCAGCACTTCCATCGGGCCTACGGGTGAGTACCCCATGCGTACTCACCCGTGGAGACCCGAATTTCTGGGCCATTATCCCTAGGTTACCAAAATACAAGTTGGGGGACTAAAGTTTCCTATATTACTATTGGAGTGGGCTTCTACTATATTGATGAATAGAGATTGTTATTCTTGTTACAACTGTTCTCATATATGTCTACCTGACACTATTGTGCTGAAAGGTCAAGTTTTATCATCCGATTACATATGGAAAGCATGAGGACTGATGGTTCTTGTAATCTATTGTCAAGCTAAAAAACAAAGTTCTAATGACCACCGTCTAACACTGAGCAAAAGATCTTCTGCTTTAATGTGATTCACATTCCCTTTAAAACAATACCTACTAATGAAAACAGAATAAATGCTTGTGAAGCTTACTGTTTATAAAGGCATATATGACACTCAAATTCTCCCTCACTAGATCCCCTATGTGAAGGTATTTCAGAAGTGGTTGGAAAATGATATGTGCAGCTCCAGAGAAACCTTTAGGGGTTGAGAGCAATTCTTGGAAAGCAGCCCTAGCTTCAAAGTTATTTTGTTACTTATGTTGACATCTAATGCTAGGCGTATTATATCATATATCACACTGTTTGGAAAACAACTAATATCTCAAACTGCAAATGCAGTCGTACAATTCTAGATACCATGGGCTTTGGTTTATGAGCGTTAGTAAAAGAAGTAGAGATGTTTAGTAGACTGTCTTAAGAAGGTGTCAACAAATTAGTTATCTGTGTTTAACCATGTCCTGAGGACCCTTAACCCTCAAAAATGTTAGGGAAAAGGCCAATTTAACTGAAAAGTCTTGTTAAAGAGCATTCAGAGGAACTCAAACTGCATTCCAGAACTACATAGGCACATTAAAAGATGCCCATTGCATGCAATATCGTCATTCATAAAAATGGTGCATGGCTTTTCTGGCTCTTTTGCTTCCCTAAACAAAAGATTTTCATGAAGTGTTTCTTTAAGGAACTGTTCACTATGTTTCATGGTTTAGTGTATAATGTTACTAAGTAAAATAATGTGCTTTCTTCTTATAGTGTGTGCAGGATGTTACATCACCAAAAAGTCAGTTAGTTGTACTGGAGTGCAGAATCCAGGGTTCCTCCCCTTTAAGTGTGCAGTGGTACAAGGAGGAAAAGCTAATAAAGGACTCTGCAGATTTTCGAATTTTAAGAAAGAGTAAGTGATATCATATTGCACTTTCTAAAGAATCTTTGTTTAAAATCAGTATAAAGTGACTAATGATTCTTGTTGAGGGTATGACTATGTCCAGTGTATCTCCATTTCCTCTTAGTAGCAAAGTGACTAGGACCACATAATGACTTCACCTTAAAGGGTCAGTAGTTTTTCCCCTTCGCTAACCACCGCTACCAATGAATCCCCTACTTTATAGTAAAAATAAATTCCTACCCCACCTCCCCTGAAAAAAACACCACAAAGGTTACCTCTATAACCCTTAATGCCCCTTCTCAACAGATTTCACTCCAGCTCTATTCTAAAGATCACAATTGACCCGAATTGAAAAGTCAAGTTTTACCATTCGATTAGATATGGTGAGCAAGAGGAATGATGGCTCTTGTAATCTTTTGTCAAGCAAAAAAAAAGTTCTAATGACCACCATCTAACTGTCTATTCAGCATGTCCATTATTCTACTTTGAAAATCCATTAAAATAAAGTTTTCATAAAGAAAAAGCTACTTTAAACATCTTGCACAGTGTAAGCATGTTTCTTCCTCTGCACCCAGGTGTAATTCTGGCTTGCTGATTCAAAAATTTGACTTAAGAATATTTAAATCAAAACATGAGTATTGTAAACTATGTATCATGTTAACAAACAAAATCATGGGATGAAGGCTCGTTTACCCACCTCTTTGAGTTCCTAATTCCAGCCTCATGATTTGTGTGGGCATTGCGCATGGGCTAAGGGAAGATAAAATCATCATTAATCTGCTCTTATGAGATTCCCAGCTGGTATAACAGTTTATTTGGACACTGGCCAACCTCCCTCCTTTTCTGATGCTGAAGATGAGCGATGTAAAAAAACAGAAAGGGGAAGGAAGTGTATCCTGTTTTAAAAAAAAATCAACTTCAATGGAAAGGAAAATTGGTTGGGATGTACAGTGGGCAGCCGAACTATTACCACCAGTTTACTGCTCTCCAAGATAGAAAATGACCCCCACTGTCTTTGCATCTTGGAGCATGAAATCACAGCAGTAAAATGTAGTCTATACAATTCTGCAATAAATTAATTGTCTAAAATCTATTGATTAATATTATTCAGCTGTACTAACAATAGATTACAGCTGTCTGATTTTCTGGGGGCTTGCAGCATTGTAATGGCACATCTATGTCGTAGTAACCCTTGAACGACACAAAAGAAAGAGAAAATTATGGAGTTAGTGACTTATGCCATTACTTATGCCGTGTCATATTTTCCTGTAACTTTTGCACTGTTCTGCCATTACCCTTGGCAAAAACAGTAAGAAGTTCATTATCATAGCTCCACCCTCCCATTAAAATCACTGGCAATTTTCTTGGCTTAACATTAGTTTTCACTCTGATGCCACTTAGACTCCAGGGCCTAGAAATTCAGTATAGCCAGTTTTGGGGCGCTAACGTTAGCGCCCGCCCGACTTTAGCGCCCGCCCCAAAGTTGCGCCCCCTTCGCCGAAATTCAGTTGCTTCGCCCTAAGAGGTTGCTGGAGCACTAAAAGAGGCGTTACACGACTATCTTTAGGCGCTAAGCCGGCGGTGCAGAGGGATAGCGCCGAGGCGGGGCGCAGCGCGGGTGCGGTCATTTTTTGATTGACAGCAGATCCCGTGGCGCCGGCCAGCTCTTCAAGGGGGAAGGGACGATTTGGTCTGCTGCCACGCCCTGCACACTGCAGCTTTCAGACTAGGCCTCAACACTGCTGCTGAGGCCAAGGAGCCATGGCAACGCATGATAAGGCCCGTGAGCGTGCCCTGCGCTTCTCAGAGCGTGATCTGGATATCATGCTGACAGCATTGGAGAAGAGGCGCAGGATCTTGTTCCCAGACAATGGCAGGAATCCCACCCACCGCGTCTACACCAAAGCCTGGAGGGAGATCGCCACCAGGGTGTCGTCCTACGGCGATGCCCCCAGGGACAAGGTGCAATGTCGGAAGAAATACAATGACCTGACCAGGATTGTCAGGGTGAGTACCCTTTCCACTCTCCTCCTCATTCTTGCATGCACACCTGACATGATGGGCAAAGGGACCTGAAAGGCCTAATGGGCAGCCCTCAGCCAGCAGCTTTGGGACAGTCATGAGCATCAATTGCACATTCTGCACTTTACACACTGGCCAAGCTATTCCACCATGAGAGGCAGTGCACACTAGATCAGGGCTACACTCTGGCCAAGCTATTCCACCATGGGAGACAGTGCACACTACGTCACGGCTACACACCGTACTTAGAGCCCATCCTTTCTCTTGCAGGCTAAACTTGCGAATAATCGCAAGCGCCGCGACATCACCGGGGGAGGCCGCGCCAAGTTCCAGAAGCTCACTCCCCTGGAGGAGCGCGTGAGTGGCCTCATGGGAGGCCGCGTGATTGTGCCCAGAGCGTGCGGAGAAGCCGACCCTCCGCTGCCCGGCAATGGTAAGGACCTCGCCTTTTGGCCCTCTCTCGTCACACTTGCGCATCCGAGCTACCTCCTTTGCCACTGTGCCACCAATGCGCTGAATGCCACCAGTCATGACTCTCTCGCTGACGCCCTCTCCTCACTCTGAAGCTACTCTTGTGCCTTCCTGCTTTCAGCTGGTGATGAAGAGCTCCCTGAAGCTGCCAGTGACAGCCCCTCCGAACAGGAGGAGGAGGAGGAAGAGCAACCCGGACCATCAGGGGAGGACTCAGGTCCCGCAGCAGAGGGCGAAGTGTTGGACACGTCTTCCCTGGACGAGAGCCTGGAGCAACTTTCGGAGGGGAGTGCAGCTGCTGGGACCAGTGGCGTCCAGCCACCCAGGAGGGCTGCGGGTGGGCCGCGGCCTTCCCCCCAGAGGGGGGAAGGATCGGAGGGGAGTGCAGTTGCTGTGGACATTCGGCGCCAGCAACGTGCCAAGGGTCGCCTAGCTCGGACCCCTGCTCCCCAGCGGGAGAGTCCCGCCTCCAGTCCGGCCACCTTCACCTCGGAGGAGGTGCGCCAGCTGGACCAAATGGCCGAGGATTCGGACCGCCGCCACACAGAGCTCATGCAGGTGGTGGGACGGATGCCTGAGGCCATCGAGTCGCTGGCGACCAGTGTGCGGGAGTTTGGGGCATCAAATGCCGAGAGTGGCCGGATGATGATGGAGGTAGTGGAACGGATGCCTCCGGCGATGGAGTCGCTGGCTGATGCCGTCAAGTCAGTGGCGGATGTGATGCGGGCGCAGACCAGGGCAACAGGGGCACTCACTGCTGCCACACGCGCTGCCTCAGCCAGGCATCGCCAGGACACCCGCCGCGCTGCAGCAGCACAGCGATCCGCCCTTCGGCTGATTGGTGCGGATCGTGCAGTGCGTGCCCGGGCGAGTGCCAGCGTGCGACATCACCAGCCAGTGCCTCCAATACGCCAGCTTGCCCACATTGCGCCATCCGTCGCCGCCACTCCCCCAGTGGAGCGTCAACGGCAAGCGGCTGGAGCTGATGGTGGCCATGCACATGTGCGCCAATCAACAGCCGGCCCCTTGAGGCCCAAAGCCCGTGTAGGCCGCCCCCCAAGGCCATCTGGCGGAAGGACATCTGACCCTCAGGCGCCTTCCCCCAGCCTCGCAGCAGCCACTGGGCAGAGCTTGCGGAGGAGCAGCAGGCCGGGCAGGGGCGCCAAAAGGCTGGACAAGGTCTCGCCCTCGCGGGCCACTAAGTAGAGGGTGTGGCCAGCTTTCATTTTATATGGCAGTGGACATCTTTATTTTGCCCATGGTTGTTTTGTTTATGGGTATGTTTTTTGCGTTAAGGCCGAGGTTGAGGCCTGGTTTGTTCAAATGTGGAGTTACTCCTCCCCAGGTTGTGGGAGTGAGTCGTTTGTTGCACTTTTTGTGGGGGCTGTTGATTGTTTTTGGGATTCATGTGGGAAGGGGTTTCATTTTTGTCAAATATAAATTTATCTTTATTCAGACAGTGTCCATGGTTGTTCTTGTTAGTCTTTGTTGCCTTTGCCGGCTGAGGGCTTGCGGAGCGGCTGCATTCATCTTGCTTCATGGCCACAAGGCATTCCCTGACAGGGGGCTTAGAAGTTACGTTCAATAAGCTGGCGACGGACGGCCCTTGGACCTTGTCGCTCCCTCCTGGGAACGTACTCCTCCTCCTCCTCCTCCTCCTCCTGCTCCTCCTGCTCCTCCTGCTCCTCCTCCTGAGGTGGTGGTCCAACGTCAGGTGGCAGTGCCTGAATCCTGCGGAGAGCCAGGTTGTGTAGCATGCAGCAAACTACGACAAATTGGGAGACCCGTTGCGGCGAATACTGCAGAGATCCGCCGGAACGATCAAGGCAGCGGAACCGCTGCTTGAGGACCCCAATAGTTTGCTCGATGATGTTTCTGCTCCTTTGATGGCTCTCGTTGTATGCCTCTTCCGCAGCGGTCCTGGGCGCGCGGAGCGGGGTCATGAGCCAGGTACACAAAGGATAGCCTTTGTCCCCGAGTAGCCATCCTCTTGGGGGAGGCTGTGCCTCGAACATGTCATGCACAGTACTCTGCCGCAGGATAAAGGCATCGTGGCAGCTGCCTGGAAAGCAGGCATTGACAGCCAGGATGCGCTGCTTGTGGTCACACACCAGCTGCACATTGAGAGAATGGTAGCCGTTCCGGTTGCGATACTGCTCGCCATGCTCCAGAGGTGCCCGCAAAGCCACATGCGTACAGTCAATGGCGCCCTGCACCAAGGGGAAGGCCGCGAGTCTAGCAAATCCCACTGCACGCTGATGCTGGCTCTCCAGGGCCATGGGGAAGGAGATGAATTGGCGTCTCCTTCTGAAAAGGGCATCGGTCACCTGGCGGATGCAGCGATGCACGCCGAACTGGGATATGTTCGCTATGTCCCCAACAGCGGATTGGAAGGAGCCGGTGGCATAGAAGTTCAATGCCACCGTCACCTTCACTTCCACCGACAGAGACGTCCTGCACCTGAGCTTTGGACGCAGATCTCTGCGAAGCAGGTGGCAGATCTCTGCAACCACCTCCTTTCGGAATCTCAGCCTTCTTACACATCGCGCGCCACTCATGGTGAGGTAGGAGCGCTGCTGGCGGTATACCCTGACTGGGTAAGGCCTATGTTGCCGACGCCTGTTGCCCCCTCTGCCTCTAGCCAGGGCTGCCCCTCTGACCCCGCGTCTGCGAGCCCTACGCACATGGCACTGAAACTCCGCGTTGGCACCCCATGCAGCCCCCATCAAATGCTGTCAAACAGTCAAATTTCCAACAGGGCACTTGCAGCGCTTTGGCCTGAGTCCAAAAATACCTGAGCTATTGCTGCACGAAACCAGTTAGCTCTCCTCCTTGTTGTGTGTCCAGAAATCCGTTGCACAAGAGTGTTTGCTGCAAAATGGCTGCCCTTTATACTGCAGGGTACGTGCCCTTTAATTTGCGCTCCCCGGGGCCCGCGTCGGCTGTGTTGCGTTCCATTTTACAAACGCTCTGGCCGCCAGCCGCACAATGGGGCGGTCCGACTGAAGTTTGGAATCGGGGCACGCAAAGGGCGTTGCACGAGGATGTGATGTCATTTTCTGCGCGCGCAGCCGGGCGGCCGCTAAACTTTACGCCGGCGCTAAGGGTCCACTTAATTTGGGGTGAGGCACAAACTGCGCTGCGCCCGGGCGCTACACGCATAGCGCCCGAAATTCACTTCTCTTAAGGCGCTAACTGCTGGCGCAACCAACTGAATTTCTAGGCCCAGAATAATTATGCTGATAGCCTGACAGCAGCGTGATTTATTGCTCCGAGACCGGATCCTTTAAACATTTTTCCAATGCCAGCAGAAAATTTATAACCAACTTTAGCAACAGCAATTGGACCAGAAATCCTGCATCTAGAAAACAGTGCTCATTGAGTACAACAGGCACCGTTTCTGATTTAGGATTGCCCTCGTATATCCAAGATGCCTCGGTGCCATACCTGGAGCTCTTCCGCCCAACTCTCTCCCGGTTCCAGTTTGAATTGGGGTAGTGTCGAGTGCCAAGCCTGCCCGACTGTTCCTGCTTTATATAAAGTGATAAAGCTAGTCCACATCCTACTCAATTATACCCACACACAAACTCCATTGTTCACACGATCCTCTTGGTACCTTTACATCTGCTGTTAGCAGCACAGCTTCTGATTCGCTGCTATGCTCGTTGCAGTGTATTCTAATAAGAAATGCAGGAAAATATGGAGTAAATTCTCAATGGTGAGATTGGCACACTCAGATGGAAAGATTTAGGGGGCAAAATTGGGTCGCTACTGGAAGCGCCCCGCTTCCCTCTTGGGGAGCGGTGAGTGAATGTCGCGGTGGTACGTGCTGCAGCACCACGCGCATCAGCACGTAGCGCCGCGGTACTGCAGGCCTTCCTCCCCTTATTAAAGGGGAAGGGCCGAGCGCAGCGCGACCCGGGACCCAGCTGGGCCACCAGGGATCAGAGTGCCGGCAAAAGAGCCCGGCACTCAAGAGAAGTTCCAGGCTCACGGAGCGCAGCCGGCATCCCGTGGGGGGGCTTCGCAGGAGACCGGAGACTGCAACGGGGGCAGGTGCTGGCAGGCGGCCAGCAACAAAAATGGCCGCCCGGCACCTCCCCTATAATTTGCGCCGCCCCTGCCACAGATAGGGCCCCCTGACCCTGTCGGACAGTAAGTCAGGGGGCGCTATTGAAGATCACAGTCAGAGCGCGAGCGGGGTGCTGCGCATGGCGATGATGTCATTGCCGGAGGCGCAGCAACGCGGGGAACTAACGGTTGCTGCCGCCGCTAACCTCCTGCTGAATTTCGCAGGAGGCGTTAGCGGCGCTGCGCCCAAGCGCTAGTTGCTTTGCTCTTAGGGCGCTAACGGGAGGCACAAATCAACCGAATTTTTCCCCCTAATTAATGTGTATGCCGCCAAATTCGCTACTGCAGGAAAATATGGGCCAATAACTTAATTCCAATGCATTCCTGCTATGTGCTGGTGCAGTAGAATGACAATCACGGACAAAGTAGATTCACATAGTATGGAAAGTCTGAATGGATGTTTCTTCACTGGGCACAAATCAATGAAAATCGGTAGCGCTACCCCAAATGTGTACCAGTGCCACTGTGAGCTCTTAGGTTATCAGGGTCACACATTTGGAAATTTTAAAAACTGCTGCCAAGATTGAAAGCCTGACGTCAGCTCCTAAGTGGCTGTTATTAGTAGCACAGAGCCACACGGTGCCACTAATTAAAATTAAACACCAGAAAAGCTATGTGCCACCAGTCAAAGAGTCAAAATACGATGCATGTTTACATCATTCTACTCTTCATCAGTATGCAAATGATCACAGTAATGCTGGTTGGGAACAGCATATTAACAGAATTTACTGACACAACTCAATACAATTTATAAATATTTTGTCACTTCTCAGTAGTTTCTAGAATCTTATTTACAGAAAATAACATTTTTTTCTTCCTTTCTTTGTTTCACTTGTGTGTCCAACCTGTAGAGGCATGTTTAACAGCAGTACCTGGTAAGCAGTATTTTTTTGTATCTAACATTATTCATCTAACAGAAACAAATAGAATGCATCTAAATTAAATATGTTTGGTGATTATTATTTCTATTACTAAACAGAATTGTTAGCTGGTAAATTACTGTCGGCCGTACAATAACCACCTGGCTGGGCACGGATTAGGCTCCAGTTATTGAGAGTGCAGAGGAGCTCATAGTTAACCAATTATTATCACACACTGCTAAATTACTGTTGAGAGGCAGTGACTTGTGGAGCTATTACATTGAAGCCGTGTGTTAATATTGTTGAGCTCATTAGTAGTGGCATAATTGGTGTTTTAATGGAATTCCACCCAGCACTGTTTAAAAATGGCAGTCAGGGTCTCATGTACATCATAGGACCCCGATTTACTTATTAAAAGGGCATACCCCCTGACTCAGGCAGGTGCTGGGGATGTCCAGAGGTAGGCCCTTCCATAGCTTACATTGGATGGACCGAGAGTGAGGGCGTAGCCGTAGTTCCAGCACTTGGTCCTTGAAACAGCACTTTCTTTGCTTTCTATATTCTAATGGCCTGGATTTTGTGGTCAGCGGCGAAGTGACAGTGTTCGTCGTTGACCTCGAAAAAAGCAGTCCACAAAGATTTCTCTGGCATGGATTTCACCTTTCCTGGTGTTAATTTCATTCTGGCGCCAACATATAGGAGATCTCCGGCATCCAGCAACAGTGATGTCATCAAGCAGGCTAAGCAGCCAATCACATTGAAGAGTTCTCACAGACAGCAAACCCAGAAGTAAAAAGCACTGATTATCCTTCACATTTTAATCATTTTATACAGAGCAAAATAAAAATTGGGAGATACACATAGGATTAAGGTAGAAGGTGAAATATCAAAAACAAACTTTAAAAAGATTAATTTGTATTATTTTAAAAATCTATGAGAATTTTTATCATAATGGAGAAATTTAACATTCCACAAATATAAAATTAGTTTTTCAGGGCCAGAGAGGTTGTTCAGCAGTAATTATGACTTAGTACACTGTTAAATACCCAGTTACACCTCATTCAACAAGGCTTAACTTTTTCAAGGGTTTTCACAGCGTGATTAGAGCATAAAAAGTGGAAGTTCACGTCAATTCAAGTGATTTGTAAGATTTCCATCTGTGAGGACTGCAACAGCGTACCCTGTGGAAGAACAGGGAATCACCAACAGCAACTTCTGGATTTGCGCATTTAACTGCGCATGTGCGGGTGACAGAAGTTGCTGTCAGATTCATAGAGTAATGACGGCGAACGTTGACAGTTTTGCTGTCATTACAACTGCAAAATCTGGGCCTTTGTGTTGAGAAATCATTGATTAAAAGGTGGACTCAGTTCCCATGTGCTACTTCAAGGATGTAAAGGCTGTTTAGTGTAGTCAAAAAGGCACTGACCATAATCAGTGCTTCTCATGCTCCATCTGATAATCTATTATGCAGTCATTATGCTGAAAGCTGCATTGCAGGCAAGTAAAACAGTAAAATTATGATTCATGGGCATGTTTAATTTAATTCATTGGAAAATCATAGGCAATGCTCAGTTAATGGTTTAATACTGTAAATACAGTCATTTCTAACCTAGTAAGTTAAGTATTTACTCAACTGCATACTTGTAGTGAAATAATGAAAGGCCGTAAGAAAAGAGGAATGCAGATTCATCCATGATATTGGGATCTTGTGAAAATGGTAAATTGATGTATTGGGCTAGATTGACACTCATCGGAGGTCCTTTTAACTATTATCAATGAGCGAAAAACAGGCGATAACGAATTCTTTATAATCATTCTGGAAACTTATTCTTGAAAATGTCACAAGATTGCAAGCATGGACATACAGTAATGGGAAAGCTGTAAGGGATATTCTGCACTCAACTGGTTAATGACAGAAGTGCTCAATGACATTAAAATGCCTGTAATTGGGACAGATGTGCAATAATGTGCTAAGTGGCTGATAGAGCAATTTTGTTGCTCCATTTTCCATTTTGCAACTGTAATTATGTCCATTTAGATTCAGGCATGAAATATTCAGCAAAATCACTTTCAAAATTTATATTTATTATAGAAGAGGTTTGCACACTGGTCATTACAGAAGCTTTTCCAGAGGATTCGGGGTTGTATAATTGTGTTGCTACCAACTGGAATGGCGCAACTTCATGCTGTGGCCAGCTCACTGTCTATTCAGGTACAGTATGTACACTGCATTGAATGACTGTGGCCTGAACTCAAAACATTAAACAAAAATGCATGCCAGCCACACTACAATAGCATGCACTTGTAATGCCAAGGATTAAGATTAAATCATTTTCTATAAAATTAAACCCACTTAAAGAGACTTACAAAAATATAATTTGCGGTAAAATAGATCAATTTATATCCAACTTTAATTTCTGATCAAGGTACAAAATCGCAAATTAAATAATTAACTTATTATGTGGGCACAGTAAGTAGAATTCGAGCACTCTATGAAACCATATAAAGTTACTAATCCTAGGGAAGAACGGCACTAGTTGCTATGTGTAGCAACATTGGCCAGGATTTTGCGGGGCTGATGACAGCATACGCACACGCCGTCGTAAGTCCCCAGAGTGGCCCCACAAGTTTCGGGTTTCCACGTACGCTGAGCATGCCCGAAAACCTACAACTTGCGATCTGTCAGGTTTCTCCTCGACAGATCGCCCGCATGCCCCAAAAACGCTTTCGCTGGTGCAGAACTACTGCCCAGCGCATGCCCACAAAACCCTTAGGCCTGCTTTTACCAGTGTAAGGGTTAAAATAAATATTACATTGAAATTTTAAAAATGATTAAAACATAGAAAATCATTTAAAATTAGTTCATGTAAATTTTGGGCCGGAATAAAATGTTTTTATTTTTCAAAAAATTTAATTTTTATTTTAAATGTTTAATCAAACGGACTTTTAATTAATTTGGAACATGGGAATATTTATTTTTATTAGAATTGTGTTTTATTTGGGGATTTCTCATACGCTTATGAGGATTCCCCTTTTCTGATTGGTTGGCCTGGCCCACGTGATCCCAGGAACGTTTCCGAACCGCCTGCGGCCCTGGGATCCGCGGGCCTTTTACGCAGGCGTATGCCTGGAGGCCCAGGACCCGAAGACTCCAAAGACACCAGGTACTTTCGGATTTTTTGGGGGGGTCTGGTACTCCTCCGACTGCAAATTCAGGGCCATTGTAAATGCATTCAAAAAGCTGTTTACGATTCACAGCACATAGTGACCAGAGCAACTCTCCCCCCTCCTCATTGTGTTGTGTAGCTGCACTCAGTGTGACCAAGGTAATGATATGACAGCATTAAAGCATCTTTAAAGCATATATATTATTTATCAAAAAAAATCAGGTGATTCATACAATATTTAGCATGTTCAATATGTTGTAACGTTTAATGTAGAGCAGCTGAAACATAATGGCCCTGAATTTGCGGTCAGAGGCTTCCCGCGGGTGGAAGCCTCCAACCGGCAAAATATATACGAACTAACCTTCTGCCTCGGGATCCACGGTGACTTGAGCTCCTGGGCTTCTACGCGTAGGCCCGTGTAGAAGCCCACGTATCCCAGGGGTGCATGTGGTTCGCAAGCGCCCCTGGGATCATGTGGGCTGGCCCAACCAATCAAAGAGGAGAATCCCCATTCATGCTTTTACTAAGCGTAAGAATTTCATGGGTGAACGCCTCCCGCGAAATTCAGCAGCCCCGGCCGCAAACTTCCCTTGCGCCCCCTGACCTATCGCCACACGATATGTGTGACAGGATCAGGGGCGGTTTGGCAGCGGCGGCGGCACAAGTTAAAGGGCAGGTGTCGGGCGGCCATTTTTATTTTGGCCGACTGCCAGCACCTGTCCCCTTCCCCTTTTATCCTCGGAGTGCCGGCCGTGATCACTCAGCCCGGCACTCCTCTTGAGTGCCGGGCTGTTTTCACGGCACCCTGCTCCCTGGTGGTCCAGCAGGGCCCCAGTGCGCGCTGCGCCAGGCCCCTCCCCTTTAATCAGGGGAAGAGGCCTGCAATGACGCGGCGTTACGTACCACCACAAAATTCAGTAGTAGCGCCCCGGCAACATTAGCGCCCCAAAATGGACACCACCCAATTTTTGATTCTAGGAGAAAAGTTTTCAAAATAAATACTTCCCATTTTAGTATATGTTCTGCAAAGCAAGCACAGGTGCTTAGATTTGTGCTCAGCTAGATGAGCATTTATTTCCATCTCAATAAGAGGTGGGAGGTTTGAAAAATATCACACTAGTGGAGCATATGGTGCTCTTTTGAGGTTGGGCTAAGATACATTGTTGTGCCAGGGAAGAGAGTTACAGGATGGTGGCAGTGGGTGTCTGAAAGTGTTCCATTCCCCACCTCAACGACATTAAATTAAAAAAAGTTAAATGCTAATATAGTTTCAGAATTCTTATTTCTGAGTATTTCCTGCTGTTTAGCACACTAGTGCAAAGAGGGACATATGGTAGACCATTGCGAAGTTATAAACAAGCAGCTCTGCTCAAGTAAGCCCCTTCTATGCATTTAGGACACTTCAATGCAAGCAGTATAAACATAAATTACTTTGGGGTATGAAATAAATTCAATATAATTTAATATTTACAAATTCAGACAAGAGTAATATCTCTGTAAAGTTTGCTATGATCTTTTATGGAAAACTTATTAATGTGACCCCTGTGTGATAGAATGTGATTCCTGTGAGCAAAGCCAAACAGCAACATTACACTCAGACATAGGTTTTAAAAAATGGATGATAATTCATCGACTTCACAGAAGCAGTTATTGATGGATCACAATGTAATTGTATAATCTATCCCAAGCTATGCCCCTGCTGCTGGGCAGTCTCTCGCCATGCTCACTGATTTGTATGGGAGCAGACCTGTGAGATAAAACCATAGAGCACAGAAGGAGACTAGAGATCCCATCAGAAATTTGTTAATTGGAAAAAAATTCTTCACTGACCAAAGCAATTTTAGTAAATCATGCAGGGATGATAAGCTGTCATTATGATGGCCTGGGACAAATTTACCAGAGGTGCCTCATGTGATTGTACTGGGGTCTCGGGCTAATTTTAGTCTCCCAAACTTATTTTCCTTTTTTAATCTTACCAGTTCTTTCCCTTCCCTTTTCAATAATATCCCTAAGTTATGTACTGTCCTTGGTTGATAACATGGGCTCCAACACCTTTTTCCAAACCTTCTAACAAAACAGCTCTATGGCTGGTCATTAGAATGTTTGCAAAAGCCAATTAAGATGCTGACTTTTCCTTTGTCCCTCTCTTCTTGTGAGAGGAGCCTGTCTTTCGCTTGGTGTTTGGCTCCCCATGATGGCACAGCTCAGAACTGAAAACTGCTGCATGTTGAATTGTGGACCCGAACCTGTGTCCAACAAGCAGCTCTGCTTATATAAGTTCTCATTTTACTTTTTAAATTGTAAAAAATAATTTAACTATACATCAATGCACATTATTAATGATATATTACATTATTTACGATTTATTTTTGCAGAAAATCAGGAGACTCAAGAAGCTCAAGCTTTTCAGTCTAGCACAGGAGTACATCCAGGTAGTTCCATGAGACATCCAACCTTTGTGAATGACAATGGGATACAAACTACAATAAAGCACAGTAACCAGTGTGTATTGGAGAACGCAAGGCAAACCACATATAAACATGCCACACTTGGTCTGGATGCTCAGACCCTTGAAGTTTGCCCTGATGAAGACACCTCTCCATCAAAGAAGTCACAAGCATTGAATCACAATCCTGAACTGTGAGTACACATATAATCGCAGCAAAGTATTCTGTTTAGACGTCGACTGGGGCTTTCAGTGGAACAATCTGTATGCACAAGGGAGTTTACTGAAGTACTTTGAGAATCTTTTTCTTAAACAAGTGAGGGAACCCACAAGAAGGAAGGCAATATTGGATTTTCTTCTAACTAATGAAGAGAGAAAAATAAGCCAAGTTGGACTAAGGGAGCTATTGGAGTCCAGTGACCGTACAGTTGTTAATGTTAAGGTTGAAATGAGGACAGAACAGATAATTGAAACTTATAGGAGACTGTGACTGAGGACAGCAAGTGGTAGAATTACTAAATCATTATTTTGTTACTGTTTTTACCATTGAAAGATGGGGGAGAGGTGCCTGAGTTGAGAAAGGTGTCTAAAGGAGATATTGTCTGGAAACCCTTAGGCCTAGAAATTCAGTTGGGCGCGGCAGCCGTTAGCGCCTTAGGAGGAGTAGATTTCGAGCGCTAGGCGCTTAGCGGCCGGGCGCAGCGCGATCTGCGCCTCGCCCCAACTTCAGTACACATTTAGCGCCGGCGCAAAGTCTTAGCGCGCGCCCTGCTGCGCGCGCACATCATGATGTCATTTGCTAGTGCAACGCCTTTTGTGCGCCCCAAACCGGAACTTCACTCGCGCCGGCCCATTGTGCGCCAGGCGGCCCGAGCGACTGTGAAGTGGAACGGTACACAGCCCAGCCGGGCCGCGGGGAGTGCAAATTAAAGGGCACTTACCCAGCAGTATAAAGGCCAGCCATTTTGCAGCATTCACTCTTGTGCAACGGTTTTTTGGACAGAGACCAAGGAGGAGAGTTTACTGGTTTGGACCAACACTTGGACAGGTATTTTTGGCTCAGGCCAGAGCTTACCAATTATCTTTGCCTTCATTCAGAGCTCAGTGTTTGCCAGCATATAATGGGGGCTGCATTGGGTGGCAACGCTGAATTTCAGCCTTATGCCAGAAGGGCTTACAGACGCCGTGAGAGAGTGGCAGCCCTGGCTAGACGCAGAGGGGGCAACAGGCGTCGCCAACTGAGGCCTTACCCACACAGGGTATACCGCCAGCAGACCTCCTATCTGACCATGTCTGCCGCGATGTGTGTTAGGAGGCTGCGATTCCGAAGGGAGGTGGTTGCAGACATCTGCCGGCTGCTTCAGAGAGATCTGCAGCCACAGCTGATGCGCAGGACATCTCTGTCGGTGGCAGTGAAGGTGACGGTGGCTCTCAACTTCTATGCCTCCGGCTCCTTCCAATCCGCTACTGGGGACATCGCTAACATCTCCCAGTTCGCCGTGCATTGCTGCATCCGCCAGGTGACCGAAGCCCTTTTCAGAAGGAGACATCAATTCATCTCCTTCCCCATGACCCTGGACAAGCAGCAGCAGCGTGCAGTGGGGTTTGCAAGAATAGCGGGCTTCCCCATGGTGCAGGGCGCCATTGACTGCACGCATGTGGCTTTGCGGGCACCTCTTGAGCATGCTGAGGATTACCGCAACCGGAAGGGCTACCATTCCCTCAATGTACAGCTGGTGTGTGACCACAGGCAGCGCATCCTAGCTGTCAATGCCCGCTTTCCAGGCAGCAGCCACGATGCCTTTATCCTGCGACAGACAACTGTGGCTGACATGTTCCAGGCACAGCCTCCCCCAAGAGGATGGCTTATCGGGGACAAAGGCTATCCTTTGTGTACCTGGCTCATGACCCTGCTCCGCGCACCCACGACCCCTGCTGAAGAGGCATACAACGAGAGCCATCAAGCGACGAGGAACCTCATAGAACAAACAATCGGCGTGCTCAAGCAACGGTTCCGCTGTCTCGATCGCTCCGGGGGAGCCCTCCAGTATTCGCAGGATCGAGTCTCCCAATTCGTCGTCGTTTGCTGCATGCTGCACAACCTGGCTATCCGCAGGACTCAGGCACTGCCACCTCACGTTGGACCACCACCTCAGGAGGAGGAGCAGGAGGAGCATGAGGACGACGAGGACGAGGAGTACCAGCCCAGGAGGGACGCACAAGGTCCAAGGGCCGCCCGTCGGCGGCTTATTGAACGTCACTTCTAGGCCCCCTGTCAGGGAATGGCTTGTGCCAATGATAGAACATGATTGCAGCCGCTCCGCAAGCCCTCAGCCGGTTAAGGCAACAAACACTTCAAAGATCAAACATGGACAATGTGAATAAATAAAATGGTTTATTGTACAAACTCTGGGCCCTTCCCACATGAAAACCAAAAACAGACGAAACCCCCAAAAAACACTCAAACACATTACTCGCTCCCACAACCTGGAGAGGATTAACAAAATAGGGCAACTAAAATGGCCGTCATTCTCGGCCTTCGTCAAAAACAAACATCACATCATCGGCCTTCAAAAAACAAACATCCAATTCTCGGCCTCAAGTAACAAACACAAATGGCCACACATTCGACTATTTGGCCCGCTAGGGCGATGCCTTGGCCATCTTTGTGTGGCCCCTGCCCGCCCTGCTGCTCCGCCTTAAAGTAAGGCCATTGGCTGCTGCAAGGCTGGGGGCCGGCTCCTGAGGGGCACATGTCGTGACGGCAGATGCCCTTGGGGGTCGGCCTAGTCGAGGTCTGGCCGTCGAGCGGGCGGCTGTTGATTGCTGCAGCTGTGGCTGGCCAGCATCAGTCGCTGCAGCAGCTCCTGGCAGCTCCACTGGGGGACTGGCAGTGGCGGCTGGAGGAATGGCGGCAAGCTGGCGGATGGCAGGCGCTCGCTGGTCACCTGAGACACTGGCACTCGCCCGGGCCAGCACTGCAGCATGCGCACCAATCTGCCGAGGGACAGACCGCTGTGCTGCTGCAGCGCGCCGGGTGCCCTGGCGATGCCTGGCTGACACAGCGAGTGTGGCAGCAGTGAGTGTCCGTGTTGACCTGTTCACTGACCGCATCAGAGCAGCCAGTGACTGGACGGCACCACTGATCACCTGGCCAGTCGCTGACAGAGCTGCCCCGAATTCCGCCCGACTCGCTGCCTGATCTGCCCGGTATTCCGCCCGACTGGTGGCCTCTGAGGGCCCGAACTCCGCCACACTCCGAGAGAGGGAATCGATGGACTCAGGCAACCGTGCCACTGCCGCCATGAGCTCCGTGTGCCGGCGCTCCGAGTCCGCGGACAAGTCTTCGAGGCGTTCCATCTCCTCGGCGAAGAGCATCTCCTGACTGGAGGCCGGACTCTCCCTCTGGGGAGAAGGCCGCCGAGCTGGCCGACCCTTCCTGCATTGCTGGAGGCCGCTGGGCCCAGCAATTGGACTCCCCTCCGACGCTTCCTCCCTCTGGGGAGAAGGCCGCCGAGCTTCCACCCCCCTCCCGCCTTTCTGCAGCCTGCAGGTCCCAGGAGCTCCCCTCCCCTTCGACACTTCCGCCACGCTGCCCTCCAGGGAAGACGTGGCCCCTACATTGGCCTGGGTGGCCGCGGCTGAGGGTTCCCCTGATGGGCCGCCTTCCTCTTGCTCCTCCTCCTGCTCCTCTTCGGAGGGTCTGTCACTGGCAAGTTCAGGGACCTCCTCTTCACCATCTGAAAGCAGGAAGGCACAAGAGTAGCTTTAGAGTGAGGAGAGGGCGTCAGTGCGGGATGCATGAGTGGTGGCATTCAGCGCATTGGTCGGACAGTGGCAAAGGATGTAGATCTGATGCGCAAATGGGACGAGAGAGGTGCAAAAGGTGATGTCCTTACCATTGCTGCCCAGAACAGGGTCGGCATCTCCACATGCAACGGGCCCAATCACCCGGCCACCCATGAGGCGCTCCACGCGATGTTGCAGGTCGGTGAGTGGCTGGATATGGGGTCGGCCTCCCCCTGTCGCAGTCGGCTCTTGCGATTATTCGCCAGCTTGGCCTGCAAGAGAAAAGACGGCCTCTAAGTACAGTGTGTCGCCGTGATCTTGTGTGCACTGCCTCCCATGGTGGAATAGCCTGGCCAGTGTGTCGCCATGATCTGGTGTGCAATGCCTCCCATGGTGGAATAGCTTGGCCAGTGTGTTAAGTGCAGAATGTGCAATTGATGCTCATGCCTGTCCCATAGCTGCTGGATGAAGGCTGGCCATTAGAGCTTTCAGGTCCCTTTGCCCATAATGTGAGGTGCACATGCAAGGATGAGGAGGTCACTGGAAAGGGTACTCACCCTGACAATGCATGTGAGGTCATTTAACTTTTTGCGGCATTGGGCACCGGTCCTGGGGACGTCGCTGTTGGCTGACAGCTTGGTGGCGACATGCCTCCAGGCTCTCCTGTAGACGCGGACCGTCGCCTTCTTGCCATTGTCCGGGTACAAAACATGGCGCCTCTTCTCCACAGCAGCAATCAGCACACTCAGATCACGCTCTGAAAAGCGCTGCGCACGTTCACGGGCCTTCTCCATGTCTTCAGGCGCTATTTGGGTCCAGCAGCAGTGTTCAGGCCTAGCTGGAGGGCTCCACTATCCAGGGCGTGGCAGCAGACACAGTCAACCCTTCCCCCTTAAGAGCTGGCCGGCGCCAGGGTGTCTGCTGTCAATCACGAGATGGCCGCACCTGCGCTGCGCCCGGCCTCGGTGCTATCGATCACCACCTCCGGCTTAACGCCCAAAGAGAGGCGTCCAGCAGCAGTTTTAGCGCTCGCCCGAACTCCTAGGGCGAAGCTAATGAATATCGGAGAAGTGGCATCGATTTGGCGGCGGCCGCAAACTTTAGCGGACGCCCCACTTTAGCGCCCCAAAAGTGGCGTCAATGACTTTCTAGGCCTTAGTATCACAAAGGAAGGCACATTAGAAAAGTTAGAAGGTGTAAGGTAAACAAGGCTCCAGGATCAGACAATTTCAATCTAAGTGTACTGGTGGAATTGGCTAAGGAGGTTACAATAAAAAATGTTACCCCTACTTTTAAAAAAGGGATGACCCCATAAATTTAAAATACGTGAGTCTCACCTTAGTTGGTGGGATCAGGTAGAAGAAGTGAGAATGTAGAGTACATGTTTTATGATAACATGCTTGAGGTAACTGACCTTGAGGCTGGCTGTGATTGATCAACGATATAAGTTACCAGTTCACCTACAGCATCAGAAGCTCCTGAGATTTCATCTACAGAGAAAAAGCTACCAAGATGGGGGCATTGGCAGATAGGCTGTTACAGCCATTGTATTCAGTGGTCTGTGAAGCAAATAAAATATTGGGTTGAATATTAGGGATGTTACTAATAAGTCAACGATGATGTTGAAGTTGTATCTGGCCTTGGTGAGGCTACATCTGGAGTACAGTGTGCAGTTTCAGGAAAGATGCAAAATTATCGGATGGAATCCAGAGGAGGGCAGATTCCTGAATTAAGAGGCCCGAGTTATGAGAAAAGGTTATTTATCATGGGATTTTACTCTCTGGAATGAAGGAAGGCGAGGATAGGACTTGTTACAGGTCGTTAAGATTTTCACTGTTGTGGATAATTTGGATCCAGCAAGGTTCTTCTGTCAAGTCACAGGATTCTAGGACTAGGGAACACAATTTAAAGTTAAGGACATTAAAGAAAAAGAAGAAATCTATGCAATTCTTTAAAAATTCCAAGTTATAGAATTGTGGAACTGATTTATGGAACAGAAAACCATGCCAGGCTTTAAAAAGGACTGGATGAATTCCTGTTAGTAAAAGGGATATAGGGCTATTGGTTCCAGAACCTTGGGAAGGGACGGATGGATGAGTAGACTAGGCTAGATGGACTAATGGGCTTCTCCCACCCATTGCATCACTATGTTAATAATATAGCCTAAAACTGCTGTGCACAATATTAGTGTCCAAATGCTTAATGCATTGATGTAACTTTACTATTTTAATGTAAGTGTTAATGTACTTTATTTTAAATTAGTGTCCATTAAAATCTGACAAAATAAAATCACACAAACATGTTTATTACACAGTAATTTCAAAGCTTATAGCTCCTCTGTGCAAAGCCAATCCAGCTGAACATAGAGATTCCCTTAAGATGTCAAGATATTTTAGAAATGAGATTCAAATGCTCCCTGCAAAGAAAACTTGTTCATTAGAACTTCAAAGGAACTACTTTAACCACACATTTACAGATCACTGACAGACTAAAATGTTTTGGGTATATTATTAGATACATTAATGGAAAGATCTGATTGGCTGACAATGATAATGAAAAGCAATCCAATTCAGGTTCTTTAAATGAATGGATTTTGGAAGTGGAAGTTGGAAACATTACCTGTAAACATCTGACATGATTCTCTGACTATATAAGCTGTGTCTTTATGCATTTCTCCACTTCACCTGACGAAGGAGCAGCGCTCCGAAAGCTTGTGATTTCAAATAAAGCTGTTGGACTATAACCTGGTGTTGTGGGACTTCTTACATTTGTCCACCCCAGTCCAACTCCAGCATCTCCACACCGAAGTTAATATTGTACTTCATGCTATAAAAACACTGATGTGCATTACAACAATTTTATCTGATGGTTTTTAAACTATTTCACATGGCTTATTCAAGACTGTCTTAGAAAATGTTGCATTCCTCATTCTATGTATGCAAAAGAAACATGTTGAAGCTTTACACTGAATGTGCCCATGTAGAATTTGAACATGTCCTTCAACGAAGCATCCATTCAAAAAGGTAAGATTTATTACAAAAATAGCTAGCTTTTCAAACAGGAAGCACAAATGGACTTTGGCTAAAAGCAATAGTTATCTATTGACCTCTTCTTACAGCTAATGTGAAGAGTTTCCTGGAACTGTTTGCACTCAACAGTTTGAGTCAGGGACCCCCACTGCTAGAAACACTTTCAAACATTTGTTTACCATCTGCTCTTCACTATCCCTCCCCACAATGCTTACTAGATAATTATTTTCATACCTTGTCCATCACTCACTCCTTTTAAATTTTCTTTTGATTTCTGTTATTCTCTTTCTCTCAGCCTGCCTCCTTGTTACAGATCATATTTTCTCTATTGATTTTTTCCACAAGGCCTCTCTCTCTCTTGCTCTCTCGATTTCTATTCTCTCAATATGGAGCACTCCACTGTAAACAGTTTCCAGCATAAATACACACTTAAAGCCTAAGGTGTCAGCCTTGGCTCAGTTTCTGAGTCATAAGGTTGTGGATTCAAACACCTCTCCAGAGACTTCAACATATCATCTAGGCAGACACTTCAGTGCAGTACTGAGGGAGCCAGGTCTGCAATATTTGAGAAGAGCAGAGAGTTCTCCTGGTATCCTGGCCAACATTTATGCCTCAACCATCACCAGCAAGACAGATTATCTGGTCATTTTTCTCATTGCTGTTTGTGGGTCCTTGCTATGCACAGAGTGGCTGTTGCGTTTCTCCACATTACAAAAGCGACTACACTTCAAAAGTACTTAATTGGCTTTGAAGCACTTTGGGACATCCGGAGGTTGTGAAAGGTGCTATATAAATGCAAGTTCTTTCTTTCTTTTCCACTGTTCCACGAGCTGCGATGGACAACAACTGCGATATATTCAGCTGCAAGCCATTCCACTTCTGTAAAATATCCAAATCTAAACTTTGAACTGTGGTATAAACTGATTACGCATGTTGATGAGATGCCTTATGCTAAATATATTCCATACGGTTCATTTTACAAGTCCACACATTGAGCATCATTGTTTGCCACTGCAGGTCACAAACTATTTGAATGTTTATAAAACAATATCCTTTCTAATTTTAGAATGCCATTGGGTTGTTAGTAGGTGCACAAATGGTTTCATCCATACAATCAATAATGGCCTGTACTTTGGGGAAGCCACCAACTTGGAAACATTTGTTAAAGTGTATGTGGTGAATGTATGAAGATACTTAATAGAGTGGTGCATTGCAAATCACCTGGCATGTATTCCTGGAGATACCTGGAAGGGCCTAAAATTTGAGAATAATGGTGACTTTCATTACCATTGACAGCCTACCACCTTCTTGCACTGTCTCTGAAGCTATTGCTTGACCAGATGGAACAGCTCAGTCACAACCTCCCTATTAATCTTGAGCAAACTCATGCATTGCTGCTTCACTATGACGAGGATCCACTGCAGCTGACCCACATACATAGGTAGAACGAGCTGCGAATCAAGCACTTTCTTTTTTCTTTGAATTTCCAACACATCAGCCAGGATTTTACTAACCTCGGCGGGTCCACGGCGGGCAACTTCGGTGGCGGGTCCTGACCCCGCTGCTGGCTCCAGCCCGCTGTGCAGAATGACTTTCCATTGATTGGGCTTGTTAAGCCCGCCCAGCACGTTTCCCAGCCAATTAGAGGAAGCGGGTCTGGTGATGTCATTTCATGACGTGTCATCAGCCGGTGTCCTTAAAGGGACCATGGCCAAATTTATTTTGACATTTGTGCTGTCAGTGTTCTACAGCATGGAGGTGCTGCAAACACTGACAATCACTGCACAGAGGTGCAGGGCTGCACCCAAGTGCTCCCATAACTCCCTCCATATGCTTATGGAGGGAGTCACAGCACACAGAGAGGTCCTCTTCCCTTCTGATGGGTGGAAGAGACCTCCCCAGGAGATCAACACTGCCTGGTTGCACATTGCACAGGAGGGTACAAGCAGGGATGTGGTCAGGAGGACCTGGGTGCAGTGTCGCAAACATTTCAATGATCTTAGTAGATCACAAAACGTTAGTACAAAGCCACACTCAACCTCACCCTACTGTGCCTCTCATCACATCCCTATTACTCTGCCTTCCCTATCCTACTCCTGCGCATCCTTACTCACACCAACTTACCTTGCACCGCCACCCATCCCTCTCTATCTATATTATCACATCCCCATCTCGTTAGCCACCCCTCACACTCACCCTCATTCTAGTGCAGTCATACCAACTAACAACATACAAGGGTAGGCACTTGGGTGTTTATGCAATGTTCATGTAAAGTTTCTGTTAATGTGGTGTCAAACATTGAAACCTTATTTTCAACACTTTGTGTTCTTGGACAGATTTGTGTGCACCTTTGGAAGTAGCTTAGTGAGTTGAAGTGAATGATGAGACATAACGGTACCCCCCGCAATGGTCATGAGTATGAAAGGAATGGCTTGGACATTGTAGGGATGCTTTATGGTGTTGGTGTGGGCTGGTGCCAACCTGGCGCATCATGTGGCAGCCAGGGTGTAGAGCGTCAAGTGAAGTAAATCTGGCCATGGTGAGGCCATCCCTGGCCTCCCGGACAGCAATGTGGTCGGGTGCTAATACCCTCTGTCCTGTGCAGCATCAGGTGATTACGGAGAAGGTTGATGGTGTTGTTGTTGGTGCTGCTGGTGTACCTGGTGCTGCTGGTGTTGGGGCTAATTGTGGTGGGATTCTGAGGAGCAAGGTGAGATAGTATAAAGGGCATCCATGCTGATGGAATAGATGGCAGGTGAAGAAGAGATGACAGAAGCAATCTGTCAATGGTGAGCGAGGTAAAGACTTGCAGCATGGTGAATCTGTTGTGGAAATGCAATAAGGAAGAGCTTATGGCTGAGGGACGATATCTCTGTAAGGTGGGGGCTTTTACTGTACATTTGAAGCTGTCAACTCATCAGTTGATTCAATGGCCACTGAACACCCGCCTCAGCTTGACAGACGTGGTCCTCGACCAGCGTGGACTCCTTGGATGAGCTGTTAAATGCAAAAGGTGAGCTGAAATTCATTCTTAAGTGGCTCTAAACAAGCCACTAGGTACCCGAATTGGGTCCCCCGCTGTGAACCCGCCGCTGTGTGTCGGGTCTACTCAGCACGGACAGACTCGACATCGGGAAAGGTGGGTTCACAGTGGGATCCCAAGCTGCTGGGGAAATAAACCACTTTCCCACCCGACCCGCCACCGATTGCGCCCGCTGACTCCCTGAAAAATTCCATTATCTCTTCCTCAAGCTGCACGATCAGATACCCCAAAATAGATGCTGCACCTAAATCTGGGGCAGAAAAGACCTTTGTATTATTCACTGCAGTAGTTATACTTCAAAACTTGGCATTAAGAGATTTAACAAAAGACAGGTGTGATCTGGAGTAAAATTCTTATCTTTTAACTAAGTCCCACAGCTGCATAATTCTGCATCAGTTTTTCATAATTGGCCTTGAACAAGTGAATATTACCATTTCATCCCCCCCCCAACCCCCTCACTGTTCTTTATTGTTTTTGGAGAAGTGCTAATCATGAACAAGTCATTTGTTACCATTTTCTACTGGCATTACATCACCTTGTACTAACATTTTAAAAGTGATGAAAATATGATCCTAAGGCCTCGATTTTAACTCCCCTGCCTATTCCAAACCAGCCCGGGGGTAGTTAAAATGGAGCAGGGAGCTTACCCACTTGTTTCCCGCCCAGATGATGAGCGGAAGAACAGTGATGGCTCCCCTGTCAGGCCAAACCTGCTAGGAACAGGTGCCAGGGTCAGAAGAGGCCCAGAAAAGTAAGTTTTTATGATTTTTTTTCCATTTCCTTTTGGGTCAGTAGGAGCAGGAGTGGTCCTTCAAACCCCACCAGGAAACTTTAGGCCTCCCTTTCCCTAGGCTTCCTTCCCACATCCCTGGTCAGGATTCCCCTCCCAGAGACTTACCTGATTGCCGGAGACCGATCCTGCGGGAACCTGGATGTGGCCTCCTGTCACCCGAATTCCCGCTCCCACCCGCAGGCTAGGCAGTGATTCCTGTCGGGTATGGGCGGGAGTCGGATTCTGAATATGGAAATGAGGTCCAGGAGTCAAAAGCATGCCTATGGAGTTATTTTGCAACTCCTTTTGAAGTCTGGAGCCTGATAGTAATCTTTGAATCCTGCAGAGAATCATAGAATGATACAGCTCAGAAGGAGGCCATCGTGCCTGAGCTGGCTCTTTGAAAGAGCTATCCAATTAGTTCTACTCCCCTGCTCTTTCCCCATAGCCCTGCAATTTTTCCCCTTCAAGTATTTATCCAATTCCCTTTTGAAAGTTATTATTGAATCTACTTCCACCTTGTGTAATCAATCAGAAATTATTTGTTTATTGCTGCTTGGGGCCTGCCCTGTAGCAAGTACCAGTCCTTTTTTCTCTCCACCACCCCCCAAAAACTGCTTCCACCACCCTTTCAGGCAATCCGTTCAAGATCATAACAACTCTCTGCATAAATTTTTCCTTCCTCATGTCGCCTCTGGTTCTTTTGCCAATTACCATAAATCTGTGTCCTCTGTTTACTGACCCTTCTGCAGCTACAAAGACAATTCTGCTTGATCTGATGATTTAGCAGCCGAGCATCTCTGTCCTTTACATGTAGATCTGCTTTTGTAATTACAAGTCATACAATTAGCACAATCCTGTTCTAATCCTTCTAACACTAAATTATAGGTTACCTACAGTCACAATTCAAACCAATCCTGTCGTGTATTGATTGCGAGTTTGACACCAGTCAATACGGTAATGTAATGTGCATTGCATTATGGGAATTACCCGGGAAAACGGCAGTCGGCCATTTTATGCAATAAAGTGAACATCGCAGTTATAAGCCTGTCTGCCTGACTCTGATTTAATTCGACGTATCTACATGCTTGATTGAACGCATTAAAGCGTAGATACAACATTGGCGACGAGGATAACGAACGGAATCATTTTAGATAGGTAGTTGCCCAAGTTTTAGTTAGCTAGGATGGAGAAGACCGGCATTCAAAATTTTGCATGCTTCGCCGAGCCAGCCACGTTGGGTCCAAGATGGACGAGGTGGTTAACGTCTTTTGAGCTTTATGCCGACGGCAAAGGACTCATTATCGACGATACCTCTACAGGTGCCACAAAGCAGAGGAGAAGAGCTCTACTTCTACACCTAGCAGGACCAGATGTCCAGGATATCTTTTTGACTCTACCAGACACAGGAGAGCCAGCAGACTACACGGCGGCGGTTAGTGCTTTGAGTCACTACTTCGTGCCCCAGGTCAACGCAGCATTTGCTAGACAGACTTTTCATAAGTTGTCCCAGAAGACAGGTGAGACTGTGCAACAATTTGCTACTCACTTCCGGCAGGCTGCTAAAGACTGTGCTTTTGGGGGGGATGCGGATAATCAAATAAGAGATGCTATCATGAGTCGGTGCACGTCAGCCTATGTGCGGAGGAAATTGCTAGAGGAAGGGCAAGGTCTAACGCTCGCCCGCACATTACAATTGGCCTCACAATGTGAAAACGTCGAGGAGCAGATGTCAGCCATGTCATGTACAGAGAAGGCGGAGACAGATACTGTTTGTCGTGTTACACAGAAAAGAGGGTATTATGCGAAAAGCTCGACAGAGAAACCAAAGGGAAATGGCGATAGGAACGAAAGGAAATGTTACAGATGTGGACACACAGACCACATGGGCAGAGATCCGAAATGCCCAGCACGCGGACAAACGTGTCATAAGTGCAAGGGAAAGGATCATTTCTCCAAAGTATGCCGCACAAAGGGTACAAAGAAACACAGTGTGAACAATGTAGAGGAACAAAATGACTTTGCATTTGCCATTACTGGAAATAACGTGACAGAGAGACTTACCTTTTGTGTGGGGGGAGTAAACCTGAGAATGTTAATTGATTCGGGTGCAACTAGTAATGTGATAGATGAGAATACATGGGAAGGATTAAAGTCAGAACACATTAAGCGTCAGTCACATGTCCCTAAGACAGAGAGAAAGTTATTCTCTTATGCTTCTAGCCGACCACTGTCAGTTAAAGGTGTATTCACATGTGGGATTACAACAGGTAAGAGAACTAAGCAGGCGGAGTTCATTGTGGTTAAAGGCCATGGAGAGCCGTTGCTAGGAAGGGAGACAGCCATGAAACTGGGAGTTTTAAAAATAGGCGCAGATGTCTCAGCTGTGGTAGATGTAAGACAGCTACTAGAACAGCGGTATCCAAAGGTGTTCCAGGGAGTAGGAAGGCTGAACACAAAACAGATCAGTTTGTATATCGACCCACAAGTGAAGCCTGTGGCCCAGCCACTCAGGCGTATACCATTCAACTTAAGGGGGGCAGTAGAGGCCAAAATAAAACAATTGAGGGACATGGACATTATCAAACCTGTAACTGGTCCCACCCCATGGGTAAATCCTGTGGTTATTGTACCAAAAGCAGATAAGGATGTAAGGTTATGCCTAGACATGAGACGAGCAAACCAGGCAATAGTGAGGGAACGATATCCAATCCCCACCGTTGATGAGATACTCCAAGGTATGAATGGCTCGACGGTGTTTAGTAAGCTAGACCTGAAATGGGGTTATCACCAGCTAGAACTGACCCCTGAGTCACGAGAAATCACAACGTTTGCAGTACATAACGGAGTATACAGGTACAAGAGGCTGATATTCGGTGTATCTTCAGCTAGTGAGCAATATCAGCACGAGATAGCTAATGCCTTAGCTGGAATAGAGGGTGTTGAAAACATCTCAGACGACATTATCGTGTATGCACACGACCAGGAAATGCACGACAGACGCCTGCACGCTGTCATGACCAGACTAATGGAAAGTGGACTGACACTAAACTCAGAGAAGTGCCAATTCAACATGGACCAATTGATTTTCATGGGAATCCTGTTGTCTGAAAAGGGCATCGGACCAACAGCAGAGAGAGTGCGAGCGGTGGCAGAAGCTCGGGAACCAGAGAATGCTACAGAGGTGAGGAGTTTCTTGGGACTCGTTGGGTACAGTAGCAGATTCATCCCGCAGTTTGCAACGCTATCAGAGCCACTGCGACGCCTGACGAGAAAAGACACACCATTTAAATTTGGATCACAACAGAGACAGCCATTCAGTGCACTCGAGGAAGAGTTGGCCTGAGCCGGCACTTTAGCATATTTTGATAAGGACGCACCAACCAAGGTGATAGCAGATGCCAGTCCTGTAGGTTTAGGCGCAGTACTAGTTCAGGACCAACAGGGACAAGAGGTGCCAATATGCTATGTATGTCGTAGTTTAACAGACTGTGAGAGGAAATACTCTCAAACAGAGAGAGAGGCCTTAGCTCTTGTATGGGCTTGTGAGAGGCTGCATCCATATGTGTATGGCCGAAAATTTAACTTGGTAACTGACCATAAGCCATTACAAGTGATATATGGCCCACACTCTAAACCCTGTGCCCGTATAGAGAGATGGGTACTTAGATTACAGCCGTACAATTTTAAGGTGATACACATTCCAGGCAAGTAAAACATTGCAGACCCATTGTCACGATTGCTGGGGGAGACAGCAAAACAGGAGAGACATTATCATGGCTCAGATGAATACGTGAGATTTGTAGCTGTGAGTGCGACACCAAAAGCACTCACTACTAGAGAGGTGGAGGAAGCCTCTGCTACCGACCCAGAGCTGATTGAGGTACGGAAGGCAATCACAAATGGACATTTTGAGAACTGTAAAGCTTATGCAGCAATTGCAAACGACCTGTGCGTAGTGGGGTACCTAGTTCTTCGGGGAACACGCATCGTGCTACCCACAGTGTTACACGCACGAGCCCTGGTGTTAGCACATGAAGGACACTTGGGAATAGTTGGAACAAAACAACATCTCAGAACCAAGGTTTGGTGGCCTGGCATGGACAAGGCAGCTGAAAAACACTGTAAAGCGTGCCACGGCTGTCAGATAGTAGCCAGACCCGACCCACCTGAACCGTTGCGACCAACACCATTACCGGAGGGCCCCTGGCAGGATGTAGCTATAGACTTACTGAGACCCTTGCCATCCAACCACTCCATTCTTGTGGTAGTTGATTATTATAGTCGCTATTATGAATACGACATCATGACCTCCACAACAACAGAGAAGGTTATTGATAGTTTAGAGTCAATCTTCAGCCGTCATGGTTTGCCAATCACCTGCAAATCTGATAATGGTCCCCAATTCAGATCTGAATTATTCAAAGAATACTGTGAAAACAACGGGATCAAACACCTGAAAACAACAGCAAAATGGGCTCAGGCTAACGGAGAAGTTGAGCGCCAGAATGCATCGCTGATGAAGAGAATCAGAATTGCTCAATCAGAAGGACTAGACTGGAAACGTGAACTTAGAAAATATGTGACTGTGTACAGGAGCATTGACCATGCCACGACAGGAAAGAGCCCGGCAGAGCTACTCTTTAAACGGAAAATGAGAGGAAAGCTGCCAAACATCACAGAGTCATGCGCAGACATGGAAATACGTGACCGGGACGCAGAACAAAAAGGCAAGTCCAAACTGTACGCAGATGAACAGCGGAGAACACAATACTCAGAGGTAGAAGTTGGTGACACGGTGCTGGTACGGCAGGACAAAGTGGACAAGTTCACCACTCCTTTTAATGCCACACCCCACAAAGTTTTGAGTAAAACAGGGAGTCAAGTAGTAGTAGAATCTCCAGACGGAGCACGCTACTCGAGAAACACTACGTTTGTGAAGAAGTACAGAACCAATGGACCAAAGGAGACACTTCATGAGCAGGAGGAAACACGAGGGACTGAGGACAGTATAGTAGACCCTGACACACATACCACTGTGACACAGGCAATACCCACTGACACCAACATGTCAGACATACCCAATACAGCCAGACCTCAAAGGGTTAAAAGAAAACCCCAAAGACTGTCTGATTATGTCACAACATAAACTGTGCGAGAACTGCATGGGTGATGTTAAATGTTTAAACCTGGGAATTATTTAGTTGTGTGGTAAGACTCAAGTTTGTAAAAAGTTTATAAACCAAATAAATAATGCAGTGTTATTGTAAGCAACTGTTTGCAAACTGCAAGTTTGTTTCCAAGGAAAAGGGGGATGTCGTGTATTGATTGCGAGTTTGACACCAGTCAATACGGTAATGTAATGTGCATTGCATTACGGGAATTACCCGGGTAAACGGCAGTCGGCCATTTTATGCAATAAAGTGAACATCGCAGTTATAAGCCTGTCTGCCTGACTCTGATTTAATTCAACGTATCTACATGCTTGATTGAACGCATTAAAGCGTAGATACAACAAATCCCAATATTTCTCTTTCTCCCCAGGGGCCTGTATCTTTTTCTGCTTCAATATTTATCCAGTTTTATCTAAAAAAAAACTGGTTCAGACAGCCCCTGTGGCAAAGTATTTCATGTTCCAACAACCCTCTGTGTAAAGAAATTTCTCCGAACCTCTCTCCTCACTCTCTTCGTGGCACTGTTAAATTAATGACCCCTTATTACTGACTTGCAACCAGAAGAATTGTCTTTCCCATTCACCGTGACAAAACCGTAAGCAATTGAGGGGATTAAGTAGCTGCATACCAATAGTAATTAGAAGATTGCTGTCACCTGACATCATTTGGAATCAGAGACCACTTTAATACGTTACTACACCAAACACTCCATTACTTAAAGGGGCTGCTTCTTGATTTTTGATTGCACTTCAGTCCCACACTTCTGATCTTCAGTCACCCGGTGCGGAGGGGAGCGGGCGGGTCGGAGGAGCTCTTCGTAGGACTGCTCCTGGGCCTGGCCAAAGTGGCCATTAATAGGTCCAGGCAGCGGGCGGTCGAGGGGGTCGTCCGGCCCGATTGCCTGCCTCTCTTCCGCGGCTATGTTTGCGCCCGGGTGGCCCTGGAGATGGAGCACGCAGTGTCCGCCGGCACACTTGAGGCCTTCCGAGACCGGTGGGTGCCGTGGGGACTGGAGTGCATCATCACCCCGGCAAACCAAATGGACGTACAATCCCTCTACACCTCCATCCCCCACCAGGATGGTCTGAGGGCGCTCCACTTCTTCCTTGAACAGAGGCCCGACCAGTCCCCATCCACCACCACCCTCCTCCGCCTGGCTGAACTTGTTCTCACATTGAACAACTTCTCCTTTAACTCCACTCATTTCCTCCAAATCAAAGGTGTTGCTATGGGTACCCGCATGGGTCCTAGCTATGCCTGCCTTTTCGTGGGATATGTGGAACACTCTTTGTTCCAGTCCTACTCAGGTCCCCTCCCTCACCTCTTTTTCCGATACATTGATGACTGTATCAGTGCCGTTTCCTGCTCTCGCCCCGAACTAGACAATTTCATTCACTTTGCCTCCAATTTCCACCCTTCCCTCACCTTCACATGGTCCATCTCTGACTCTTCCCTTCCCTTCCTCCACTTCTCCGTCTCCATCTCTGGGGATAGGTTATCGACCAATATTCACTACAAGCCCACTGACTCCCACAGCTACCTGGACTGCACTTCCTCCCACCCCGCCTCCTGTAAGGACTCTATTCCATTCTCCCAGTTTCTCCGTCTCCGCCGTATCTGCTCTGACGATGTCACCTTCCACACCAATGCTTCCGACATGTCTTCCTTTTTCCGCAACCGAGGATTCCCCTCTACCATGGTTGACATGGCCCTCGACCGTGTCCGTTCTATCTCCCGCACTTCTGCCCTCACCTCTGCCCCTCCCTCCCGGAACCACGATAGGGTTCCCCTTGTCCTCACCTTTCACCCCACCAGCCTCCACATTCAACGGATCATCCTCCGCCATTTCCGCTACCTCCAAAGTGATCCCACCACCAAATGCAACTTCCCCTCCCCTCCCCTTTCAGCATTCCGTAGGGACCGCTCCCTCCGAGACACCCTAGTCCACTCCTCTATCACTCCCAACAGCCCTTCCCCTTCACCTGGCACCTTCCCGTGCAAGCGCAGGAGATGTAACACCTGCCCCTATACCTCCCCCCTTCCCACTGTCCAGGGCCCCAAACACCCCTTCCAGGTGAAACAGCGATTTACTTGTACTTCTTGCAATCTAGTATACTGTATTCGCTGCTCACGATGCGGTCTCCTCTACATTGGGGAGACCAAACGCAAATTGGGTGACCACTTTGCGGAACACCTCCATTCAGTCCGTAAGGGTGACCCCGAGCTTCCGGTTGCCTGTCATTTTAATTCACCGCTCCATTCCCACTCGGACCTCACCGTCCTTGGCCTCTTGCATTGTTCCACGGAAGCTCAACGTAAACTCGAGGAACAGCACCTCATCTTCCGATTAGGCACTTTGCAGCCTTCCGGACTCAATATAGAGTTCAACAATTTCAGATCATAACCTCGGCCCCTATTACAATTTTACTTATATTTTTTTCTACCCCTTTGTTTTGGGTCTTCCCTTTCCCCCCCGCCCTTTCCTTTTTTTTTTCTCTCTCCCACATGGCAGCTGTGTCTCACCCTGCCAGTACACTTCACACCTAATCCTAGCCGTCTTTTGTCTCCACTTGTCCTATTACCATCTCGTCTGGTTTTGAATACCTCTTAATGTCTCTGTTACTTCTTTTGTTTTATCGCAGCCCTGCCTTCGATCTATTTTATTTCCTTTCCAGTTTTGAAAAAGGGTTTCAACCCAAAACGTCAACTCTAATTTCTCTCCATGGATGTTGCCTGGCCTGCTGAGTTTTTCCAGCATTTTCTGTTGTTATTTCAAATTTTAGTTTAATTTGTTAAGCTTTAGTTAAAGTTTTATTAAGTTACAGTTAATTCACAGTTAATTTGGTTCAACAAAAAGAGGACCAAGCACTGGTTCCAATATCGTTACAATGGGGAAAACTGTTGGGATAAGAAAGAAACAAGAGAAAAATGACAAAAATTGTGTGACTGTGAAATCCCGTAGCAACAGTGGCACTGACCGTCACCAACACCTTACTTCAACAGATGTTTAGATTGTGCACAACATGACGGGACACTGCAATTTTACAGATTGTAGGATTCCCTAATGTCCGAGTCATGAATTCCCCCCATGTGGCCATTTGTGTTCTCCTGATAATACCACCATCTTTTTCAAATGGAAGAGATTCCACTCGCTCAATGTGACCAGCAGCACGGCATCATGCAAGAAGACCTCCTTCTCAGAGTGTGAAATCCTTCATCATCACTGGGTCTACCGAACACCATTGTGGGAGCACCAATACTACAGGACAGCAGCAGTTGAAGAAGACCCAACAACATTTCAAAGCAATAAGATTTTGATTCATTAGAGGTCAATGTATGGTGACACCACAAAGAATTGCAGCTGAATCACATTATAGTATATGGGCTCTTTACATACAAAATGTAAGAGCTACCTTGAATTGTGTAATCAATCAAAACTGATTTGTTTATTGCTGCTTGGGGCCTGCTCTGTAGCAAGTACCACAGCCCTTTTTCTTTTCTCTTCCCCCCCCCACAAACCCCCAACTCCCCATCCAAGGCAGCAGCAGAAATGCTGCTGGGAGCCTGTTAAGAAATTTAAATCAGTCTATCTCGAGAAGATCTATCAGTGTTGGTACTCATCGAGAAGGATGAGCGCAAAGTCTGCTTCTCCACTGATCCAGCAGAAATCCTGCTAGATCAGAAAATCTAGGCAGGGATTCCTCTCCGGTTCCCAAGCCGCACTACAATATTACATTAATAGGCAGACCTAAGTTTTTGTAGGAAAGTTGCCAGTGGTCTAAAACAGGGATGAACTATTTTGAATTCCAACTTTATTGCCCTCCTTATTCGGGCAGTGAATTACCATCCTGGCTTTGCATCTTCATTACTGCAGTAACCTTTCGCCCATCAACTATGGTGCAGTTGGTTTTAATTCACAAGCTGCAGAAACAATGTTCCCCCAGTGTTATTTCTGCTTCCACTGTAAAGGCAAGAGAGCTTTTATTCTAAATGAATCCACTTAGAGTTGCTGTGTGAAATGTGATTCAACATGAATATTTTCTAATTAAGAGGCTGTAATATGACAGTAAATTATAATAAAAATAATTTCCTTCAAGAAACTCACTACAAATTCCAAGAGTAATCATGCAATTAGATACAGATCACGTGCAGTTTGTTATTGTAATTGTATGACCTTTAGTTGTGTTTCAAAATGTCAGCTTCTCAATGCCACAGGAAATGACCAGGATGTACTGTATGGAAAAAAGATTACTGAGAATGTTCCAACATGCAGTGTGTCACCATGCCATTTATAACCGTGATCTTCTCTTGTCATCCCATTTATATCCATGTAGTTTACTGTCACATATGAGATCACTGCTAACATAATAGCAATGCTGTGATCACCCAGCACAGCATTGTAAACCCCTCAGTCGACATTGTGCTCTCCTTGTATCTCTTGTTTCCATTGCTTGTGCGACTAACTGAAATCGAGTTTGCTTATTCAGTTCAAAGTCCAGTTCAGGACTTGATAATCTAGGATGATTACTTCATGCAGTAATAAGCGATGGGTAGCAATGTCACAGGTACCACGCTTCAAATGAGATGTTAAACTGAAGACCCAACTGCCTGTTCAGGTAGAGGTTAAAGATTCTCTAGCATTATTCAAAGAAGAGCAAGGAGTTCTCCTGTTACCTTGGCTAACATTTCTACCTCAAGCAACACCAAAACTGAACATATTAACTGGTCATTTATCTCACTGCTGTTTGTTGCATCTTGTTGATCTAGATTGATTCTTGGGATGAGAGGGTTGCCCTATGAGGAGAGATTGAGTACAATGGGCCTATACTCTCTGGAGTTTAGAAGAATGAGAGGTGATCTCATTGAAACATAAAAGATTCTGAGAGGGCTTGACAAGGTAGATGCTGAGAGGCTGCTTCCCCTGGCTGGAGAGTCTAGAACTAGGGGGCACAGTCTCAGGATATGGGGTTGACCATTTAGGACTGAGATAGGTTGCGAATCTTTGGAATTCTCTACCCCAAAGGGCTGTGGATGCTCAGTCGTTGAGTATATTTAAGACAGAGATCGATAGACTTTTGGACTCTAGGGGAATCAAGGGATTTGGGGATCAGGAGGGAAAGTGGAGATAAGGTCAAAGATCAGTCATGATCTTATTGAATGGCAGAGCAGGCTTGAGGGGTCGTATGGCCTACTCCTGCTCCCATTTCTTATGTTGTGGAAAAAGGGCTGCTTCGTTTGTCTACATAACATCAGTCATTGTATTTCAAAATAATTAATTGTATGTGAAGTACAGAGAGACACTGCCTTCAAGGAAATTGCTTGACAAATCTTTATTGAATTATTCACAAACAAATAATGCAAAGAGGGCAAAGGGTGCTCACACCAAATGCCTGTTAGTATTTTTCAAAGGAAGGCAACCAAGTCAATGCCATGTTAAAATAAGACTGGCAGGAATTTGCTGTGAGGGGTGTCCAAGCCTTTAGATTTATGGGCCAACTATAAAGTTTAAATCCATGTTCCTATTAATTTGCGTATATCTCTAGTGGTGTTAGTAACACAGCTTGGTGTTCTAGTTTAGGACCATGTTGCCTGAGCTTCAACGGCTGAGTTTCCAGGGCTCGGGAGCAATATGGATCACAAGGCCACAAATTGGACACCCCTGCCTTAAGCACATCAAAAGATTACACATCAAAATTTCCTCTAAACAGTTTTAAAACAAGTCACACAAGTTGTGCATTGATATCAGCATGATAACAATGATGGCTGGCTCTCCTTTCTTTATAAGCAAAAAAAAGGCTTGTTATGATAGTGCCTCCTTCAAAACAACATTTTCTGTTGTAAAAATAATGAACTCCAGAGCATACAGATACCAAGGTTTTATCATGCCAAATCAATTACTGGCCTGCTTAAACCCTGTGTATGCTTTGGAGTTCATTATTACTTAAGATTATAGTCATACAGTATTACACCCTGATAAGTGGCAAGTAACATTCATGCCACACAAGTGCCAGGCAATGACTATCTCCAACAAGAGAGAGTCTAACTAACCACCACCCCTTGACATTCGACGGCATTACCATCATCAAATACAAGGCACAAGTCAGGAGTGTGATAGAATATTCTCCACTTGCCTGGATGAGTGTAGCTCCAACAACATTCAAGAAGCTCAACACCATCCAGGACAAAGCAGCCCGCTTGATTGGCACCCCATCCACCACCTTAAACATTCACTCCTTCCACCACCGGTGTACCGTGGCTGCAGTGTGTACCATCTACAAGATGCACTACAGCAACTCGCCAAGGCTTCTTCGGCAGCACCTCCCAAACCTGCGACCTCTACCACCTAGAAGGACAAGGGCAGCAGGCACATGGGAACACCACTTCCTCCAAGTTCCCCTCCAAGTCACACACCATCCTGACGTGGAAGTATATCGCCAATCCTTCATCATCGCTGGGTCAAAATCCTGGAACTCCCTCCCTAACAGCACTGTGGGAGTACCTTCACCACAGGGACTGCAGCGGTTCAAGAAGGCAGCTCACCACCACCTTCTCAAGGGCAATTAGGGATGAACAATAAATTCTGGATTTGCCGGCGATGCCCACATCCCAGGAACGAATAAAAAAAAAGCGTGGTGAGAAAGTTGAGAACCATGTAGCAATTCTGCCTTAGACTCAGTGTTCAAATTCTAAGATTCAGTCTTTGGGTATTTGTGAAACTGAATTTGATCTAATGCATACTATTCTGAACCATATGCCACACATCTAAATGATACAGCTCGAGAATAAGCCTACATCACTGCTACAAGCCATCTAGATCATCAGGAACTGAAAAAAGGACATTATCACAAACCCACCTGCTATGTTAGACCACCAGGTGCTTTGCCTTTCTGTATCCAATTAGTCCCATTCCCCTGCTCTTTCCCCATAGCCCTGCAAACTTTTCCCTTCAAGTATTTATCCAATTCCCTTTTGAACAGTCACAAGGTCAGTAGATTTGCAAAATCTTATCCCAAACCTCCAACAACAAGGTTGTTGCATTTGAATGTCAGCCATGTTACAGGAGTGCTTTTAAAGTGCTGAACCAATGACTCCAAATCATGTCCTCCAGCAACTCGTCTCCTTGCAGCTGGCCCGTTTCTGACAAGGTGGGAAACAGGAGCCAGAAGCACAAAAATGGAAAACCACTATAAAAATAGGATTAGCAAGGCTGTTAACTGCCTTAACTACCTGTCCCACCGGTTCCTGTTGGGTCAGTTTGGGAGCGTCTGACCTGACACTCACGAAAATCACGTGGGGGGCGGGATGGAGGCAGCTTGGCAGTCTGAAGCCATTTTTTCTGATTTTCGCTGCCAAGGGCTATTTAAATCAAGCCCACAGTCTTTGACTTGTGATGACAAGTGAGGCATTTGTTACTGAATCTGCTTCCACCACCTTTTGCCAATTATCTTAAATCTGTGACCTCTGGTTGCCGACCCTTCTGCCACTGGAAACAGTTTCTCTTTATTTACTCATGATTTTGAACACCTCTATTAAATCTCCCCTTAATCTTCTCTGACCTAAGGAGAACAACCCCAGTTTCTCCAGTCTCTCCACGTAACTGAAGTCCCTCATCCCTGGTACCAGTCTAGTAAATCTCCTCTAAATGCTCTCTAAGGCCTGGATATCCTTCCTAACGTGTGGTGTCCAGAATTGGACACAATTCTCCAGCTGAGGCCCAACCAGTGATTTATAAAGGTTTAGCATAACTTCCTTGCTTTTGTACTCCATGCCTCTGTTTATGAAGCCAAGGATACCATATACTTTTTTAACAGCCTTCTCAACTCGTCCTGCCACCTTCAAAGATTTTTGCACGTATACCCCCAGGCCTCTCTGTTCTTGCAACCTCTTCAAAATTGTATCATTTAGTTCATATTGCCTCTCCTCATTCTTCTTACCAAATGCCTCACTTGTCATCACAAGTCAAAGACTGTGGGCTTGATTTAAATAGCCCTGAGGAGGCGGGTGGTAGGGCAGCGAAAATCGGAAAAAATGGCTTCAGGCTGCCAAGCTGCCTCCATCCCGCCCCCCGCGCGATTTTCGTGAGTGTCGGGTCAGCCGCTCCCAAACTGACCTGACGGGAACCGGTGGGACAGGTAGTTAAGGCAGTTAACAGCCTTGCTAATCCTATTTTTATAGTGGTTTCCCATTTTCGTGTTTCTGGCTCCTGTTTCCTGCCTTGTCAGAAACCGGCCAGCTGCAAGGAGACGAGTTGCTGGAGGACATGATTTGGAGTCATTGGTTCAGCACTTTAAAAGTGCTCCTGTAACATGGCTGACATTCAAATGCAACAACTTTGTTGTTGGAGGTTTGGGATAAGATTTTGCAAATCTACTGACCTTGTGACTGGTCAAGCTGACAGCCATCTGCAGTGTGACCTGATTGGAATAATCTCAGGCCACTTCGACTGTGCGCTTGCAAGCTTCTTGCCTCAACTGAAATCTATAGCAACGGGATGGGGACCATTGGTATCCCCTCATCCTGGTCATCAGATTTGGAGGAAGAGCAGCCGCGGCAGCGCCACAACCAGCCACAAGAGTAGCACCAGCACCAAGAGCGCCAACCTTCTCCTCACCCACCTGATGATGTACAGGGCGGAGGGCGTCAGCGCAGGGCTGCACCTCGCCGCAGGAGATACCCCCAATACAGGGTTTACAGGCAGAGGATCAGCTTCCTCAGCATGACTGAACAGCAATGCCAAAAGAGGCTGAGACTTTCGAGAGACGTAGTCGCTGACATTTGCACAATGTTGCAACAACACCTGTAGCCCAGAAGAGCGGGTGGACCCTCCTTACCAGTGGATGTCAAAGTCACCACCGCACTCAACTTCTTAGCTTTAGGCTCCTTCCAGGGATCAGCTGCAGACATCAGCGGCATCTCCCAGTCATCCACACACGCCTGCATCACGCAGGTCACCGATGCCCTCTTTGCAAAGGCGCACAATTACATCTACTTCTCCAGGGATGGCCCAAGTGTGACGGTGCGTGCGGTTGGCTTTGCCAATATGGCAGGCTTGCCAATGGTGCAGGGCATCATAGACTACACACATGTAGCCATTAGGGCCCCCTATCACAACTGCATTTGTCAACTGCAAGTGATTCTACTCCCTGAACGTCCAGCTGGTGTGTAACCACAGGAAGGTCATCATGCATGTTTGCGCAAAGTACCTTGGCAGTTGCTATGACTCCTTTATTCTGCGCCAGTCTACTGTGCCTCAGCTCTTCCATCCGCCAACCCAACTTTCCAGATGGCTTCTTGGCGACAAGGGCTATCCCCTGAAAAAGTGGCTTATGACACCGATTAGGAGGCTATGAAATGATGCTGAGGAGCGGTACAAGGTGAGTCACATTTCCACCAGAAGCATCATCAGCTTGCTCAAAATGCACTTCCGATGCCTAGACAGATTTGGCGGAGCCTTGCAGTATGCACCAGCCAGGGCGCCCAGAATTGTCGTGGTCTGCTGTGCCCTACACAACATCGCACAGCAGCGTGGCTTAGTGCTCCCGGATGAACAAGTGGCTCAGCACACACACTCCTCAGAGGAAGAGGAAGAGGACGAGGAGGAGGACAGGGAGCGACGCCTTGTGGGGCTGGATGTGGCCAATCCAATAGCAGGCGACCACATTGCTGGCCGTCAGGCAAGGGATGCACTCATCCATGCCAGATTCGCGTAAGCTTACACTTCAACCACAGGTGGCTGGCACATGGAGATGAATATAAGGCCGACATTCTCAAAACCCCAAGCATCATCTGTCCAATAAACGGTGGTTTGCACTCAGTGTCACCACCAACATTCTACATGGAATTCTCCCTGAGCCCTCACTCTTGTACTTCCATTTCCCAGAACACAGAGGCCACACTTTAGGGGATCTCAGCAGATCATTAAACCTTTTTTGACACTGAACCCATGTGCGTCTGCACACAGACCTTGAACTCACCTCCTCAGCAATTTGCAGCCAAGCTGCGTTGATTTGCTGAGGAGGCTCCTCCTTCCATTTCCAGGGAAGAGGACCTCCTGACGTCCTCTAACTCCCTCCACAAGAGCATAGAGAGAGCCCTCATTGAACCTGGGTGCAGCCTTAGTTTTTGGGGTTGCCATTCCTGCAGCAGCCAGCACCTTAAAGAGAAAAAAACCTGATGCTTTTGCAAAGGGGACATGGCCCCTTTAAATTTTTACTCAAACAACATGTCATCAGAGGTGAGAATCTGACGCTCTCTAACCAATTGCCTGGAGGGACCCGCACGTCGGCCGTAACGAGGCCAATCAAGCGAAAATAGTAACTGCTGGGCGGCGGCATCCGGGAGCGGGTCCGAAAGCTGCCAAGCAGCGGGCCCGCCCTCAACCCACCTCCCCTATAAAGATCGCGGCCTGTATTTCTGAACAAGAACACTTTACTTTATTTAGAAGAACTTTTGTTGCTTTAAGACACCGCATGCAGCTCTCACAATGACTAATACTAAATCAACAGACTTCCAAAACATTGCTCATGGCAGTCTGGGGTCTGAAGCAAATTGCTTAGCTGAGAACTTAACCCTTAAGGTCACTGCTCTAAATATACAAATCCAGGTAAACTGCTGAGGTTGTTCACAAGGCAACCAATGCCACTAGACTTCAAGTAGAGTTTAACTCTCGAGCAGCCAATTGGTGGAGTGTGCTGGCCAGCCGCCCGAGAGTGCCGGTGGGAGGCCCGGTCCACTTCAACCAATTAATGTATATGCGGTGAGTTCCGCAGCCTGACCAGTTGTCCCATTGCACCTGGCCGGCTCCTGGCTGGCACAATGTTGGGTGGCCTGGAGGCTAACCCAGCCAGGAAAAAGATAGGCCCATGGTGGGGGTGTGGGGCTCGAGATCATGGAGGAGGAAGCCCAGAGCAGCAGTGGCCCACATCATTCTTGTGGAGTCCTAAAGGGCACTCCTGCTTCCACCCCCCCACCAACCCCCCGCCCCACAACAAAAGTAATTTTAGCATTACCTTTTCTGCCCTCTTCTGCTGTACCACCAGGTTTTACTGAGTGGTGGATGCTTTACCCAGAAGGCAGTTAAAATGGCATCAGAGTCCTACGTATGCCATAAGACCCCAAACTGCATAGCTTGATGAGGCTCCTGCCTGATTCAGGTGGGTGCCTGGGCGGCCCAGTGGAACACCCTGGGAAAAATGGCAGTGGAGCGAAATCAGGGCGGTAAGTCTACCACCTTTATTTTAGCTCCACTGCTGCCCCATTTCCACCCGGCATAGGGAGTTAAAATCTACCCCCAAAAGTTCAACACAAATAGGTCAAATTCCTTTGCCTTGCATGAACTACTATTCTCTTCTGCGATCTCATCATTCTTAACTGATGAATCAAAGATAAATGTTTCAAATAATCAATTAAATCCTGAAGTAACAAAATATTTTAGGTGAATAGATCTCTGAACAGTCTTTCCAGATCTTGTCACTTGTGCTCTTGATTTTCAACAGATATCCTGTTCTCCCTTTACCGGCTCTTCACACTCATCTTGCTTATTGAGATGTAGGAATATATACTTCTGTTTTATCTTCCTCACATGGTGATGACCTTTTGTCAAACACTTTCCACCTTCTGTAAGAATGTCATAAGATCTGACATGCACTTGCCTTCAGACCTCTTTTTTTCCTATATGTTCTCATGACTCATCAGCAACATTCTCACCACATCTCCCTTTCTCAAAAGATCTTTGACACCCCATTATAAAATTAAACTATCTACGCTCAGTCTCTCAGAACATTAATTGCACATTTCAGTCACCTTTGTTTGAGTAATTTGCTTGTTGCTGATTGCAGAGTTGGTCATCAACATCTGCACTGGACTACTTTTTATACTTTGTGTGGGTATATCCTTGTATATCTAAGTAGGAGTCTTTTCTAACCATTGCAATTTTCTTTTCAGAGATTTTGTTGCTTGGGATGCTTGTTTCTGTTGCCCTGCAGCTATCCTAGCAATGACCTTTATTAGTCTTTTCTTGGTAATCATTTTTCATTATTTCAAATACTAATGAATTGTAATTAGATAGTGATTATCAAAGACAAACTACACCTTAGAAAATAAGAAACTGAATGGGGTAGAAGAGCAAAGGGATCTAAGGATACAGGTGAACAAATCATTAAAATCAGCACCGCAGGTCAGCAAAGCAATTAAACACGCTAACAAAGCACTGGGATTTATTTCTAGGCCTATAGAATTCAAAAGTAGTGAAGTTATGTTAAACTTGTATAGGACCCTGGTCAGGCTGCATTTAAAGCACTGTGCACAGTTCTGGTCTCCACACTAAAAAGGGCATAGAAGCACTGGAGAAAGTGCAAAAAAGATTTCCAAGGATGGTACCAGAACTGAGAGATCACAGTTATCAGGAAAGATTGGACAGGATGGGGCATTTTTCTTTAGAAAAGAGAAGACTTAGAGGAAACCTGATAGAGGTTTTTTTTAATTATGAATGGGTTGGACAGGTTAGATGTGGAGAAAATGTTTCCACTTTTGGGAGAATCCAAAACTAGGAACCATAAATCCAGTCGGGAAATAAGGAGAAATTTCTTTACTCAGAGAGTGGTTAGAATGTGGAACTTGCTATCACAGGAAGTGGTTGAGGCAAATAGCTTAGATACTTTCAAAAGGAAACTAGACGAATGCATGAGAGAAAAGGGAATAGAAAGATATGCTGAAAGGCTGAGATGAGGCAGATGGAATGGGAGGAGAGTCGTGGGGAGTATAAACACCAGCACAGGCTAGTTGCACCAAATGGCTGTTTCTGTGCTGTATTGTTCAATGTAAAATTAGGTCCAACCTTTGACCATGGGCAACCAAGTACTTCTTGAGGAATCAGCAACTCCTGCTCTACTTTCTATTGTTCAACAGTGTCATTGGCTGGAATTTTCCTGACCTTGGTGGGTCCGGTGCAGGCTGCGACTCCGCTGCTGGCTCCATCTCGCTGTAGAAAATGAACTTACCTTAATGGGGCCTATTAAGCCCGCCCAGCACGTTACCCAGCCCAATTAAATGGAGCAGGTCTGGTGATGGGACCCTGGCCACATTAAATTTTAAGTTTAATCTAACAAACTGGATGTTGAATCTTAACTGTACAATAATATAATCTATATATATAAACGGATACTTCTGTCTATCTGTCTGTCTGTCTATCTGTCTGTCCTTCTGTCTGTCCTTCTGTCTGTCCTCGGGTGTGCGTCTGTCCGGCTATGCGCTCGAAAGTTACAGAGCGTACCTACGCGTGCGTTACGTCGAAAGAAAGCTCACCGTTCCAAAACGATGGTAAGCGTATTTACGTTTCGGCCGGACAAAAATTGCGCCTGCGGTATCCGAAAAACCTTCAACATTCCGCTCATTATCCACTCATTACCATAGAATGACATTGAGGTCGACCAATCGTATGGTCGACCAACCCGATGGTCGACCAATCAATGTGTGGCGGGGGCGGGTTCGTTGCATGTGCAGCCGGGCCCTCCTAGAGTCGAGTGACAGGACGATTGACCAATCCTATGCTTCGGTGACATGACGATCGACCAATCAGTGCGTGTGTGGGTGGGCCTTATCGTTCTGAACTGAGGTGAGTGGCCGCCATCTTTATTCTCACCTTCTGTGTGTTTATTTGTTAGGAGCGATTTTTTTTTTTTAATGTGTAAAACGTAAAAACACAATGGGCTGGATTTTGCTACGGGGGCGGGTTGGAGGTGGGAAACCCACATTCGGGCTTGTTGTCCCGCCTCCATGGAGATGTGGCCAACCCACTGGATTTTCCTCTGATTGACCTTGTTGAGCCCGCCCTGTGGGCTCAGCAGGCCAATTAAGGGCCACCCGGCAACAGGTGACGTCAGAGATTGACATTTCATCTGTCAAAAGCTTTTGGCACATGAAATATCAGTGTTTAACAGCTGTTTGAAGCTGTCAAGCACTGAAAAACTGCTAATTCAGCCTCAGTCCTTTCTCAGGATAACTTTAAAATCATTTTGCTGTAGAAACAAAGAAGCTGATTTTTTTTAAAAATCGGAGCTTCTGTGGTTCTTGCAGCCGACTCCCGACACCGGAATGCAGGACTCCTGTAAAGGTAAGTAAAAGTAAGTTAAACTTATTTAAACACTTGCAAAACACTTACCTTTGCACTCCTGCACCCCTCACTCACCTGAACACTGGGCATCTCGACCCCTCCAAGACCTCAGACCCACGTCCCGCCTCGAAAACTTTTCGTGGTTTGGAGCTTTCGGGAAGCCCACAAACCTGCAATAAAAATCGCGATTAGGCAAAAAACTACCTGTTAACAGGCAGTTTAATTGCCTTTAATCCCTTCCCGCCTCTGGGAGTCGGGTTCCAGCACTTGTCGGGAACCCAACTCCTATGAAATTGACATGGAGGCGGGTTGGAGGCGGGATGGGGTCGGGACCCCCGGATCTCCGATTTTTATCGCCCGCACGCCTCCAACCCGACTCCAGGGGCTTAGGAAAATCCAGCCCATTGTCTAAAACGTTAAAACACAATGAAGATGGTGTCCCATCTTCTTAACAGCCGTTTTAAAAAAAATAACTTTTGGTGTTTTCAGCAAGAATGCGCGTTCCTTCTCCGTGGCAGCTTTTTAAAAACATTAAAAAACTTTCAAGATGGCCTCCCATCTTCTTAACACCCGTTTATAAAAAAAAAAAAAATTTTTAATTTCTGTTGGTTTCACAGACTGCGCATTCCTTCTCCGTGGCAGCTATAAAAAAAAAAAAAAAAAATTCTGTTGGTTTCACAGACTGAGCGTTCCTTCTCCGTGGCAGCTTTAAAAAAAAAAAAAAAAAAAAATTTCTGTTGCTTTCACAGACTGCGCGTTCCTTCTCCGTGGCAGCTTTTTAAAAACATTAAAAAACTTTCAAGATGGCCGCCCATCTT
>NC_140994.1:199054530-199369211 GCF_052327205.1 Somniosus microcephalus | reverse complement strand
CACAGTCGCTCACTCTCTTCCCCCCCCACAGTCGCTCGACTCTCTTCCCCCCCCACAGTCGCTCGCTCTCTTCCCCCCCACAGTCGCTCGCTCTCTTCCCCCCCACAGTCGCTCGCTCTCTTCCCCCCCCACAGTCACTCGCTCTCTTTCCCCCCCGCACAGTCGCTCACTCTCTTTCCCCCCCCAGTCGCTCTCTCTCTCTCTTCCAACAACATGTCCTCGAAAAAGCCTCGGCACTGCCGGGCACTCCAGCTAGTAAAAGTTATATATGAGTGACAAAGAAATATATAAATAATATCATTAAGTAACATGACTCCATCTACAAATACGATCAAAAACATAATTAAAAAATTACATTAATTGGGAAGTTATTGGTGCTTTAGTCACATCTATAGATTTTTGTATCAGTAACTGGTTAAAACAAAAGATGTGTGTGTATAGGTAATACACATAAAATTAAGCAGATTTTAACTGTAATTGTGAAGGGTGGATTTACAATTTTATGTAAGTTCAGCGGAAGAGCTGTGGAATCCCTGACAAACAGTGTAAATGGTGCTTACAGTGTGTTTCTGGCTTTCTGCAGCTCTTCCGTTGAAGTTAACAATGGACAAGTGAGAAAACCTCTGGAGAAATTTAACCTAAAGTCTCGGACTGAAAAATTAAATTAGTCATATTCAGGGACTGAAAGCAAATTGAACCAGTGGAATGAGCGATGAGAATGAAATTGTTATGGTTGATGACTTGATTTAATGTGTAACTGGACAATCACAGAGAAAAATCTGACCAGAAACAACACAAAAATGTATTTAAATGGTATGTGTCATTTTTTATAGTGCAGATCAATTCACTGTATTTACTGTTCAGTTGGAAGGCAACAACTGAGAATGGCCAGTGAAAAATGTATTTCCCTCACCATCCAGGGTAGCACTTACATCCCTTCAGGAATTTCTGAATTAACATTTACCAGTAGCTTTTCAGGTAGAACAGAATCTCCATCAAGCTGTTAGCTGATGTAATCAACATGTTTTTATTTTGGTTTGTTTTCCATACTATCAAGTCATTGGCTGGAGCAATGGCCACGGAACTCACGCCTCAGTTGACAGATGTGGTTCCCGAGCTCCGTGAATCCCGTGGTCATGCAGGGAAATTTAAAAAGTAGGGGGAAAAAGGCTGCTAAGTGCCTGTAAAGTAACTCAATGATTTCAATTGGGTCCCTTGCCGCTGCAGGTCGGGTCGGGTCCACGATGACAGACACACCTGTGGGAAAGGCGCATGGGAGCGAGATGACAGAGGGTTCCCGACCCGCTGTCAAAAAAAACAACTTTCCCAACCGACCTGCCCCAATTGCACTTGCTACCACTACGGAAAATTCAGCCCATAATTTTCAATGTAACCTATCAGTCCACAGTCATCCTGGACTACTGGCTTTATTTTCTCTCCTCAAATAACCTACTTCAGTGTGGGATGACTAGATACACAGAATACTCTTAAATTATGAGGACAGGTTGCATAAACATGGCTTGTACTCAAGGTTAAGGGGAATGTTCCCCATATTTTATTTGGGTGCGTGGCCCCTTTAAGTTTCGCGCAACTTTAACATTGCAAAAGCTGGTCCCGGGCCACACAGCTTATAGGGAACGTTGATTAAGGGGTGATCTAATTGAGGTGGTTAAAATGATAAAAGGAATCAACAGAGTAGATAGCGAAGGTATTTCCTCTGGAGGGGGAATCCAGAACAAGGGGGCACAATCTTAACATTAGAGCTAGGTCATTCAGGAGTGAAATTAGGAAGCACTTTTTCACACTAAGGGTCGTAGAAATCTGGAATTCACTCTGTGGCTGCTGGGACAATTGAAAATTTAAAGACCGAGATCAACAGGTTTTTAGTAGATAAGGGCATCAAAGAATATGGATCAAAGGTTGGTAAATGGGTTGAGGTGTATATCAACCATGATCTAATTGAATGGTGCAACAGGCTTGAGGGGCTGAATGGCCTACTTCTGATCCTATGATATTGTTGGTCTTTTTTTAATCTAGCAATTCCTATAATCCCTGCAAGCTGACCACTGCCGTGTCATTTTTCTTCTCACTATTCATGCGTCTTTCCACTGTTGTACTAGTTCTAGCAACTGCTACCCATGTACTAACATTTTAAAACAGTCTCATTTTGTCAGGCTATACTCTTGCACTCTGCTTCAGAGTGTGAATTATATCTCAGTGCTGTATAGGTCTAATGGCCCAGAAATTCGGCTCTCCCCGGGTGAGTACACACGGGGTACTCACCCGTAGGCCTAATGGAATTGCCGGTTTCCTGCATGCACTACGCATGCGCGGGAAACTGGCACTTCTGATCCTCTGAACGAAGAGGTTCAGAGGTCGAACGCGCGCGCAGGGGAGGCTGCGCGTGCGCTTTGAACTTAGTTTTTTTTTTACAGGTTTTCACGCGAGGTTAAGCCTGCAGGATTTACACATTTAAAAAGCAGGCGTAAGGCCTACTTTTTGCAAGGTAAGTGGTCAATTAATTAAAATTAGAACATTTTTTCCACAGGTTTATTATTTTAAAATACTTTAAAGCAAGGTAAGTTTATTTTTAGCCCCGTTATAATATAAAATTATTTTTTTCAAAAATTTAAATTATTGTTTAAAATAGTTATTTAATGTAATTTATAGTTTATTTAAAAAGTGTGATTTTTTAAAAATTTATTTGAAGGTTTACTGCTATTTTGGGCCCGTAGTATTTATAAGTTTTGACAGGTCTACCTGTCAATCTTATGAATGGGCTTTTCCCTCCTCCAATTGGCTGCCCATGGCTCACGTGATCCCAGGGGATGCATCGCACTAACTACGCCCCTGGGACACGCAAGCACAGCGGGCCGGCAGCTGGACCAGGCCCCGGAGCGGAATTCCACGGGGCCCTACAGCTCAACTGCCGGCGCGCAAGGTAAGTGCAGGTCGGGGGCTTGCACCCGCGGGAAGCCCCCGGCCCGAATTTCTGGGCCATTGTGTCCTTTAGCGTGTTCTGCTGCTCTGCGTATTTGCAGACATTTTGCCAAATCTTGCTTTGTTTTTCTAAAGTGACTGTCTCTCAGGTGGGAGTCTCTAATCCATATATGATTGATTTAGATTCATACAATTGCAGGTGGCTGTTCAAATTTTCAGTTATCCAGTTGCTCTCCTCCCTATTTGTTACAGGTAAAACATTTCTTGCGCTCAACTGTGTTATTTTTCTTAGGATTTGTCAAAAGTTTGAATGACCTTTGTGAGTAGGTGTTCATCCAGAATTATACCAAACTGAGTAGAACTGTATAACAATGGCAACAGCAAAATAAACTTGTTGACTTCAGTAGGTGGCTAGTAAGACCTGTTTTTATTAGGCCTTCTCAGCTGCAGCCTGTCAGTCTGGCAAGTTTACTTGGAAGTTGCTGCTGACTGCATGAAACCCATGCAGGGAATGGTGGCACCACTGTAGGACTAACTCAATGTAAAAGCTGTCTGCCCAATAGGTACAACAGCATTTTAACTAGCATTTTCTCATTTCGATCAGTCATTGCAAGTTCTATACTTAACTGTAGTTCTTTCCAGTGCTTCCAAACCTGTAGTAAATCCTTTGCCTTGACATCTAATTATTCTGGGGGTCTTAACTGCTCAATAGCTTCTGGTACTTTCACTCTTTGTAACAAAAGACCATGGCCTAGAAATTGAGTTTGCGCTGCGCCGGGTCTTAACGCCGGAAATTTAGCGCCGGTGCTAAGTCGCGCTGTGCGCGCCAAAAATTCAGTAGCGCCGCGCCCAAACGGCTGCCGGCGCTACTGAAGGCTGTTTGCGCCTGAAAACTGGCGCTACGCGCCGCATTGCGGCGCTATTCCGGCGCTGCGGCGCCCGATGCGGTGCGGCAGGCTCGGGAAGTGCAGGCCTCCTCCTTCAGTTAAGGAGGAGCTGCCTGCACCCGCCCGCTGGCCGGTTAAATCGCCACAAAAATGAGCCCAGCACCTCGGGGAAGTGCCGGGCTCGCAGCCGAGAAGCATCTGTTCCGCGGGGGGGGGGGGGGGGGGAGTCCGGGGAGGGAGGTGCGGGCAGGCGGCCGGCGGGAAAGCGGCCGGCCGCCGCTCCACCTTTATGCGCCGGCGCAAAGTCGTGTAAGACTCTGTTGCCAGAGTCTTAGTTGCGGCTGCCACGGGCGAGGCGGCCGCAACTGAATTTCGGCGCTGAGGCCCGTCACCACGGCAACCGGGACGCTGCGCACACCGATGACGTCATCGGTGCCGGCGCAGCGCTACCGGTGTAACGCCGATGTTGGGCCCTAGTCAATTTCAAAACCGGCTGTAAGTCCAGCGCAATGCCCTCTAGCGCCGCAAAATGGGCGCTAAGCCCACTCAATTTCTAGGCCCATGTTTTAACCGTATCCAACTTCTATAGCATTGGTGTTTAAGAGAAGGGATCTAAGTAATTTTTCAGTATTTTATGGAGCTGAGGGGCAACTGGGATCATAGGGGTTTAAATTACACTTTGTAGCACCTGTTTCTCAGGTGTGAAATGGGCGCAACGATGACTAATTTAGCAAGGTGATGGCCCACGCCCAAATTTCGCCTGCACCTGGGCCACTGCAAAATTCGTCCTGAGAATTTTTTAAACAGCCCTAGTGACCTCTTGTAAGGAGCGCAGCTTTGATTTATGTCCCTCTAGTGGACATAAATCTGATTACAACTGGGACACAGGTTTTTAAGGCAATATTACAATCAAAACAACCTAAATAATCTGTATTAACATTTATTTCAACTTACAGTAGTACTTCTGAGTTTTTGTAAGAAACGTCTCCCTGAAATTGTAATGGTGTTGCCCCTTTAAGGTAGTGCGGTATCCAGGAGGGTTAGGTTTAGCCAAATCCTTGCACTGGTCTACATTGAATTAGGACCTATTTGTTGTGTAAGCATTTCATGTTTTCTGTGCCAATTGTATCATTTTAAATTTATCAACTTTTGTATTGGGTTGAACATTAAAAACTCTAGAAATTGGAGTGCATCAAAAAACGGGTGACCAGGGATCAATCACTGCGCCTAAATGGTTAGGCCTGAGGCACATCTAATATTGGGCCTTGGGCCTCATTATCATTGAGCCACAAACAGCTCAATCCAGTGTTCAGAGCCGGCGCTCCAGTCTCTGCTTGCCGGGGCTGTCAGGAGTGGGGCCCGAACCCAACCTTCTGACTCAGAGGTGGGAACATGACCACTGAGCCATTCCAAGATGGCTGGAATCTTCCTGGGTCTGCCAGCAATCCAAGCATTAAATAAAATAAACAAAAAGACACAAATAAAATGTATAGTGATACAGATGCTAACTCAAAAGAGAACTCTGGCTGGGTACTCCGGTGAGGTAGGTGCACCTGCAGTTTGACCCCATTCGCAGGATGTGGGCGCCGCTGGCAAGGCCAGCATTTATTGGCCATCCCTAATTGCCCTTGAGAAGGTGGTGGTGAGCCACCTTCTTGAACCGCTGCGCTCCTTGTGGTGAAGGTACTCCCACAGTGACTTTGTCATAGCAGTTTGGTACAACTGAGTGGTTTGCTAGGCTATTTCAGAGGGCAGTTAAGAGTCAACCACACTGCTGTGGGTCTGGAGTCACATATAGGCCAGACCGGGTAAGGATGGCAGATTTCCTTCCCTAAAGGACATTAGTGAACCAGATGGGCTTTTATGACAATCCAGTAGCTCATCGTTGTGTACGTTAATCACCTAACTCACAGTTAAGTTATAGAGAGGCAGCAGTGTGTGGTGTCTGAAAAAAGTGTATTTTAATTCATTAAAAATAAATTAAAGACATTTAATATAAAAAATGTGATTCAAGAGCAGTACATTTAAGGGGGTGAAGATGCAATAAAGTATTTCAATTCTATTCAAAAAAATTAATGAAGTTCCTTTATTTATGTTGGGTAATGTAATTAATTTGGAAATATTAAAGCAAAGGAAATTGAACTTGCCCCATACAAAAGATGTTGGGAGTGATTTTCACCTGTCACCCGCCTGAATAATGAGTGGCCAGCAGGGGAGCAAGGGGCAGGGGGGGGCAGGACGTTCAAGGTGCAAATGATGCAATTTTCAGGCAGACAGGGTGTATAGCACACCCGCCCAAAACAAACGGGAGGCTATTTACATATTAAAATCAGGGCTCCGCACTGATTGCAGGACCCCGTTTGCAATTTTCAGGTACAAATGAGTGGAATGTGCGCTGCGCAAGCTCCGCCTATTTGTACCGGGTGGTCAGTGGCCTAACCAGTGGTCCTTTATGGGACTGCTTGAGGCTGATCCAAAAATGGGCCAGACATTCCTTAAATCATTAGTTAAAATGTTGGGGAAAAATACAGAATATGGATATCCCTGGAATGTTATAAGAAGGTGGGAATACCAGATCTTAACAAAATCCCTGTTACAATACAGATTTTTTTCCAACACTCTCAATTCATGCTCACAGCAAACAGACGGTTTCCATAAATAGACTCACATGTCACCTATGAATTGAAACTTGCAACCTTATGCACAATGTAGCATGTCACAGGACTAACAATGATGATTTTACCATGGCATTTTGCACCAGAGCTGCTTACCCCAGTCTCTAGTCCGCCTCTATAGGCAGTAGACATCACACCATATCTATCAGGTTAAACATGTAATCAAAGTTACTTACAAATGTGATAGTTATACAGTAGCAAAAAACACACTGCAAGTAACTGGTAGTAGAATACTTAACTTACACAATACATACACTATATCAAAAATAATAGTGTCCAAAATCTTTGCATTTCCTTCTACAATGTTTTAAATGAGTTTCTGAAAAACTGTTAAATAGCAAAGACCCCCGATGGAGCCCCTATATCCCACCTCCAGTAGAAACAGGCAGTCAAAGCAGGGAACTGAAGTACCCAATGAAAACCTTCCACTCATACAATTTCTCACTGTTGCCACTATTCTAGCTATTCTACAGTCATATTAAAACCGGAGAGTGCAGAAATATTTCTGGTTGAGGTATTAGGGAGTCCTGCTTGCGTAACAATTGCTGTCCTTTTCAAAAAGAATGGTCATTCTGTGAAGCACCACGAGATCTATCTGGTCTTGCCACCACCTGTTCACACATTTACCTACCTTATTTACAGTTCTGTAATAACAGACTTTGAGCTAATAGTACATCAGGCTAGTAAAGTACTTTAAATATCATATGGCTTAAGCTGGAGACAGATCTCTGAGGCTGTGGGAGGGGGACTCTGGGAGAAAAATCACCATTACAAATTAAGATGATCTGTTTGGTAACCTCAGCCCAAAAGTACAAGACATTATAGATAAATATTGAAATCAGGTTCTTTCCTATTATCACCTACATACAGAATGCGATTACAAAAGTAAAATACTGCAGATGCTGGAAATCTGAAATAAAAACAGAAAATGCTGGAAATACTCAGCAGGTCAGGGAGCATCTGTGGAGAGAGAAACAGAGTTAACGTTTCAGGTCGATGACCCTTCGTCAGAACTGGAAAAAGTTTGAGATGGAACTGGTTTTTAAGCAAGTGCAGGGGCAGGGAAAGGGGGAGGGGAGGAAAGAACAAAAGGGAAGGTCTGTGATAGGATGGAACGAAGCTCAGCGTAAGCTTGAGGAACAGCACCTCATCTTTCGATTAGGCACTTTACAGCCTTCTGGACTCAACATCGAGTTCAACAATTTCAGATCCTAACCTCTGGTTCCTATGTCTTTTTTTTCATTGTTTTTCCCTCTCTCACATGGCAGCTGTCGATCATTCTGCCAGTGCCATTTACACTTCATCTAGAGTCATCTTTTGTTTCTTATCTTGCCCCATTACCATCTCCTTTTGCCTTGCACCAGCATCCCTTTTGTCTCTTAATCTCTCCTGCCTTCCATCCTATCACAGACAAGTCAATAACCAGGGGGCATAGATTTAAAGTAATTGGTAGAAAGATTAGAGGGGAGTTGAGGAGAAATTATTTCACGGGTGAAACCCCGACCACATTTAAAAAGTACTTGGATATGCACTTGAAGTTTCATAACCTACAAGGCTATGCACCAAGAGCTGGAAAGTGGGATTAGACTGGATAGTTCTTTTTCGGCTAGCACAGACATGATAGACTGAATGGCCTCCTTCTGTGCATACATTTTTATGATTTCTATGATTCGATAAATACAAGATCGTCACTAATAAATCCAATAAGCAATTCAGGATAAATTTCTTTACTCAGAAAGTGGTTAGAATGTGGAACTTGCCAGCATATGGAACAGTTGAGGTGACTAGCATGGATGCATTTAAAGGGAAGCTAGATAAGTATGTGAGGAAGAATAGAAGGATATGTTGATAGGGTGAGATAAATTAAGGTAGGAAGAGGCTCGTGTGGCACTGGCACAGACCTGTTGGGTTGAATGGCCTGTTTCTGTGTTGTAAATTCTATGTAATTCTAGATTTTCATATAATTACAGTGGCACAGGATAAATGAAACAAAGTCTGTGTGTGGAGGGGGATAAAAAGGTGTTGGGGTGTTCCTCATCCCAGGTCAGCGAGGAGGCAATGCAGTTGAAGGTATTTAAACAGCTGCATTTTACTTAAAAACAAATCTTGATTTAATACAATTGCTCATTTAAAATGTAAATAAACACAAACCATTTATAACTAAAGGTTGTTAATCTACTTCATTATCAATCTGATTATAACACAACTTTCTTTCAATTGAGTTTCACAGTGTGGATTAAGTAATACTATTTTAGTTTAGCCTTACATCACTAAATTGAAATCTATCAATAGGTAGTGTACTGTTCATATTAAAGGTCAGTAAATGACATGGGCTATCCAGTCAGTCCAGAGGCTGATCTGCTGAAATCCTCATTATTTTTTTTAAACGTGCATAGAAAAGGCTGGAGATGTGGTTGAAGTATTTCTTTGGAACAGTAAAGATCCAGTGGGAACTTTCCGAGAATAAACAGCAACATAACAATGATTGAAGCAATTGAAGTGAGAAAAAGTGGGAGGTGCTGACACAAAGGAGCTGGTGAATAGATTGATTGGGTCACATTTGCTGTAAGAATTCAGTGGGCAGCCTAAAAAAAGGAAACTGGTTTCTCATTTCAAAATAAGAGTCTTTCTCATCACTGTACTATAGGGACTAGGTGTCATTACAAAATGTCAAACCTGCACATATTTTCTTTCCTATAATAGCTGCAGACATTTCCTAAATATTATGAAATAAAATCCAAGCAATGTGCAGTAACATAACATTACTGAATTTATAATACTCTGATAATAAAACTAAAATTGTAAATCTGTTAATTCTAAGTGTGGTTTGGAAATTCTAGCCTGTGTTTACACTGCAACATCGATTCACAGTTATACTGTGGACTGCTGGGATTGCAAGCCTGCATTTCCACTCCCACGAGATCTCTGCACACGGTTACATGTATGTACTGAGCTCCACTCCTGGACAGTAAATTTTAAATATTTTGAGATTGCAGGTGAGTGTCCACACTCTCAAAACAAAACCTTTTTTAAAAAACACTGCCCAGGACCACCAAGAACTTTGTAAACCTATTTTAACTCTATATTCCAGGTAGTGCCAAGCTCAAGCAAGACAAGATTAGATTGTGAATTGCTGCAAAAAAGAAACCAGTTTGCAATGATGTACAAGTGACAGTACAACTACATGCCTAGGGAAAATGGGATTATAACTGCATGCACAGTAAAATTCTTAAAGGTAAAACAATGGAATGTGTGCATTCAAGAAACGGTATCATACACTGTTCATGTAAGATTTGTAAATAGCTTTCAGTCAGATCAGAATGCTATAAACATCAATTTCTTTAGAGGAGGGTATCAGTGCCAATGGCTACCAGTTACGCAAATCATAAATCACGAACACTGGATGGATGAAATGTAACAGGACACAAGTGTACACCCTTGACCCGGTCACCTTAAAACAGAGCTAAGACAAGATTGTCACTGACACCACAACTAAATTGCACTGGTGCCATAATGTCAACATCGCTATTTAGCTTTACACAAATTGCCATATTTTAAACCTATGCCACCACGGCGCATGTGGTGATGGGAAAATTAATGGACCATGGCAAGCGTGGTCAACAAAGATGTATTTTTTTTAGGAATGTATGCACAAATATATATATTATATCCAGTCGCACATTGCACTGAGATACCAGGAGAAAACTACAACCTAGATTTCCACCAGCAGGTCATCACCATGTAGAGAGTTGCTAATCTCAGCTGGGTTGTCTGGAGCTGATGTGCTTTCCAACAAAGAGAGGAAAAGTCAGAAAGACAGTCCAACTAGGACATTCTTCAACACCTCCACACCAGCCAGTGACAAAGGGATATTGGCAGAAACCCGGCAATACAACAGACAAAGGGGAACCAGTAGAGCAGGATAAAATAAAGTACAAAATCAACATTATTATAATGGAGATGGCAGCATACTGAAAACCTATAGTGAGGAGATCCTGTATTCGTACAGTTAAAGAAAACAAATTGAGCACTTCACTGTACCACATAATGCTACAGGGGGTCATACAGTATATGCCCCAGTATATAGACTGATGAGAAGAGGGACTCTTACTTTGGTGAGGGAGTAAGTGATATAGTGCTGTAGTGACAGATCAGTCATTCACCAAACGTCACCCCCTCACTGCCTATACTATATACAAGCACTAACTTCTAAAGTTTAACTTCTCAGTTAATAGCAGTACTAAAAGGGCTCTCATAGTGCACGTACCACATAACTTAAATCCTACAGGAATCTTTGATTAAGGTAAGCTTAACCAACTGATTTTTATTTGGTGAGAGAATGAGTACAAAATAAAATGTTTATAAGGTGAAACTGGGTTTATATTTTAAAATACTTTATTTTTATCTTAAGGTATCTAAATATTAGTGCTTGACATAATGATTTAAAAACAAAATTCTTAGAAATGTCACCATTGTTGATCTCTGTGTTTAGATATATATACAGTAGTATAAAAGCTTCCTATTTGATGGCTTTCCAGTTGCATTTTTAAAATTATATCATTATTGAGTTCAAGAGAATTAAGTTATATAGCTGTTCATCTTAAAGCGTATTTTTATTTTCCATATGTAAAAGTTTTTAGTGTTTGGTTTGTGACAGGCTGCTAGTTAATCTTTTCTACTAAACCTTTAACATTCACATTGGAACTAAAAACATCAAAAATAATAAAGGCTTAAGTAAAAAGTTGGTGATTTTTTTTGAACAGACTTAGCAAGAAGCCTGTTTGTAGGTTGCTGTCTCAGTAAAAATACACTTGAATAAATTGTGGCAGCGTACTGAGTTGAGAAAACCAATTCAGATATTATTACTGACTTGCGTTGGATTGACCTATGTAGCTGACATCTGGGAGCAAGACCCAAAATGTTTTAATTAATTGAAAATACAGAATATATTTTAATAATTAATAACATACCAAACATATTCAATATTACCAGAAATAATGTACTCATTCACTGCTGTGCCTTTGTCCTGAAAGCTTCCTGGCCTCCTGCAGGTTTGGTATTGCTGACTGAATGATGGTAAAATACTTGTCACTCATCATTGGATCTTACAGAGAATACTTACACTAGTAATAGTACTAATAAAAACTACAGTTTCCTGTCCCAGGTGTTCAGAAATACAAAAGAATGGAAATGTCTTGTTCTGGAGATTTTTGGAACTAATAAGCGATGAGATCATTAGTCCTGTTCTGGCATGCTTCCAGTAAATTGTGGTACTTTGGAACAGATGATGCAATGGAAATGACAGGAACTTCCATTAAAATTCTTCCAAACTTCTTTTCCCAGAAAAGAATAGGTTCCGTCAGAACATGACCTCACGTGCTTCACTAATCCCAGATCAGAAAGTTTACATCATAAAACAAGTAAGAGCAGAAACAGAAGCCCCGATTTTAACCCCGCTCGCCCGGAGGAAATGGCGCAGGTGGGGGGTCAAAATGGCTGCCGGACAAAAACTGTTGTGTTCCCGCCCCCACCATATTAATACCCAAGGGGCCTCATAAATATTGAAACGTTTGGGTCCGACGAAGTCATTCGATCTCCGACATAATTTTATTTGGAGATGTGTGAATCGCGCACTGTGTCCAATCCATCAGCAAAAGCTATTACATTTAAACATTTTTTGAAATGTACCATGTGGCCAGGAGGAGCAGGAGTGCTCCTGCTGGCACAACAAGTAAACCTTGGCCCACTTCTACCCCAGGCTTCCCAGTCCTCTCCTCCGACCACAATCAGCCCAGATGCCCCCATCCCCTCCTGCGTGACTTATCTCGCCGGGACCACTTCCTTTGGTGCCCGGCCATGGCCTGCAGCCGTGCAATTTCCTACTCCTGCCCGCCAACCTTTGTGTCAATCCTGCCGGCTTCGTGCAGGAGTCAGCACGGGAAATATAAATGAGGCCCTGGAGTTAAAATCCCCTAGGCCTCACGGGGGCTGAATGGATCATCATCCGCTTCGATTTAACATCAGGATTAGAAAGTAGCCAACGAGAAATTATTTTTCATTGTTTCTTCAGACAAACAATTTAGTGGCTTAATTTTCCTCTGCGCTATTTTCAAATTCTGGTCTACACTATTTTAATGCAGTTGTTAACCTATTAAAATAGCACAGGCAAGAATTCATATTTGAACATATTAGGCAAACCCCTAAATATAACATACAGAGGAAATTAAATCCCTTAGTTTTTATTTTAATATAAATGCTGCCACCATCTTTCTGGCCATGATGGGCTGAGTGTACAGCATACCTGTACAGACCTGCGATGTCTTGCTCGCTGATTCACACAGACGTTACCCAGCCATCGAGAAACATCCAACAAACAGAAAGTAAAGTTCCGAATCGTGACATTCAAAGTTTGCTCGTTTGTCTGTTGCTCCAGTGCTGTGGAATCTGCCCCGCAATGTAAATTAGTCTCATTGTGGGCAAAACTCCTTTATGATACCTTACAATCAAGAAATGGCAAATCACTGCAACTTCTCCAGCCAAAGACAGTATATATTGTCAATGTGTTTGGTCAGAACACATTCAGTTACTTTAGGGTAAAAGTAGCTCTGAGCACCACTGTATACTAGGCACTACTTTCAAAGGCGAAAGTGAGGCCTGCTAATAACAGTAAATACATGTCTGAACTGTGTTACCATAACCCTTTAGTCTGTTGAAACAGGACAGACACGGTTCTGTGACGCCACTGCTAATCCCCAATAATCAGAAGAGACCCCATTAGCTCAGATTAAATGCTGGAAAAATGTGAGTTTTTCTTCTTGTACTGATTTCCCATATTCCAGTAGCTCTGATCTATTAGCATTGTACAGCAGGACCTCCCTTCCTAGTCTATAGGGGCCACACCAAATCACATTATAAAAAACAATATGATCTAGAAATTTCTCTCGGACGGTGGTGCAAAGCAGGCAGTATCGGATTGGCCGCCCGTTATACAAAGCGCCTGATAGTCAGTTCCACCGCAGTCAATAGAGCTGAACATCAGGCACTGTGTATAACGGGCGGCCAATCTGATGCACCACCACCCGAGACGAATTTCTAGGCCTATATCATTTCGTACAAGTTCTCTATTACTGAAGGGGCCCTGAAAGTATTTTTTACATCAAAGATCTGGTCATATCAAAATGCAGAATAACTGGAGTCTGTGGTAATATGAAAGTGTATTCTTCAAAGAAAAAAAGATTAGCCCACCTCCTCCGTACATATATTAAGCATAATTTGCAGCCATTAACATTCCACAAATTTTTGTGAATGGGGGTGGGTGGTGTAAAATTTTGGATCACAGGTCACACACAGATTATCCAGAGGGTCTTAGGAGTTGTAAGGCGTTTTATTAAGGAGTGGCAGTTTAAGTTAAGTACAACATGCAATCGAGATAGACATAGTCGACATACGACCGTGACAAGCAGCTGGTGCTGGTACCGGTCCCGATCAGACAGACGGCTGGCGTGCGCGAACCGTTCTTCCCTCCCCTTCACCGTCTGTGCTAAAAGCTCTTGATATCTCTTTTACTCTCTTTTTAGGGCTGGGCCTAGGGTAGATTATCAAAGATACAGTCAACAACCTTTCTAGCACACAAACAGCAGACAGCTAGTCTGGAAACAAGGTCACCGCCACGGTGCAGGATGTTATAACATCCGCAGGGAACCAAGAACATAAGCAAATTCTAAGCGTCCATCCAGTTATTCTAACACCAGTCTGAAGAGACTTTTTTGTCTCAAGTTATTTCTTCCAATTCACAATTTCTTACAGTGGTCTGAGGGTGTGATGCTGCTAAATTTGAGAGGATGCACCTTTTTTATATTACACTGACATAGGTCATAGTAATGTTGGTCATTGTGTAGGAGTGAGCGAGATTAGTTCACAGTGAAGGGGCTGGAGTAACAATCACAGAATCACAGAAACCCCACAGTGCAGATAGAGGCCATTTTGGCCCATCGAGCCTGCACCGACACATATCCCACCCGATCCCCGTAACCCCTACACCAACACATATCCCACCCTATCCCTGTAACCCCACGTATTTAATCCCCCTAACACTAAGGGTCAATTTATCATAGCCAATCAACCTAACCCGCACATCTTTGGACTGTGGGAGGAAACCGGAGCACCCGGAGAAAACCCACGCAAACACGGGGAGAATGTGCAAACTCCACACAGACAGTCACCCGAGGCCGGATTCGAACCCGGGTCTCTGGCGCTGTGAGGCAACAGTGCTAACCACTATGCCACCGTAATCATTTAAATGTTACTCCTATATGTTAAAACAGAACTATTTAGTCCCCTCTGCTCCCACTCCATAGACCATTGTTTGTGTGTCTTCTTAAATCTCTCATACAAAAGCAAAATACTGCAGATGTTGGAAATCTGAAATAAAAACATTCGCCTGGTTCCATTCTTATCTATCTAATCATAGCCAGAGAATCACCTGCAATGGCTTCTCTTCCTGCTCCCGCACCGTTACCTCTGGTGTCCCCCAAGGATCTTGCCTTGGCTTCCTCCTATTTTCCATCTACATGCTGCCCCTCTGCGACATCATCCGAAAACACAGCACCAGTTTCCACATGTACGCTGACGACACCCAGCTCCCTGCCTCCGATCTATCTTTTCTTTCCAGTTTTGAAGAAGGGTTCGACCCGAAACGTCAACTCAAATTTCTGTCCATGGATGTTGCCTTACCTGCTGAGTTTTTCCAGCATTTTCTGTTGTTATTTCTACCTTACCACCACCTCTCTCGACCCCTCCACTGTCTCTGATTTGTCAGACTGCTTGTCCGACATTCAGTACTTGAGCAGAAATTTCCTCCAACTAAATATTGGGAAGACCGAAGCCATTGTCTTCGGATCCCGCCACAAACTCCGTTCCCTAGCCACTGACTCCATCCCTCTCCCTGTTTGAGGCTGAACCACACTGTTCACAACCTTGGCGTCATATCTGACCACGAAATGAGCTTCTGACCATATATCCACGCCATTAAGACCACCTATTTCCACCTCCGGAACATCAGCTGACTCCACCACTGCCTCAGCTCATCTGTTGCTGAAACCCTTATCCATGCCTTTGTTACCTCTAGACTTGACTATTCCAATGCACTCCTGGCCAGCCTCCCACGTTCTACCCCCGTAAAAATGAGGTCATTCTAAACTCTGCTGTCCATGTCCTAATTCACACCAAATCCCGTTCACCCATCACCCCTGTGCCCACTGGATCCCAGTTAAGCAATGCTTCAATCTTAAAATCCTTATCCTTGTTTTCAAATCCTTCCATGTCCTCGCCCCTCCCTATCTCTGTAATCTCTTCCAGTCCCACAACCCTCCCAGATATCTGCGCTCCTCTAATTCTGGCCTCTTGAGCATCCCCAATTTTAATCGCTCGACCATTGGTGGCTGTACCTTCAGCTGCCCAGGCCGTAAGCTCTGGAATTCCCTCCCTAAACCTCTCCGTCTCCCTACCTCTCTTTCCTCCTTTAAGACGCTCCTTAAAATCTACCTCTTTGACCAAGCTTTTGGTCATCTGCCCTAATATCTCCTTATGTGGTGTGAAATTTTATTTTATCACGCTTCCGTAAAGCGTTTTGGGACATTTTACTACATTAAAGGTGCTATGTAAATACAAGTTGTTGTTGTTAATCAGAAGCAAAGATCTAATTGAAAAAAGACCTATGAAGAAGGTATCTCAGGAGAAAAGAAGTTCAAATCCAATGAGTAAAAAACCAAAATCACAGCAAAACCCCACCGAAATGCAGAAGTATTTCTCCCTAAATGGTATCTTCTACATGAAAGAATACCACTGCATTTAAAATTAGAACCACTTGTCCTTACCATACCAATGAGCATCTGAACTATACTCAAAATAGCAGGACCGCAGCAGCACAATTCTGACTATTGATCTGTCAATAAAAATTCTACGGTCAAAGGTGACGAATGAAGTAATTATTTTATTTTCATAAAAATATTCTATTATTAATTCTTTGTGGCAAATTATTTAAGCTCCAGTAACACATGAATCATGAGGCATCTGGGCAAACACAGTTACCTCTGAAATGAAGAAATATTTGGCAAAAACAGTGAAACCTTCTCTGATACGGTGAATACGTCAGGGGTATCCTGTGAAAAGCTGAGGCAGTTTAATGAACATGGTACAAAGCTCTTCTAAAGCCTTGATTTATGGATACATTCTTTTTGCAAAGGGCACTGGGCTGATGATGTAGTTGTAGTCAGGAAGAATCAGGAGCTGACTAATAATGTCGGCAATCCAACAAGAATTAAGAGTTTTGATTTTAACAGCAGCCTGTTCCACTACTTTTTAAATGCTATAACTCATTAATATCACACAATCAAAAAGGCATTGTGTAATGTTGACAGACACGATGTCTTCCTTCTGTGCTGTAAAGTTATAACATTGTAAGCTCTTAAAATCTAACTTAAAATGTGCTTCAATAGACTATGGTTCACTCATGGGGAGCGACGCAATGGTTTACAAACTGATTAAAAAAATATAGCCATATTTAAGAAATAACTGCGGCCTATTAGAAATAGAATGGCTTCGATAGTAACGGAGGGTTGGGAAAGGTGCAGGGGAGCCCGATAGCGGGCGATGAACGCAGCAAGGTTGGGGATGTGGAGATGCTGTCGATTTTAACGGCAGGGCCACATTTAAATAAAAGTATGCAGACTCCAGCCCGACACCCAGTCAGATTGACTACCTTGGCGGCGGGCGGGATCCCGGCATTTAGTGGGAGGTGAGAAGCCTCTGGCTGTGATCGGGGGGGAGGGGGAAGTAGCGTGTGGGAAAGATCGGCGGGGGTTGTGGGGGGTGAAGGATCGGGCCACGATCGGGAAGGTAGTAGCCTGGTGCAAGGAAGGCCCAAGGTTTCCTTGTGAGGCCTGGAGGAGCACTCCTGCCGTACAAGGAAAGCTGAAATGTAACTTTAAAAATTATCCCTGGGCCTCTTCTGGCCCAGGATCCAGCTCCTGGCAGGTTTGCCTGACGGAAGAACCGACACTGCCCCTCGCTCAGGCCTCGGGTTGAAATTGCAGATCGGGTTCTGATGACATCTGATTTAAAGCAGGACTCCGCTTCCTTCCTGCGGGGGTCTTGGTCACCTGCTCAAAAGAGCAGGTTAAAATGAAGGCACGGCGAGAAGGAAGCGGGATCGTTCGGGGTAAGTGACTCCCATTAATTTAACTAGCCCCCCTCCTCCACCCGGAGTCTGCCAGGCGGGGGGCAGTTAAAATCGGGGCCAACATATTTCAGTTATGTAAAAGCAGAATTTTATTTGAACTGAAATTAAAACATTAAATAATGTAGATATTTCTCAGAGGTGTAGTTCAGACATCTTTTGCACACAAGCAACCTCTTGGAGAAGGGTAGGGTGGCTGGACAGCAGAGGTGATTAGTCAGGCCTCCTCCTGCTGTGCCGCTGCCACTGGCACTCCCTCGGCATTTTCAACCATCTACATAGGGGCAGACCGCAGGTCACAGAAGACCTGCATCAAGAAGCTGTCCAGCTGATCACCCAGCATGGAGAATCCCATCAAAATGGACTCACTGAGATTGGAGCTCTAGATCTCCGTTAGTGTGTTCCAGAGAGAGCTGTACTTGGGACCTCTGGTAGGGGTGGAGGTGCCTTGCAGATCCCCCTGGAGATGACACACTCTCTTGGATAGACTGCGGTTCTGTAATGCGGCCAGAAATCATTGCTGATGCGGGCAGTGAACTCCACCTTACTGTGCTGTGTTCTTTACACACTCTCGTAGGACTAAATGAATCAGTGGTGCTCAGAAAGCACCATCATTATGTGCAGGCCTTGGATGGACCAAGTCCTGAAAACCAGTATCTGGCCTCCAGCCTACTTTAGACTGCCTCTTACACTTGTTCCTCCTGACTCGTGCTGTGTGCTTCATCCAGTGCTCCCTGTTGTAACTCTAAAAATATCTTCCTCTGGAGTGGATATTCCTGAGCTGATGCTTGCTGTGGGTGGGAGTGTGAAGTGGATGGTCCCTCTGCCCCTGGCACTGTGAGCTGCTGGTTCTTAAGTGGCCCTATGGAAACACAATGGAGAAACCAAATATTGTAACCTGCAAGCCTTTTCTTGGAACACAGTTTCAGCAACCCCCGATATGACGTAGTGGTGCCGGTAGGTTGTCCATTGAGTCAAGTGAAAAAAACATTCCTTGCAGAAAAAGAAAGAGGGAAGAGTGAGTATTAGTTTGAAGATTCAGATTGGCCACCTGCATGAAACTCTCCAATGGGTCCCAGGGAATGGTGGCCCACGTTTCTGCCTATCCCTTCTATTGTATGTTTCCTTGAACTGCAATCACAAGACACAAAGACAATGCTGACTGTTTCCTGAAGCCTGCCAGAGATAGGCAATCTGACACTGTGTGTGCTTCACTAACCAGCAGTGGAAGAACAGGCAACATGCAAGTGGGTATTCAAGGAGTCCTTAAAGGCCGTACCCACCAACAAGGAAAGGGTTTCTGGAAGGGTGAGGTGTGTCCGGCAGGAATATGGGCTACCTTGTGATAGAGAGAGCAAAAGCGTATGTAAAGATAAGAAAGCATCCCAATAAGTATGCAACTGTTTGAGGGGAGCCTGTGTGTGTGTTGCAGGCATGCAATTGTACTGTAGAGAGATAAGTACAAGATTCACTTACCATGGCAAACTTCTTGAAGGTGTTGAATTTCTTCCTCATCTACTGCAGAAACTTAATTTACTTGCTCAGCCACCTCTTCCTAGGCGCCCTCTGTACAACTTGCTGAGGAATATGCCCCTTAGAATTCTCTACCCCAGAGGGCTGTGGAGGCTCAGTCATTGGGTATATTCAAAACAGAAGTCGATAGATTTCTGACTAGTAAGGGCATCAAGGAATATGGCGGTAAGGCCGGTGAATGGAATTGAGGCAGAAGATCAGCCATGATCTCATTGAATGGCGGAGCAGGCTCGAAGGGCCGAATGGCCTACTCCTGCTTCTATTTCTTATGTTCTTATACCCAAAAATAGCACAGTCCTGGTCCGGACCATCATTAGCATCACCGCCAGGGCTTTCTCACTAAAGGAAGCTGTCCTCTTCCCCCTGGGAATTGTTAGACTTTTGTTTGATTTCGTGAAGACTTTCAGCAATACCACAGCAATGGAAGCTTTCCCCCAGAACTGATCGTGCAGACACAGCTTCACGGTGCTGCATCTGCACTTTTTAAGTTCCACAGGTATTTCTGTCCCCTCCACCACGTTCTCAATGTGGGACGCAAATCATGCTGGGCGTGCACATCATATGTTAATGAGGGGTCCTTGGAAAACCCAGGAGGTTCCCTCTAGGTCCTGACAGCATGGAACATGCTGTACAAAGTGCCCCTGCACTGGCAATGCCCCAGGAGTGGAATTCTGCCCCAAGTTGGCTGCGATACAATTATGAAAATTGGCTTACTTGTTGAAAACCTGATCAAGCATAACATTTCTTTCGCAAAGTAGTTCTGCATTTATCTGTATTAGAATTAATACTTTAAAATCTTTTTCTTTAAAAATTATTTTCCTTCTTCCGCCTAGTCAGCCAGTACAGCGGAATATCAAGCATCGTTCTCCATCCAATCTGCAAGACTTCCGCCCTCACCAAAAAGGCAACAGACAAAAGCAGAATACCCTCCTTTTGGAGGCATACCGACCAGTTTCTATCCAACCAATATCTCCTGATCAAACATCTCAGTCCAAGCGTGAGACAAGCCAACAAATAACTGCTATGAATGTGGCCAACCTTTCTTCACAACCAACGCGTCAATCAAGTTTCAACTATGAGCGGCCAAGCGATTTCATTCAATCACAGACTAAGTGCCAACCAAAGTTCAAGTCTCTGACATCTGGGGTCACTACAGCTCCATTTCCTCAGCATTCCCCTGCATTGCAAACAAAAGGCTTTAGTGTTCAGCAGTTGCCTATCTCCTTCCAGCAATCACAGAGGCAAAACGGCCAGCAAATGCCTGCATTATCATCAACATTAAGCTCTCCAATTTCTACTGCATCTTCATCATTTGGCTCTAATAGAGAGTCAACTCCAGCATCTCCACCACCACCCCTTACTCTTCAATCTTCCTTTTGTCCTCAATCTTCTCGTTACACTTCCTCAAAGCATATGTCCTTCCCTTCTTTTACTGAGTCACCTGCAGCCTTTCTCAGTTCTGTGCTCCCGTCCCAATTTGTTTCAGTTCCAAAGAATGAAACGCAGCTGCCTACCAAAGAAATTAAGTAAGTATGAAATTCCCCAAAAATGATCAGTCTGGTAAGATGTAAATTTTCAGTTCAAAATTTTCACTCTAATCTAATGTTTCACAATTTCAATACATTTTTCCATTGTACAGTCCACTTGAAAGTGTGTGATGATATTCAAATACTCAGTTATTGATAACAGAAATAAGAATTGATTTACCCCTTAGTCATTGCAACTGAAATTTTCATTAGTTATAGATATCCCAACAACTTTGGAAAGAAAATTGTCAAGTCACCAAAGCCAACCAGTGATGAACAGATACAAGGCTCAAAAAATGCTGTCATTCAAGACTTGGAAAGAAAACTGCGCTGTAAAAATGGGCTTCTGCACGAGGGACAGCAGGTACAGGAATATGCTGATAAATATTATTTTAAGATTATTATAGATGAGTGCACTTTTTGCTAATTTGCCACTAGCACTATTTCTAAAACACTTTCACTGGAAGTGTAGGGCACACATATGTATTGCCAACATAACAAGGCCATTCCTCTACTTCTGAGGCATTGAGATTAACATTTTGAGAGCAATTCTATATCATCAGCTTCGAACCTATGATTAACTAGGGCCAGGAATCCACTTCATTGTGCCACCTCCGAATTAGAGACCCATAATAACATCAGCTCTTATAGCTGTTATTTCTATAGCTCAAATTCCAATGAAGAATCAGGGCCACACACATAACTTCCTCATTCGTTACAAGAGACAACATTATTTCACCAGGACACATATATTCAAGATTGTTTATTTTTACTTATTCTGTGAACTGAAAGAAATGTTTCAACCTAATTTGGCAGATTTATTGTTTTAATTATCAAATGTGTTACTTCTCTGCCTTTAACTTTATTGCTTCAGATAATGTAAGGGACAAATCTCAACTTCTGAGTGTTGGAAATTCATCAGTGGCCAGAAAATTAAACGTAAACTTGGAGATTTGCTAATAATCTAAAAGCATATTTAAGTTTACACCAGAATACTGCATGGTGATGTAGATAAACTTAAGAAAGGTTTTCAAACTGAAAATCCAACCTGGAGAATTGGCTGGAAGAACTTACTGTGCCATTTGGTGTGAAAGAGCCACATTAGCATGACAAGTTAATTGAGGTAATCTATAATTACATTAATTCACCTCACTCAGACTGGAGGGCTCAATACCTCTCCCAGACAGTTCCTTTGATTATATTATCAACATTAAACAACAATTTTCCCTGCAAATGAGCCAAAACATGGAAACATAGAAACATAGAAGATAGGAGCAGGAGTAGGCCATTCGGCCCCTCGAGCCTGCTCCGCCATTCAACGAGATCATGGCTGATCATCCAAATTCAGTACCCTGTCCCTGCTTTCTCCACATATCCCTTGATCCCTTTAGCTTTAAGAAATATATCCAACTTCATCTTGAATATATTTAATGAATTGGCCTCTACTGCCTTCTGTGGTAGAGAATTCCACAGGTTCACCACTCTCTGGCTGAAGAAATTCCTCCTCATCTCAGTCCTAAATGGCTTACCCCTTATCCTTAGACTGTGAACCCTGGTTCTGGACTCCCTGACCATCGGGAACATCCTTCCTGCATCCAGTCTGTCTAGTCCTGTTAGAATTTTGTAAGTTTCAACGAGATCCCCTCTCATTCTTCTAAACTCCAGCGAGTATAAGGCCAATCGACCCAATCTCTCCTCATACGTCATTCCTGCCATCCCAGGTATCAGTCTGGTGAATCTTCGCTGCACTCCCTCCATGGCAAGAACATCGTTCCTCAGATAAGGCGACCAAAACTGCACACAATACTCAAGGTGTGGTCTCACCAAGGCCCTATACAACTGCAGCAGGACATCCTTGTTCCTGTACTCGAACCCTCTTGCTACGAAGGCCAACATACCATTTGCCTTCTTAACCGCCTGTTGCACCTGCATGCTTACCTTCAGCGACTGGTGCACAAGGACACCCAGGTCTCATTGCACTTCCCCTTCTCCCAATCTATTGCCATTCAGATAATAATCTGCCTTCCTGTTTTTGCCACCAAAGTGGATAACCTCGCATTTATCCATGTTATATTGCATCTGCCATGCTTCTGCCCAATCACCCAACCTGTCCAAATTGTACTGGAGTTTCTCGGCATCCTCCTCACAGCACACACGCCCACCCAGCTTTGTGTCATCTGCAAACTTGGAGATATTACATCTAGTTCCCTCGTCTAGATCATTAATATATATTGTGAATAGCTGGGGTCCTAGGACTGATCCCTGCAGTACCCCACTAGTCACTGCCTGCCACTCGGAAAAAGACCCGTTTATTCCAACTCTTTGCTTCCTGTCTGCCAACCAGTTCTCTATCCAAGTCAATACCTTGCCCCCAATCCCATGTGCCTTAACTTTACACGCTAATCTCTTATGCGGGACCTTATCAAAAGCCTTCTGAAAGTCCAAATACACCACATCCACTGGTTTTCCCTTACCTATTTTACCAGTTACATCCTCAAAAAATTCCAGTAGATTAGTCAAGCACGATTTACCTTTTGTAAATCCATGTTGACTTTGTCCGATCCTCTCATTATTTTCCAAGTGCTCTGCTATTACATCTTTTATAATTGACTCTAGCATTTTCCCCACTACCGATGTCAAGCTTACCAGTCTATAATTCCCCGTTTTCTCTCTACCACCTTTTTTGAATAGTGGGGTAACATTAGCTACCCTCCAATCCATGGGTACTGTTCCAGAGTCTATCGAATTTTGGAAGATGACCAGCAATGCATCTACTATTTCTAGGGCCACTTCCTTAAGTACCCTAGGATGTAGATTATCAGGCCCTGGGGATTTATCGGCCTTCAATCCCATTAATTTCCCCAACACCATCTCCCTACAAATACCGATTTCATTCAGTTCCTCCCTCTCATTAGACCCTATGTTCCCCGACATCTCTGGGAGGTTATTTGTGTCCTCCTTTGTGAAGACAGAACCAAAGTATGTATTTAGTTGGTCTGCCATTTCTTTGTTCCCCATTATAAATTCCCCTGATTCTGACTGCAAGGGACCTACGCTTGACTTCACCAATCTTTTTCTCTTCACATATCTATAAAAAAATTTACAGTCAGTTTTTATGTTCCCTGAAAGCTTACTCACATAATCTATTTTCCCCTTCTTAATTAATCCCTTTGTCCTCCTTTGTTGAATCCTAAACAGCTCCCAATCCTCAGGTTTACAGCTTTTCCTGGCCAATTTATATGTCCTCTCCTTGGATCTTATGCTATCACTAATTTCCCTTGTTAGCCACGGTTGAGTCACCTTTTTTGTTTTATTTTTATACCAAACTGGGATGAACAAATTCTGTAGTTTATCCATGCGATCTTTGAATGTTTGCCATTGCCTATCCACCGTCAACCCTTTGAGTGACATTCCCCAATCAATCCTACCCAACTCGTGCCTCAGACCATCGTAGTTTCCTTTATTTAAATTGAGGACCCTAGTCTCTGAGTCAACTACTTCACTCTCCATCTTAATGAAGAATTCTATCATATTATGATCGCTCCAACCCAAGGGGCCTCGCACAAGATTGCTAATTAATCCTTTCTCATTAGATAATACCCAGTCTAAGATGGCCTGATCTCTAGTTGGTTCCTCGACATATTGGTCCAGGAAACCATCCCGTATACACTCCAGGAATTCCTCCTCCACAGTATTGTTACTAATTTGGTTAGCCCAATCTATATGTAGATTAAAGTCACCCATGATAACTGCTGTGCCCTTATTGCACGCTTCTCTAATTTCCCTTTTAATGCCATCCCCAACCTCCGCATTACTGTTTGGAGGTCTGTATACAACTCCCACTAACGTTTTCTGCCCCTTAGTATTTCTCAATTCTACCCATACAGATTCCACATCATCAGAGCTAATATCCTTCCTTACAATTGTGTTAATCCCCTCTTTAACCAGCAATGCTACCCCACCTCCTTTTCCTTTTTGCCCATCTTTCCTGAATATTGAATACCCCTGGATGTACAGTGTATCTGTAGCAGCCATACAGAAGATTATGGACTGAGTGTAATGTACATGGAAAATGTCGTTTCCAAAGTCTGTACACCACTGCAGCTCCATGCCTTTCTCATTTGGTAGTTTTTTTGTATTTTTTCATGTCATATTGGCACATGCAGTTTATATGGAACACCAAGTTCAAGACTTCATGGCCTAGAAATTCAGTTGTGTTCGCCAGCCGTTAGCGCCATAAGAGGGGTAGATTTCGAGCGCTAGGCACTTAGCGCCCGGGCGCAGGCCGATCTGCGCCTACGCCCAACTTCAGTTGACATTTAGCGCCGGCGCAAAGTGTTTGCGCCCGCTCAGCTGCGCGCGCAGCTTGTGACGTCATTTCGTCGTGCAACGCTGTTTGTGCGCCCCAAACCGGAAATTCAGTGGCGCCCGCCCAATGTGGGCGTGGCGCTGTTAAGAACTGTGAAGTGGAACGCAGCAGAGGCCCTGCGGGCCTCGGGGAGCGCTAATTAAAGGGCACTTAGACTGAACTATAAAGGCCAGCCATTTTGCTGCAATGACTTTAGTGCTTTGGATTTCTGGACAGAGACCAAGGAACAGACCTTACTGATTTGGGACAACATAGGAGGTATTTTTGGCTTCTGGCCAGAGCTTGGAAATTTGACTCATTGTGATTTCACTGTTTGCAAGTTTATTATGGGGGCTGCATGGGGTTCCAACCCTCAGTTCCAGCATTATGTGCGAAGGGCTCGCAGGTGCCGTGTGAGAGGGCCAGCCATGCCTAGATGCAGAGGGGCCATCAGGCGTCGGCAACGTAGGCCTTACCCACTCAGGGAATACCGGCAGCAGGTGTCCTATCTCACCATGACTGCCGCGCATTGTGTTAAGAGGCTGCGCTTCAGAAGGGAGGTGGTTGCAGAGATCTGCCAGCTGCTTCACAGAGATCTGCGTCCACAGCTGATGTGCAGGACGTCTCTGTCGGTGGAAGTGAAGGTCACGGTGGCTCTGAACTTTTATGCAAGCGGATCCTTCCAAGCCGCTGCTGGGGACATAGCGAACATCTCCCAGTTCGCCGTGCATCGCTACATCCGGCAGGTCACCGATGCCCTTTTCGCAAGGAGACACCAATTCATCTCCTTCCCCATGACCCTAGAGAGGCAGGAGTAGCGTGCAGTCGGATTTGCCAGGATCGCCGACTTCCCCATGGTGCAGGGCGCCATTGACTGCACGCACGTGGCTATGCGGGCACCTATCAACAATGCCGAGGATTACCGCAACCGGAAGGGCTACCATTCCCTCAATGTACAGCTGGTGTGTGACCACAGGCAGCGCATCCTAGCTGTCAATGCCCGCTTTCCAGGAAGCAGCCACGATGCATTTATCCTGCGCCAGACTACTGTGGCTGACATGTTCGAGGCACAGCCTCCACCAAGGGGATGGCTTATTGGGGACAAGGGCTACCCTTTGTGTACATGGCTCATGACCCCGCTCCGCGCGCCCAGGACCCCTGCTGAGGAGGCATACAACGAAAGCCATCAAGCCACAAGGAACATCATAGAGCAAACGATTGGCGTCCTCAAGAAACGGTTCCGCTGCCTGGATCGTTCCGGCGGATCTCTACAGTATTCGCCGGATAGAGTCTCCCAGTTCGTCGTCGTTTGCTGCATGCTGCACAACCTGGCTATCCGCAGGACTCAGGCACTGCCACCTCACGTTGGACCACCACCTCAGGAGGATGAGCAGGAGGACCATGAGGAGGAGGAGGAGGAGTACCAGCCCAGGAGGGAGCCACAAGGTCCAAGGGCCGTCCGCCGGCAGCTTATTGAACGACACTTCTAGGCCCCCTGTCAGGGAATGGCTTGTGGCAATGAACGCACCTGAATGCAGCCGCTCCGCAAGCCCTCAGCCGGTTAACGCAACAACCACTTGAAACATGACACCTGGACAAGCTGAATAAATAAAAAGCTTTATTTAACAAACTCCGGGCCCTTCCCACATGAAACAGAAAAACAGACAAGACCCCCAAAAAACAGTCAAAAACATATCTCACTCCCACAACCTGGGGAGGAATAACAAAACTTGTCCATCCAATTGGCCTTCATCCTCGGCCTAACCAAGACAAACCCCCCCATACAGAACACAAACACCCCCATATAAAAAAACAGTTGGCAACACACTCTACTTGGTGTGCCGAGAGGGCGAGTCCTTGTGCAGGCTTCTCCGGCCTCTGCCCGACCTGTTGCTCCGCCTCAACCTGGGCCCTGTGGGTGTTGCAAGGCTGGGGGAAGGCTCCTGAGGGGCACAATGCGTGATGGCAGATGCCCTTGGGGGTCGGCCTAGACGAGGTCCGGCCCTGGAGGGGCCGGCTGCTGACTGCTGTGGCTGGGCAGCATCAGTCTCACCAGCAGCTCGTCGCAGCTTGGCTGGGGGAGTGGCAGTGGCGGCTGCAGCAATGGGGGCAAGCTGGCTGATGCCAGGCGCTCGCTGGTCGCCAGAGACACTGGCACTCGGCCGGGCTGGCACTGCAGCAAGCGCAGCAATCTGGTGAAGGCCAGACCGCTGTGCTGCAGCAGGGCGGCGGGTGCCCTGGCGATGCGTCTGTGACACAGCAATTCTGGCAGAAGTGAGTGCCCGAACTGCCCTGGTCTGTGCCCGCATCAGACCAGCCAGTGTCTGCACGGCACCACTCAGGAACTCTCGACTCGCGTCCTGTGCTGCCGCGAGTTGGTCGACACCCCTGGCCTGTGAGTCCCCGAAATCGGCCACACTATGAGCCAGGGACTCAATGGCCTGAGGCAACTGTCCCACAACCCCCATGAACTCGGTGTGGCGCCGCTCCGAGTCCGCGGACATTTCATCAAGGAGGCGCACCTCCTGGGCGAGGACTGGAGGCCGGACTCTCCCTCTGGGGAGAAGACCGCCGAGCTGCCCGACCCTTCCCGCGTGCCTGGACGCCACTGGGCCCAGCAACTGCCCTCCCCTGCAACACTTCCCCCCTCTGGGGAGAAGGCAGCCGTGCTGCCCGACCCTTCCCGCGTGCCTGGACGCCACTGGGCCCAGGAGCTACACCCCCCTGCAACACTTCCTCCAGGCAAGACGTGTCCCCTCCATTGCCATCCCCTGGCGCGGATGAGGGTTCCCCCGATGTGCCGCCTTCCTCTTGGTCCTCGTCGTCCTCCTCTTCCGAGGGACTGGCACTCTCAGCTTCAGGGACCTCCTCCTCACCAGCTGAAAGCAGGAAGGCACAAGAGTAGCTTTAGAGTGAGGACAGGGCGTCAGCGAGGGAGGCATGAGTGTTGGCATTATGCGCATTGGTGGGACAGTGGCAAAGGATGTAGATCTGAAGCGCAAGGGGAACGAGAGAGGTCCAAACGGTCATGTCCTTACCATTGGGGCCCAGCACAGGGTCGGCATCTCCAATAGCTACGGGGCCAACCACCCGGGCACGCATGAGTCGAGCCACGCGCTCCTCCAGGTCACTGAGCTCCTGGAACTGGACACGGCCTCCCCCGGTGACAGTCCGGCTCTTTAGATTCTGCGCCAGCTTGGCCTGCAAGAGAAAGGACGGCCTCTAAGTACAGTGTGGTGCCCTGTTGTTGTGTGCACTGCCTCCCATGGTCGAATAGCTTGGCCAGTGTGGTGCCCTGTTGTTGTGTGCACTGCCTCCCATGGTCGAATAGCTTGGCCAGTGTGGTGCCCTGTTGTTGTGTGCACTGCCTCCCATGGTCGAATAGCTTGGCCAGTGTGGTGCCCTGTTGTTGTGTGCACTGCCTCCCATGGTCGAATAGCTTGGCCAGTGTGTAAAGTGCAGAAAGTGCTATTGATGATCATGCCAGTGCCATAGCTGCGGGAGGAGGGCTGGCCATTAGGCCTTTGAGGTCCCTTTGCCCATAATGTGAGGTGCACATGCAAGGATGAGGAGGACACTGGAAAGGGTACTCTCCCTGACCAACCGAGTGAGGTCGTTGTACTTCTTGCGGCATTGGTCACCAGTCCTGGGGACATCGCTGTTGGCTGAGACCCTCTGGGCGATTTCCCTCCAGGCTCTCCTGTACTGCCTCCTGGGAGCCTTCTTGCCACTGTCCGGGCACAAGATCTCTCTTTTCTTTTCCAAACCCCTAAGCAGCACCCTCAAAGCATGCTCTGAGAAGCGCTGCGCTCGTTCACGGGCCTTCTGCATGGCTTCAGGCGCTATTTGGGTCCACCAGCAGTGTTCAGGCCTAGCTGCAGGGCTCCACTATCCAGGGCGTGGCAGCAGACCAAGTCGACCCTTCCCCCTTTAAGAGCTGGCCGGCGTCAGGGTGTCTGCTGTCAATCAAAACATGACCGCACCTGCGCTGCGCCCGGCCTCGGCGTTATCAGTCTGCACCGCCGGCTTAGTGCCTAAAGATAGGAGTGCAACGCCAGTTTCAGCGCTCGCCCAAACTCCTTGGCCAAAGCTACTGAATATCGGCGAAGTGGCCTCCACTTTCCGGCGGGCGCTAACTTTAGCGCCCCAAAAGTGGCTACACTGAATTTCTAGGCCCATATATTTCAAGTGAGCCAGTAGTTTGCCTCTAACCACTGGTTTACTGGTTTTCAGGACTTGGTAAAATGTATTGTGTGTACATTCACAATTAGAATCATTTCAAACAGAGCTGGAAATTCATCTTTCTCCAAGACTGCTGAAAATAGCATGAACGTGGACTGAATGACTAGCACAATTGTTACACATTTTCGTGAATGGCTCCCTTACAATGCTAAATATTTTCCCGTGAGGATAAATTTCCTCGCCATTTTCGGGGGAAAGCACTGGAACAATTTTTAGTGAGGAAACCTAGGTTTCAGCTGTTTGCGTACCTTTAAATTGCTTCCCAAGTTCCTCGATCTTTTCGGCCCTTCCCTCAATCTGCCCGCCGAGTATAATCAGCATCTTGGTAAGACATGCAGTAAAGAAATTTGAGAGAGAAATGAAAGAACAAAGCACTGTTGTTATCTTACCTGCTTGTCCCTCAGAGTGCTGCTGAAGAGTGGTTTTAAAAGGCTGCATAGAAATCTCCTGGTGATTCAGCTGCTTACATCTGTTTTACATGGGTTTTACACCAATTCTTGTACCAATGGATATTGGTTACCCCAGAAACATGCATATACATTCCTCTACTAGCGACCACTGCACACTGCGACTTTGTTAAAGAGGCAACAATGGTGTAAATCACATTGAGGAAATTCCAAGCCCCCATGTTTTACAGGCAAGTTAAAAATGTTTTCAGGAAATAAAACGCTTATTTTTAAAACTGGGCAACTAGATTCTGATGATCCTCAATTTAGGAAGTTAGATTTGATTTTAGAATTTAGGAAAAGCAAGAATTACTCAATGCTGAAATACCACAAAAACTTCTCTTCATTCTAGCGATTAACATACGAGGAAAAGATGGCTCGCAGATTACTGGGAGCAGAGGATGCGGCTTCTGTGCTTGAACTTCAAAGGATGGAAAATGAGCAAATTAATCAGGTAATTTAATTATGCCTTTTCCTTACAAATTGGTTTCGATTTTGGTGAGAATATAGAAAGATTTCTGCTTGATGGGATTATCAGAGGAATCTTTCCCAGCTTGATGACCTAAAAAGGCTGATTTGTAAAATTACTGCATGTAGTTTGTTTGTATTTTGTCAATACATGCATTTGCTTTTAATATTCTTAACATATTTTGGCTAATTTATTGACAGGCGTACAAGAAAATCAATTTTAAATATCCTACAATAAAATATGCTTTAAATTAAAAATATATTTTCGTGTAGGAGAGCGTGTGCATGTGCGTGTGTGTGGTGTGCAAGTGTGTGTGAATGTGTGCGAGTGTCTGTGTGTGATATGCGAGCGTGTGGGTGGTTTGCGGCATTTGGGTGGTATGCAAGTGTGTGTGTGTAGTGTGTGTGTAGTGTGTGCAAGTGTGTGTGTCTGAGTGTGCATGTGCAAGTGTGTTTGTGGGTGGTGTGCGAGCGTATGTGTGGTGTGCGAGCGTGTGTGCGTGGTGTGCGAGCGTGTGCGTGGTGTGCGAGCGTGCGGGTGGTGTGCGAGCGTGCGGGTGGTGTGCGACTGTGCGTCGTGTGCAAGCGTGTGTGCGTGGTGTGCGAGCGTGTGCATGGTGTGCGAGCGTGTGCAGGTGGTGTGCGAGTGTGCGAGCGTGCGGGTGGTGTGCGAGCGGTGTGCGAGCATGTGCGTGCGAGCGGTGAGCGAGCGTGTGCGTGGTGTGTGAGCGTGCGTGAGGTGTGCGAGCGTGCGGGTGGTGTGCAAGCGTGCGGGTGGTGTGGGAGCGTGCGTGAGGTGTGCGAGCGTGCGGGTGGTGTGCGACTGTGCGTCGTGTGCAAGCGTGTGTGCGTGGTGTGCGAGTGTGTGTGCATGGTGTGCGAGCGTGTGCGAGTGTGTGCGAGCGTGCGGGTGGTGTGCGAGCGTGTGCGTGCGAGCGTGCGGGTGGTGAGCGAGCGTGTGCGTGGTGTGTGAGCGTGCGTGAGGTGTGCGAGCGTGCGGGTGGTGTGCAAGCGTGCGGGTGGTGTGGGAGCGTGCGTGAGGTGTGCGAGCGGCGGGTGGTGTGCGAGTGTGCGGGTGGTGTGCGAGCGTGCGGTGTGCGAGCGTGTGTGAGGTGTGCGAGCATGCGGGTGCTGTGCGAGCGTGTGTGCGTGGTGTGCGAGCATGCGAGTAGGTGTGCGAGCATGCGTGCGGGTGCTGTGCGAGCATGTGGGTGGTGTGCGAGCGTGCGGGTGGTGTGCGAGCGTGCAGGTGGTGTGCGAACGTGTGTGCATGGTGTGCGAGCGTATGGGGGGTGCGAATGGGTGTGCGTGCTGTGCGAGCGTGCGGGTGGTGTGCGAGCGTGCAGGTGGTGTGCGAGCATGTGGGTGGTGTGCGAATGTGTGTGAGGTGTGCGAGCGCATGCTAGCATGTGGGTGGTGTATGAGTGTATGCGAGCATGTGGGTGGTGTATGAGCATGTGTGAGGTGTGCGAGTGTGTGCGCGGCGTGCGAGTGGTGTGTGAGCATGCGGGTAGTGTGCGAGCATGCGGGTGTTGTGCGAGCGTGCGGGTGGTGTGCGAGTGTGCGGGTGGTGTGTGAGCGTGCGGGTGGTGTGCGAGCGTGCGGGCGGTGTGCGAGCATGCGGGTGGTGTGCGAACGTGTGCGTGGTGTGCGAGCATGCGGGTGGTGTGCGAGCATGCGGCTGGTGTGCGAACATGCGTGCGGGTGGAGTGCGAGTGTGTGTGCATGGTGTGCGAGCATGCAGGTGGTGTGCGAACGTGCGGGTGGTGTGTGCGAACGTGTGTGCATGGTGTGCGAGCGTGCGGGTGGTGTGCAAACGGGCGGGTGGAGTGCGAGTGTGTGTGCGTGGTGTGCGAACGGGCGGGTGGAGGGCGAGTGTGTGAGCATGGTGTGCGAGCGTGCGGGTGGTGTGCGAGCGTGCGTAAGGTGTGCAAGTGTGTGCGCGTGCTGTGCGAGCGTGTGGGTGGTTTGCGAACGTGTGTGCATCGGGTGTGTGAGCGTGCGGGTGGTGTGCCAGCGTGCGGGTGGTGTGCAAGTGTGTGTGGGTGGTGTGCAAGCCGTGCGGGTGGTGTGCGAGCGTGCGTGTGGTGTGCGAGCATGCGTCAGGTGTGTGAGTGTGCGGGTGGTCTGCAAGCGTGTGTTCAAGGTGTGCGAGCGTGCGGGTGGTGTGCGAGCGTGTGGGTGGTGTGCGAGCGTGTGTGAGGTGCGAGCGTGCGGGTGGTGTGCGAGTGTGTGTGCCTGGTGTGCGAGCGTGGCGTGCGTGCGTGCGTCAAGTGTGCAAGCGTGCGGGTGATGCGAGCATGAGGTGTGCAAGCGTGCGGGTGGTGCGAGCGTGCAGGTGGTGTGCGAGATGTGCGAGCGTGTGTGAGGTGCGAGCATGCGGGTGGTGTGTGAGCGTGCGAGTGTGTGCAAGCGTGGCGTGCGAGGTGTGCGAGCGTGCGGGTGGTGTGCAAACGTGCGGGTGGTGTGCGAACGTGCGTCAGGTGTGCGAGCGTGCGAGTGGTGTGTGAGCGTGTGTGCATGGTGTGCGAGCGTGCGGGTGGTGTGCGAGCGTGCGGGTGGTGTGCGAGCACGTGTGCAAGCGTATGTGTGGTGTGTGAGTGTGGGTCAGGTGTGCGAGCCTGTGGGAGGTGTGCGAGTCGTGTGCGAGCGTGTGGTTTGCGGGTGGCGTGCGAGCGTGCGGGTGGTATGTCAGGTGTGCGAGCGTGCGTGTGGTGTGCGAGCGTGCGTGAGGTGTGTGAGCGTGCGGGTGGTGCGAGCGTGCGGGTGGTGCGAGCGTGCGGGTGGTGTGTGAGCGTGTGAGCTGTGTGAGCATGCGGGTGGTGTGCGATCGGCGGGTGGTGTGTGTGCGTGTGCAGGTGGTGTGCAAGCCGTGGAAGGTGTGCGAGCATGCGGGTGGTGTGTGAGCGTGTGTGAGGTGTGCGAGGTGAGCGTGCGGGTGGTGTGCGAGCGTGTGTGCGTGGTGTGCGAGCGTGCGGGTGGTGTGCAATCGTGCGTGAGGTGTGCGGGTGGTGCGAGCGTGTGAGGTGTGCGAGCGTGCGTCAGGTGTGCGAGCGTGCGTCGGGCGTGCGAGTGGTGTGTGTGCGTGGTGTGCGAGCGTGCGGGTGGTGTGCGAGCTTGCAGGTGGTGTGTGAGCACGTGTGCAAGCTGTGCAAGCGTGTGTGTGGTGTGCGAGTGTGGGTCAGGTGTGCAAGCGTGTGAGGTGTGCGGGTGGGTTGCGGGTGGCGTGCGAGCGTGCGGGTGGTATGTCAGGTGTGTGAGCGTGCGGTTGGTGTGCGAGCGTGTGAGGTGCGTCAGGTGTGCGAGCGTGCGAGTGGTGTGTGAGCGTGTGTGCGTGGTGTGCAAGCGTGCGGGTGGTGTGCGAGCACGTGTGCAAGCGTGTGTGTGGTGTGTGAGCGTGGGTCAGGTGTGCAAGCCTGTGGGAGGTGTGCGAGCGTGTGGTTTGCGGGTGGCGTGCGAGCATGCGGGTGGTATGTCAGGTGTGCGAGCGTGCGTGTGGTGTGCGAGCGTGCAGGTGGTGCGAGCGTGCGGGTGGTGCGAGCGTGTGAGGTGTGCGAGCGTACGTCAGGTGTTCGAACGTGCGTCAGGTGTGCGAGCCTGTGGGTGGTGTGCGAGCGTGCGTCAGGTGTGCGAGCGTGCGAGTGGTGTGTGAGCGTGTGTGCGTGGTGTGCGAGCTTGCGGGTGGTGTGTGAGCACATGTGCAAGGTGTGCGAGCGTGTGTGTGGTGTGCGAGCATGGGTCAGGTGTGCAAGCGCGTGAGGTGTGCGAGCGTGCGAGTAGTGTGCGAGCGTGTGCGGGTGGTTTGCGGGTGGCGTGCGAGCGTGCGGGTGGTATGTCAGGTGTGCGAGTGTGCGGTTGGTGTGCGAGCTTGCGTCAGGTGTGCGAGCGTGCGTGTGGTGTGTGAGCGTGTGTGCGTGGTGTGTGAGCGTGCGGATGGTGTGCGAGCGTGCGGGTGGTGTGCGAGCACGTGTGCAAGCGTGTGTGTGGTGTGTGAGCGTGGGTCAGGTGTGCGAGCCTGTGGGAGGTGTGCGAGCGTGCGAGTAGTGTGCGAGCGTGTGGTTTGCGGGTGGCGTGCGAGCGTGCGGGTGGTATGTCAGGTGTGCGAGCGTGCTGTTGGTGTGTGAGCGTGCGGGTGGTGTGCGAGCGTGTGTGGATGGTGCGAGCATGTGTGAGGTGTGCGAGCGTGCGTCAAGTGTGTGGGTGGTGCGAGCGTGTGTGAGGTGTGCGAGCGTGCGGGTGGTGTGCAAGCGTGCGGGTGCTGTGCGAGGTTTGCGAGCGTTTGTGAGGTGCGAGCATGTGGGTTGTGTGCGAGCGTGTGTGAGGTGTGCGAACATTGGGCATGGAGTGCGAGCGTGCGGGTGGTGTGCGAGCGCGTGCGGGTGGTGTGCGAGCGTGGAGTGCGAGCGTGCGGGTGGTGTGCGAGCATGCGTCAGGTGTGTGAGTGTGCGGGTGGTCTGCAAGCGTGTGTTCAAGGTGTGCGTGTGGCGAGCGTGCAGGTGGTGTGCGAGTGTGTGTGCCTGGTGTGCGAGCGTGGCATGCGTGCGTGCGTCAAGTGTGCGAGCGTGCGGGTGATGCGAGCATGAGGTGTGCAAGCGTGCGGGTGGTGCGAGCGTGTGAGGTGTGCGAGTGGTGTGCGAGCGTGCGGGTGGTGTGCGAGCGTGTGTGAGGTGCGAGCATGCAAGTGGTGTGTGAGCATGCGAGTGTGCGAGCGTGGCGTGCGAGGTGTGCGAGCGTGCGGGTGGTGTGAGCGTGTGAGCTGTGTGAGCATGCGGGTGGTGTGCGATCGGCGGGTGGTGTGTGTGCGTGTGCAGGTGGTGTGCAAGCCGTGGAAGGTGTGCGAGCATGCGGGTGGTGTGTGAGCGTGTGTGAGGTGTGCGAGGTGAGCGTGCGGGTGGTGTGCGAGCGTGTGTGCGAGCGTGCGGGTGGTGTGCAATCGTGCGTGAGGTGTGCGAGCGTGCGGGTGGTGCGAGCGTGTGAGGTGTGCGAGCGTGCGTCAGGTGTTCGAACGTGCGTCAGGTGTGCGAGCGTGCGTCGGGTGTGCGAGCATGCGAGTGGTGTGTGAGCGTGTGTGCGTGGTGTGCGAGCGTGCGGGTGGTGTGCGAGCTTGCAGGTGGTGTGTGAGCACGTGTGCAAGCTGTGCAAGCGTGTGTGTGGTGTGCGAGTGTGGGTCAGGTGTGCAAGCGTGTGAGGTGTGCGAGCGTGCGAGTAGTGTGCGAGCGTGTGCGGGTGGGTTGCGGGTGGCGTGCGGGTGGTATGTCAGGTGTGTGAGCGTGCGGTTGGTGTGCGAGCGTGCGAGTGGTGTGCGAGCGTGCGAGTGGTGTGCAAGCGTGCGGGTGGTGTGCGAGCACGTGTGCAAGCGTGTGTGTGGTGTGTGAGCGTGGGTCAGGTGTGCAAGCCTGTGGGAGGTGTGCGAGCGTGTGGTTTGCGGGTGGCGTGCGAGCATGCGGGTGGTATGTCAGGTGTGCGAGCGTGCGTGTGGTGTGCGAGCGTGCAGGTGGTGCGAGCGTGCGGGTGGTGCGAGCGTACGTCAGGTGTTCGAACGTGCGTCAGGTGTGCGAGCCTGTGGGTGGTGTGCGGGCGTGCGAGTGGTGTGTGAGCGTGTGTGCGTGGTGTGCGAGCGTGCGGGTGGTGTGCGAGCGTGTGTGTGGTGTGCGAGCATGGGTCAGGTGTGCAAGCGCGTGAGGTGTGCGAGTAGTGTGCGAGCGTGTGCGGGTGGTTTGCGGGTGGCGTGCGAGCGTGCGGGTGGTATGTCAGGTGTGCGAGTGCGGTTGGTGTGCGAACGTGCGTCAGGTGTGCGAGCGTGCGTGTGGTGTGTGAGCGTGTGCGTGGTGTGTGAGCGTGCGGATGGTGTGCGAGCGTGCGGGTGATGTGCGAGCACGTGTGCAAGCGTGTGTGTGGTGTGTGAGCGTGGGTCAGGTGTGCGAGCCTGTGGGAGGTGTGCGAGCGTGCGAGTAGTGTGCGAGCGTGTGGTTTGCGGGTGGCGTGCGAGCGTGCGGGTGGTATGTCAGGTGTGCGAGCGTGCTGTTGGTGTGCGAGCGTGAGGTGTGTGAGCGTGCGGGTGGTGTGCGAGCGTGTGTGGATGGTGCGAGCATGTGTGAGGTGTGCGAGCGTGCGTGTGGTGTGCAAGCGTGCGGGTGCTGTGCGAGGTTTGCGAGCGTTTGTGAGGTGCGAGCATGTGGGTTGTGTGCGAGCGTGTGTGAGGTGTGCGAACATTGGGCATGGAGTGCGAGCGTGCGGGTGGTGTGCGAGCGCGTGCGGGTGGTGTGCGAGTGCGTGGTGTGCGAGCGTGGAGTGCGAGCGTGCGGGTGGTGTGCGAGCATGCGTCAGGTGTGTGAGTGTGCGGGTGGTCTGCAAGCGTGTGTTCAAGGTGTGCGAGCGTGCGTGTGGCGAGCGTGCGGGTGGTGTGCGAGTGTGTGTGCCTGGTGTGCGAACGTGGCGTGCGTGCGTCAAGTGTGCGGGTGATGCGAGCATGAGGTTTGCAAGCGTGCGGGTGGTACGAGCGTGTGAGGTGTGCGAGTGGTGTGCGAGCGTGTGTGAGGTGCGAGCATGCAAGTGGTGTGTGAGCATGCGAGCGTGGCGTGCGAGGTGTGCGAGTGTGCGGGTGGTGTGCGAGCCGCGGGTGGTGTGCGAGCCACAGGTGGTGTGAGAGCGTGCCGGGGGGGGGGTGCGAGCGTGCTGGGGTGTGTGAGCGTGCGGGTGGTGTGCGAGCGTGCGGGTGGTGAGAGAGCGTGCGGGTGGTGTGCGAGCGTGCGGGTGGTGAGAGAGCGTGCGGGTGGTGTGCGAGCGTGCGGGTGGTGTGCGAGCCGTGGGTGGTGTGCGAGCGTACGGGTGGTGTGAGAGCGTGCGGGTGGTGTGCGAGCCGCGGGTGGTGTGAGAGCGTGCGGGTGGTGTGCGAGCGTGCAGGTGGTGTGCGAGCCGCGGGTGGTGTGAGAGCGTGCGGGTGGTGTGCGAGCGTGCGGGTGGTGTGCGAGCGTGCGGGTGGTGTGCGAGCGTGCGGGTGGTGTGAGAGCGTGCGGGTGGTGTGCGAGCGTGCGGATGGTGTGCGACCCGCGGGTGGTGTGCGAGCCGCGGGTGGCGTGCGAGCGTGCGGGTGGCGTGCGAGTGGTGTGCGAGCGTGCGGGTGGTGTGCGAGCGTGCCGGGCGGGGTGCGAGCGTGGCGTGGTATGTGAGTGTGCCGGGGGTATGCGAGCGTGCCAGGGTTTGCGAGCATGCCAGGGTTGTGCGAGCGTGTGGGTGGTGTGCGAGCGTGCGGGTGGTGTGCGGGTGGTGTGCGAGCCGCGGGTGGTGTGAGAGCGTGCGGGTGGTGTGCGAGCCACAGGGGGGGGTGCGAGCGTGCCGGGGGGTGTGCGAGCGGCCGGCGGTGTGCGAGTGTGCAGGTGGTGTGCGAGCGGCCGGTGGCGTGCGAGCCTGCGGGTGGTGTGTGAGTGTGGGGGTGGTGTGCGAGCGTGTGTGCGTGGTGTGCTAGCGTGTGGGAGTAGTGCGAGCGTGTGTGTGGTGTGCGAGCGTGTGTGCGTGGTGTGTGAGCGTGAGGTGTGCGAGCATGCAGGTGGTGTGCGATCGGCGGGTGGTGTGAGAGCGTGCGGGTGGTGTGCGAGCCGCGGGTGGTGTGCGAGCGTGCGGGTGGTGTGAGAGCGTGCGGGTGGTGTGAGAGTGTGCGGGTGGTGTGCAACCGTGTGATGTGTGCGAGCATGCAGGTGGTGTGCGATCAGCGGGTGATGTGAGAGCGTGCGGGTGGTGTGAGCGTGCGGGTGGTGTGCGGGTGGTGTGAGAGCGTGCGGGTGGTGTGCGAGCCTGCGGGTGGTGTGCGATCGGCGGGTGGTGTGAGAGCGTGCGGGTGGTGTGCGAGCGTGCGGGTGGTGTGCGAGCGTGCGAGTGGTGTGACAGCGTGCGGGTGGTGTGAGAGCGTGCGGGTGGTGTGAGAGCCGCGGGTGGTGTGCGAGCGTGCGGGCGGTGTGCGGGCGGTGTGCGAGCCGCGGGTGGTGTGCGAGCCACGGGTGGTGTGCGAGCGTGTGGGTGGTGTGCGAGCGTGCGGGTGGTGTGAGCGTGCGGGTGGTGTGCGAGCGTGCGGGTGGTGTGAGAGCGTGCGGGTGGTGTGCGAGCCGCGGGTGGTGTGAGAGCGTGCGGGTGGTGTGCGAGCCACGGGTGGTGTACGAGCGTGCGGGTGGTGTGCGAGCGTGCGGGTGGTGTGCGAGCCGCGGGTGGTGTGCGAGCGTGCGGGTGGTGTGCGAGCGTGCGGGTGGTGTGAGAGCGTGCGGGTGGTGTGAGAGCGTGCGGGTGGTGTGCGAGCCACGGGGTGTGTGCGAGCGTGCCGGGGGGTGTGCGAGCATGCGGGTGGTGTGAGAGCGTGTGGGTGGTGTGCGAGCGTGCCGGGGGGTGTGCGAGCGTGCCGGGGGGTGTGCGAGCGTGCGGGTGGTGTGCGAGCGTGCGGGTGGTGTGCGAGCGTGCGAGTGGTGTGAGAGCGTGCGGGTGGTGTGCGAGCGTGCCGGGGGGGTGCGAACGTGGCGTGGTATGTGAGTGTGCCGGGGGTATGCGAGCGTGCCGGGGGTTGCGAGCATGCCAGGGTTGTGCGAGCGTGCGGGTGGTGTGCGAGCTGCGGGTGGTGTGCGAGCGGCCGGTGGTGTGAGAACGTGTAGGTGGTGTGCGAGCGGCCGGTGGTGTGCGAGCCTGCGGGTGGTGTGTGAGTGTGGGGGTGGTGTGCGAGCGTGTGATGTGTGCGAGCATGCAGGTGGTGTGCGATCGGCGGGTGGTGTGCGAGCGTGCAGGTGATGAGTGTGCAGCTGGTGTGCGAATGTGTGCGGGTGGTGTGCGAGCGTGCGGGTCATGTGCGAGCGTGCGGGAATTGCGCGAATGTGCGGGTGCTGTGCGAGCCTGTGGGTGGTGTGCGAGCGTGTGTGGGTGGTGTGCAAGCGTGGGGGAGGTGTGCTAGTGTGCAGGTGGTGTGCGAGCCGCGTGCGAACGTGCGGGTCATGTGCGAGTGTGTGGGAATTGTGCGAGTGTGCGGGTGCTGTGCGAGCCTGCGGGTGGTGTGAGAGCGTGCCAGGGGGTGTGTGAGCGTGTGCGGGTGGTGTGAGAGCGTGCCAGGGGGTGTGCGAGCGTGCGGGTGGGGTCGGCAGTCCTGTCAATGAAAGTAGGGGATTATGACATGACCCAAAACTCAACTGAGATCCATGTTCACCTCCCTCCAGCTGCTATTACTTGATCTCTTGCTCACACTGTTTGTTGGAGCACAGTGCAGCAGCCCAACAGGACAAGCCCCAGGCCACCAAAGTACATCTCCCATCAGCCAATCACGCAGCAACATTGCCAGAGCAATGCAGAGAGCAGGCCATTCCAGCAGAAGGGGGAAAGCTGCTGTGAGGTTGCAACGGTCGTACGAGAGGAGTAATTGAGGAGAAACTAAAAGTTTCATTTTCTTTTCTTCGTAAACAGTATTTTGTCGCAGCTTTAATAGTTCTCACCTGAGTCAGCAAAAAGAGGTACTTTTCCTTTAGCACAAGTCAATCAAAATGATAAGTTTAGTTATTTTTAATGATCAAAACTAACTCAAGTTGTAGTTCATGAAAGACAGTAATGTGACAAACTTGCAATCTAAAACAGTTCTTCAAGGGTTAGTTGCACCATTTGATGTGCTAAACATATGGCGGCATAACTCTTGGGTTGACAGCAAGCTTCTTCAACTTCTCCAGCACTCTTCCCACCAGCTTTCTCAGCCCCAACCTACACAAACTTCAAATCATTCAGATCTCCACCAATCCACATCCTATCCTGTGCTAAACCCTGCTCACGCTTCTCTCCTATTCTCACCAACATCTGCTGGCTCCCTGTTTCCCACACATTGATTTCAAAATTTTCATCTTCATTTAAAAATCTCTCCTTGGCTTTGCACTACCATAGCTCTGTATCCCGCTGGAGCTCAATGTCTAGCACATCTTCTGCTTTTCTGACTGCACACACCATTAGGAGCAGAGACATCACCCACTATTCCCCTGCACTTATGTGATTCTCTCCTTAAACCCTTCTGCTTTTCTGTATCTTTCCTCACTTTCAAGAGGCTCCTCAAAATGTATCTTTTCAACCACACTTTCAGTCACCTCCTCTGTGATAAATTCATTAAGTGGAACAAGGACTCAAAGAGGCGATATCGTAGAATTAACACGAGTACTTTATTAACAACTGGGAAACATGTTTACAGACAGCCTGCATCAGCATCCTGGCATTCCACCTTGTGCTGACCTATACAGGAAGCAAACCTCTGACCTTAACAGGAAGTAAACCTCTGACCTTAGTAGCAGCATTGGCTACAGCACCACCTGGTGGATAACCTTAATCATAACATCCCAGATTACTATATCCCTCCCCCCTTAAGATGTCAGTATGAATTTCTTAACAAACAACCATTCCTGAGGGTCACATAAGGAGTCTCCATTCATCATGTTCCATACTTGATGAATCTAACAGTTCAGTATCAATCTCTCTGGTGGCTTGCGAGCCCTTTGTGAATGTCTAACAGTAAAGTCCCTGCTAGTTTGTGGTGAAGCCACCAGCTGCTCCTGAGCAGTGCTCAGAGTATCTGACTCTGCAACAATGGTTTCCTCTTGACGGATAGTGTAGTGTATGTGCCTTTAAGTCAGAACTACTTTTACAGCTCCTGTATACTGTAGTACCAGCAGTGACCACACCGGTATATAAGCTTTGCGCATGCCTCTGTACCCCCAGTCTAGAGATTACCCTCCTCCAGTAAAGACCTGTTATTTGTTAATGTATAGCATCCGTTTGATTATTTATCCATTGAACCACGGATCCAACAGTGGCGACGAGTGTCGATTTGAATCTACCTGCAAAAAAAAAAATAGTTGAGGCCAGGAACACGGGCGTCGACCACGAGCAACCACCCAGCAGTTAGGCAGAGATCCAACTTCGCAGGGGAGGCTGTGGAGAGCTGGGCTTGGTTCCCCAGCCACAACGAGTAGTAAGAGACCGACGACAGGTCCAGCGCAGACCCTTCCTGAGCAGCGGCGGCTGGAGCCGACCGACGGCAGAGAGAGAGCCGAGCAGCGTCGACGGGGTAAGACAGAGCGTGAAGAGCGCAGGGCGCAGCCGGGGGTTGAACACCGAGCGGCGCCAAAAAAACAAAAACAAAAACAAACCGGAGAGAGAGAGGGTAAGAAACAGCCGGGTTCTAGACTGAGCGGCGTCGAAAAATATGAAAAGAAGAACGCGCAGAGCACAGCCAGGGATCACGGGCTGAATTGGGTCCGCGGGGCGAAGAAAGGGGAGACGCCATTGAGCCGCGGACAAGAAGGAAGAGCGCGGGAGGCGCCATTGAGCCACGGAGAAGCAGGGAGAGCGTGGGAGACGCCATTTTGAGAAGCCGCAGCGGAGAAGAAGGGCGAGCATGGGAAGGAAGGAAAGCGCGGGAGATGCCATTTTGTGCCAGCGGAGAAGAAGGGGAAGCGCGGGAGGCGCCATTGGTGATAGTTAACGCACAACCAAGGATGCCGAAGAGTGGCAGCATCTCTACGTTCGACAATGAAGTCGAAGATTGGGCGACATATGTGGAACGTATTGAGGTGTACTGCAGGGCGAATGAAGTGCCAGATGCTAATAAAGCACTGGTTCTGTTAAATTCCATGGGTGCAAAAACTTATGGGCTACTGCGAAATCTAATAACCCCAGAGAAGCCGGTAAACAAGAATTTTGAAAGCATAGTAGAAATCCTACAGGACCACTTAAACCCCACACCGCTGCTGATAGCAGAACGATTTAAGTTCCATAAAAGGAACCAACACAAAGACGAAAGCAATGCTGAGTACCTAACGGAACTGCGCAAGCTATCGAAATACTGCCAGTTTGGAGCGGGACTAGCAGACACGTTAAGGGACAAGTTTGTGTGTGGGCTACAAAGTGAAGGAACCCAGAAACGGCTTCTATCAGAAAAGGACCTTACGCTGGACAAAGCTTTCAGTATGGCAGTATCACACGAAGCAGCCGCAAGGGGCGCTGCAGAGATACAACGGAGACCGCAAGAATATGGCACCAATGAAATGACCTATGGAACAGGGAAGTGCTATCGCTGCAGCAGAACAACACATGACCAGAAAGATTGTTGGTTCAAGGACCAAGTGTGCAGACAGTGTGGGAAAGCAGGACACATAGCAAGAGTCTGCAGGTCTGGGAAGAAAACCAACAGTAAAAAATCTCCACAGGAGAAGTACAAAAAGGTACACCAGGTGATGGACAGTGGTTCGGACGAACAGAAAAGTGACACTGACTCCGGAAGCAAGGAGCTGGGTTGTCTGAAACTACATAATGTAACTGAAATGGAGGATCACCAGACTATCTGGGTTACACTCCAGATAGACGGAGTCCAAGTGGAAATGGAATTGGACACAGGGTCAGCTCTAACAGTCATAAATCAAAGAGACTACAAGCGGCTATTTTCACACATACCCTTGAAAGCTACAGAGATTGTCTTGAAGACGTATATGGGGCAAAAAGTCTACCCCAAAGGAAAAATAAGGGTGAAAGTGACATATAAAGGCCAGGAAATTCCTAAAATGGATATATACGTATTGCCAAATAGAGGACCACCACTGCTAGGACGTGAATGGATCCGGAAGATACAATTAGATTGGCATTCCATACAGGCACTGAAGGTTGAGGCCAAAAAGGATGACGACGTCACACCTGGACGACTGTCAAAAATGCTAACTGACGCAAAAGAAGTGTTCCAGGAGGGACTAGGAACACTAAAAGGAATAACAGCAATGATTAAAATAGAGGAAAATGCAAGCCCAAAGTTTCTGAAGGCCAGACCAGTGCCTTATGCGATCAGACCAGCTGTTGAAGCGGAGCTGGAAGGGTTGGAAAGTTCAGGAGTACTGTCCAAAGTGGACTGGAGCGAGTGGGCTATACCCATCGTTCCTGTAATGAAGAGGTCGTTGAGTAATACGCCTGGGGAACCAAAGAAGGTCCGCATCTGTGGGGATTTTAAAGGTGACAGTGAACCCAGTCCTTCACACGGTACAATATCCGCTTCCACGAATTGAGGATATTTTCGCCTCGCTATCTGGAGGTAAACGCTTCACCAAAATTGATCTAGCCCAGGCGTACTTGCAAATGGAGGTAGAAGAAGCTTCGAAACATTACCTTACGATCAACACTCATAAAGGTCTCTATCAATACAACCAGCTGGTGTTTGGAGTAGCCTCGGCTCCGGCTATCTGGCAAAGGGCGATGGATCAGGTCCTGCAAGGGATTCCAGGGACCCAGTGTTATTTGGACGACATCTTGGTCACGGGCGAAAATGACGGTGATCACCTCGCCAACTTGGAGAAGGTGCTCACCAGATTAAAGGAGTATGGGCTACGAGCTAATCGCCACAAGTGCGAGTTTTTCCAGAAACAGATCTCGTATTGCGGCCACGTCATCGATGAAGAGGGGTTACATAAGTCCCCTGACAAGATTGAGGCAGTAGTCAAGGCTCCTGCACCGGAAAATGTGTCACAACTGAGGTCGTTCCTCGGGCTGGTAAACTATTACCACAAGTTCTTACCAAATTTGTCTACGGTATTACACCCACTGAACACCCTACTGCAAACAGGGGTACCATGGAAGTGGGATGACGAACGTAGACGAGCTTTCCAGAAGTGTAAAGAATTGATCACATCAAAAGAGGTGTTGGCCCATTTCAACCCAGCACTACCAATTCGTTTGGCATGTGATGCATCACCCTACGGCATTGGAGCGGTGCTGTCGCACAAATTCCCTGACGGGTTGGAGAGGCCAGTAGCCTTTGCGTCTCGGTCACTAACCTCAGCCACGCGCAACTACGCCCAGATTGACAGGGAGGCCCTCAGCCTAGTATGGGGAGTAAAAAAATTCAACCACTATCTGCATGGGCAGAAGTTCACCTTGCTGACTGACCACCAACCACTTGTCTCCATCTTTAATCCTAAGAAGGGCGTGCCAGTAATGACTGCACAGCGGTTACAAAGATGGTCCCTGTTTCTAGGGGCGAATCAATATGATATAGAATATAAAGGCACAAAACAGCATGGGAACGCTGATGGGCTATTGCGCCTGCCACTGCCTACTGTGGAGGAAGCACCAGCAGTGGACCCTATCGAGATATTCTATTCGTCGATAATTGAACGATTGCCAGTAACAAACGCGGATATAGAGAAGGAGACCCGCAATGATCCGACACTGTCACGGGTATATGAATTGACGGTGAGGGGATGGCCAACACATGGCGACTCACTGTTGCCAGCATTCTCATCCAGAAGAGAACAGCTGTCAGTATGCCAGGGGACAGTGATGTGTGGATCCAGAGTGGTGATTCCACCCAAGTTAAGGGAGAGAGTGCTAAATGAGCTACATGAAGGTCATCTGGGGGGAGTGAAAATGAAAAGCCTTGCTAGGGCTTATGTGTGGTGGCCGGGAATCGATCAACAAATTGAAGACCTAACTAAGAGCTGCTTAGGATGCCAGAAGGTCCAAAATGCACCACCACATGCCCCTCTACACCCATGGGAGTGGCCCTCCTCTCCATGGCAACGGGTGCATATTGATTTCGCTGGTCCATTCATGGACTCAATGTTCTTAATAACAGTGGATTCTCATTTAAAGTGGCCTGAGGTTATAAAGATGTCTTCAACCACTACAGAGAAAACGATTGCAGTCCTACGGACCATATTTGCCAGAAACGGGTTGCCGGAGCAGATTTGCTCTGATAATGGACCACAGTTTGTGTCCGACGAGTTCCAAAAATTCATAAAAAGGAATGGGGTAAGGCATTACACATCCGCCCCGTATCATCCAGCCACAAATGGGTTGGCTGAGAGGTTAGTACAAACCTTTAAGAAGGCGATAAAGGCCATGTGCGACGAGGAAATTCCACTACAGCATAAGATGGACAATTTCTTATTAGCCTACCGAAACACGACACATGCAGTTACCAACCAGACCCCGGCCACGATGTTCTTTAACCGAAGGTTGAGATCTCGTCTGGACTTGCTCAGACCAAATGTGCAAAGAAATGTTGAGGACAAACAATTCCAGCACATCAATGAGAAGCCGACAAGGAGCTTCAATGTAGGGCAACCAGTCTTGGCCCATGACTATCGAACAGAGAAGTGGCAACCCGGAACGATATGTACAAGGCAGGGGCCATTAATGTACACAGTGGATGTCGGGGAGAACATTCTGAGACGCCACGTCGATCAGATCTTAGCGTCACAGGAACGCGTCAACCCCATGTCTCGAGTACCTGGGGATGAACCCGACATACCGGTAGCATCTACTTCAGACCCAGTAGCAGTGGAACCCGATGAACTACCCGATGAAAAGGGGTCAGAATCGCCTCTGCACCAAGAACAAGAACCTCTGGAAAGGCGCTATCCTGAAAGGGTCAGGAAGCCGCCCCAAAGACTGAATCTATAACTGGACTTTTGTTATTGAATGTACATGTAAAAATGTTAATTGTTATTTGAATATTAGGGGGTACTATTAATCTAAAAGGGGAGGAATTCTAGTGTATGTGCCTTTAAGTCAGAACTACCTTTACAGCTCCTGTATACTGTAGTACCGGCAATGACCACACCGGTATATAAGCTTTGCGCATGCCTCTGTACCCCCAGTCTAGAGATTACCCTCCTCCAGTAAAGACCTGTTATTTGTTAATGTATAGCATCCGTGTGATTATTTATCCATTGAACCACGGATCCAACAGATAGGTTCCTGTGGAATTATCTCTGTCCCTGGTGGTGGCACCACAGATGCACTTGGATAACTGGGGGCAACCCTGTCTTCAGTCATTGCATCTGGAACCTTCATTTCAATTTCCCCTTGTCTGGGAAGTATCTGATCTACATGTCTGCGTACTACCCTACCATCTCCCAACATGACCTTGTATGATACTGGACCTGTCATTGAGTCTATGAAGCCAGGAATCCACTTTGGTCCATAACTGAAATTCCTGGTAAGGATCGCATCTCCTTCTCCAAAACTTCGGCTCTTTGTTCTTTTGTCATGGTTCTCTTTTTGTTGGTTTTGTCTGTTTTCCATTTTCCTTTTTAGGTCTGGGTGGACAAGGTCAAGAGTGGAGCGTAGTCTATGACCTAATAACATCTCAACAGGAGAGAGTCCTGTGGTGGACTGAGATGTTATTCTGTAGCTGAACAGAACCCGTGACACTTTGGCTGCTAAACTCCCTTCTGCACTTTTTTTCATCATCTCCTTAAATGTTTGTACGGCTCTCTCCGCAAGTCCATTCGAGGACGGATGATATGGAGCCGAGGTCACCTGCACTATGCCATTTTTTCCTCAAGAAATCTTTTGTCTCTGTACTCACAAAACAAGTGGCATTGTCACTCACCACGATCTCCGGTAGCCCTTGATTACTGAAGCTCCGACGCAGGCAGTCTATAGTAGTAGTGGCGGAAGCAGAATTTACAGGATAAACATCCATCCATTTGGAATGTGCATCAATGATTATGAGGAACATCTTCCCCATGAATGGACCCGCATAATCTAAGTGCAATCTTCTCCATGGTTTATCCGGCCACTATCAGGGGTGGAGAGGAGCCGCTGCTGGTGCCTTCCGGTGTTCCTGACAAGTGCTGCATGCCTTGACTAGATTTTCTATCTCCTCATCTAGCTTTGGCCACCACAAGTAACTCCTAGCCAAGGCTTTCATACGCGAGACCCCAGGATGACACTGATGTAGTTGCTCTAGGATAGACTGTCGTGCTGGCCGTGGAATAATCACTCGTGCTCCCCACAACACGCAACCATCCTGCACACTCAGCTCTGTTTTCCTGACACTGTAGGGTGTGAAGTCAGCCCCTTCCGGATGCTGTGGCCATCCCCTCACCACATATTCTCGAACTCTAGACAGTACTGGATCTTTACCTGTCCATGTTCGTACTTGCTCTGCAGTCACAAGTGCCATGTCAGTGTCCTCCAACATCAAAACTCTGTCTTCTGGAGCTGCACGGATAGGCGTGCCTGGCAGTGGAAGACGGCTCAAGGCATCTACGTTCCCATGGTACTTGCCCGCCTTGTAGACGATGACATACTCATATGCCCTCAACATCACTGCCCACCTCTGGATCCGGGGTGACACCATCTGTGGAACTGCTTTCATTTCATTGAAAAGAGAGAGAAGAGGTTTATGATCGGTGCATATGGTGAACTTTCTGCCATATATGTACTTGTGGAACCTCTGTAACCCAAACATTACTGCTAACCCCTCTTTGTCTAACTGGGAATAGCTTTTTTCCGCTGGTGTTAGAGTTCGGGACATAAACCCTATTGGTCTTTCAGTTCCATCTTCCATGCAGTGTGAAAGAACTGCCCCCACCCCGTAAGGTGAAGCATCATAAGAGAGAATGATGTCTTTCTCTGCATTGTAGTGAACCAGCACATCCGACGACAGCATCAGTTTCTTGGACTGTTCAAATGAAACCCCCTGCTCCTCTCCCCACTGCCACTGTGTCTCCTTGCACAGTAGTTTGTGAAGAGGTGCTAACACAGTTGACAAGTTTGGTAAAAACCTGTTATAATAGTTCAGCAGTCCCAGGTAAGCTTTTAACTCAGCCACATTTGTAGGAGCAGGGGCGTCCTGCAGTGCTTGTACCTTCTCCTTGAGTGGATGGAGCCCGGTGGCGTCCACTCTGTGTCCCAGGAACACTGCCTCATTCCCCAGGAAAGTGCACTTACTCCTCTTGAGCTGGAACCCTGCCCTCTCCGATCTCTATAGTACCTCTCTCAGAGTGCTCAGATGCTCCTGGTCGGTTCTTCCTGTCACCACAATGTCATCCAGATAGATGGAAACATGTGGAATCCCTTGCAGTACACCTTCGATTGTCCTCTGGAAGATAGCTGGACTAGATGAGACACCAAACGGTAAGCGGTTATATGTAAACAAGCCCTTGTGTGTATTTATGGTGACATACTTCTTTGATTCGTCATCCAGTGTAATCTGCAAGTAGGCATGACTCATATCCAACTTTGTGAATTTCTTTCCTCCAGCCAGGTTTGCAAAGAGATCCTCTGTTTTGGGAATCGGATACTGCTCTAGTTTGGACACCCGATTGACTGTCAATTTATAGTCTTCACAGAGTCTTACCGAATTGTCCGGTTTTAAAACAGGTACTATGGGAGCTGCCCATTCCGAACATTTCACTAGCTCCAGTATGCTCTCTCTCAATAGATGGTCAAGCTCAGCCTCCACCTTTGGCTTCATGGCATAAGGCACAGGTCGTTGTTTAAAAAACCTTGGCGGTGCCTCCTTGTCTACATAAATCTTAGCTGGGGGGGCCATTAAATGTGCCAAGTTCCTCCTTGAACACACTCTCATGTTCACTCAACACTTCTTGCAAAGTCAACTGTTTGCCCGCATCTATTTGATGTACTGCTCCCAGTCTAATTTAAGTTCTTTTATCCAGCCCCGACCTAACAGGTTTGGTCCGGTACCCGATACTATAACTACAGGTAGCTGTTCCACTGTGTCCCTGTGTTGCACAGTTACCTTAGCTGTACCTAATGTCGCTACTCGTTCACCTGTATATGTTTTAAGATGCAGGGAGCAAGGCTTTAACTCTGGACCTTTTGCCTTGTTCATTATGGTCACGCCACACCCTGTATCCACTTCAAAGTTCACCTTAGAGTCATTTACTGTCAGTTGCAATGTGATAGGAGCCACTTTTGGAATGTTCTCTAACATGCTATACATTATGAACATGTCCTCTTCTTCCTCAGCTTCCCCGCTGATGTGGTGTGCTCCATGTTTTTTCACTTCTCTCCCTTGGTTTTGCTGTCCTCCCCCTTTTGGTTTGGATTCCTCCACAGGTGATTTCGCCCTGCAAGCTCGTTTTATGTGTCCTTGTTTCCCACACTTGTAGCACTTTTCCTCCAGAAACCGGCATTCACTCGCCAGGTGATCGCCCTTGCATCTATAACATGCCTTCACATGCTCACGTTGTGGTTTCTGACGCATGTTCAACTTGTCCACAACAACCTGACCTGCAACTTGCATAGCATTAACCCTGTCTGAAGCCTGTATTTCTTTTACATCTCGGTTCGCTGTCTCTATGGCTTGCGCAAGTTCCAATGCTTTTTCATAAGTAAGCCCAGTCTCGGATAATAATCTACGCTGCATTCGGTTGTCCATAAATCTAGCAGCATTTCCTTCAGGTTGTTCCCATAATTGCAATCTTGTGCTAATTTACGCAACACCGCTACATAGTCCATTACGCTCTCTTCCTCTTTCCTGTTCCTTGAATTAAACTTGAACCGCTGTACAATCTCACTAGGCTTAGGGTTGAAATGTTCTTTTTGCAAAGCCACTAATTCAATAAATGATTTGTCTCCAGGCTTTTCAGGACTGAGCAGATTTTTCATCAAACTATAGGTTTGGCTTCCCACTGAACTAAGCAGAATGGCTTTCTTTTTTCCGGCATCATTTATTTCATTTGCTTCGAAAAAATAACCCAACACTTCACAGTATTCTTCCCAGGTTTGTGCTTGAATATCAAAAGCGGAAACCATTCCTACCATGGCAGCCATGCTCTCTTCCAGCTTGTAGCTAACTTTAGGTCGTGATTTTGTTGTTTAAATGTCCCCGGCAGACTTTTCTTCTTTATGCAGGGTCCTTAAGTTGCCTCGTCGCCAAATGTGATAAATCCATTAAGTGGAACAAGGACTCAAAGAGGCGATATCGTAGAATTAACACGAGTACTTTATTAACAACTGGGAAACATGTTTACAGACAGCCTGCATCAGCATCCTGGCATTCCACCTTGTGCTGACCTATACAGGAAGCAAACCTCTGACCTTAACAGGAAGCAAACCTCTGACCTTAGTAGCAGCATTGGCTACAGCACCACCTGGTGGATAACCTTAATCATAACATCCCAGATTACTATATCCTCCAAGTCCTCCTTACTCCTGCTGAATATCCAATTCCCTCCTCCCACTGGAGCACCTTGGGATGCTGCGATACATTAAAGGGGCTTTAGAAATGCAAGTTGTTGAATTTACCATCTCATTAATCCAAGGTAGCAACAATTCACACAACACTCATAGGGTTTATTGTTCCTCCAGCTATTTTGTGTAAAGTATAGCTATCCAGTCCCAATTACCTGCACAATTAAAAGGTTAAGCCCAATTTAAAGCAGGTTTTAATAATGCTTCAAGCAGGAGGAATTAACTAGCGTCTTGTAACCTGTGAGGAGGGAATCCAACTGTTTACTAGCCCTTAAATTGTGGCAAATTTTTCCTTACTAAAAAGTAGACTCAAATTTTCTGTTTTGGCCAATATTTTTATTTACCTTCACCATCGGTAGGAATCTTGTCAGGTGCAAATGCCTGATTTCCATTGTATTTACTTTAAACATGAGTCACATATTCAGTGAAAAACAGCCTCAGCGGAGATTCAGACATACATTTCCCTGTGCCAAGGCTTTGTGTCTAATTGGTGTAAAATAGGCTCCTTGGAGGCTAATCTTCATCTGTGTAAATGACAACCAGGGTAAACAAACCAGATCTGCACCTACTTGATCTTCAGGTTAACTAATGTTCATAACTAGTTCAAATAATTTCCATACGCATACAAATATATTTAGCAGTCAGTCTTAACAATGCAAATGTTAGGAAAGGAATGGATAGCAGAGTCCTTCTCTGATCAGTCAGACAACAAGGAGGGTACTGCAGAACTAAATCTGACCACGCTGAGAACCCTGTAAATGCAAGTTCTATCTATGTACAGAATTTGCCTAAATCCGAGGTTAAAACTGATGATGGGCAAGAAAAGGCCCAAGGCACCTCGACATCAGCCACATGGGCAAACCAAAGTAACAGAAATCAAGTACAGTGCACTGACAATATGTCTATGTGAACAGGACCAAAATCTGTATTGCACATACAGACTTTACCTATCGGGTGGCTGACCTTGCATTTTCAGGGCAAGGCCTCATTACCATGCTGCTGGCAAGCTGTGGGCGTCCTGCTACATCTTACCATCTCCGGACCACTGTAATATCGGACAGCCAAGAGGCCTACCCAGCCGACGGGAACATAAGTCTGGGGGCAATCTCAGAGGGGGGAAGAGCCCAGGTAGGCAGCGGCCCACATTATTTGCGCGGAGCCTGGAGGAGCTTTCTTTTTTGGTGCCCCTTCTGCTGTACCGGGTGGTAAAACTGCATGCTTCACCCAATTGTCTGTCAAAATTGCAATCGGGGTCTTACGTACATCATAGGACCCTGATTTGCATATTAAAAGGGCCTGCCACCTGAAACAAGCGGGCGCTCTGGCCGCCTAGCAGAAGGCCCCTTTGAGAATGACAGCGGTCGGAACGACGGCATGAACGGGGCGTTATCCATTATTGGGCTGTTACTGCATCATGTACTCTGGCCCAAGTTAAAATCTGCCCCATTGTGTTATCGACAGGTTTGTAACAAAACCAACTCCCTCCTAAGGTTATAAAAAAAAGCTGAAATTTTATTTTATGTTTCCTGATGATGCAACTAAATGGAGAACAGTGATCAGTGAAGGCAAAAACAGGGCAACTGGCACCACCAAGTGGATGAAATGAAGAATTTCGTCAATAAGGCACAATAAACTTCATTAATATAGGCCTCACATGGAAAGCCATAGGAACCTGCCAGTAAAATGTTGCTTGGGTGTTTGATTGCAGGAAGGGCACACTGGAGCTGCACTGCATTGTGCCAAAGTTGTAGGACATGTATTTGTGGCTGCGATTCCCTAGCGTAGATAGTAAATTTCGGGTATCAATCTCGCCATTGTCAGAAGGTGCCAAAACAAAGCAGCCAATGTCACATCAGGCTGCTCTTGTTCATCACCTAGCAGACAGCTTCACAGTAGTGTTGACCGAGGCCTGCGTGCCCCCTTTGCAATGGTATGATGCATGGCGCTTTGACACTTTCAGCATATAAAATTACCAAAATTCTATCCTTTGCATGCAAAAGTTCAGATGTAGAGTTAACCATCACTTGCTGAACAGGACGATTAGATTATTGCATTTGTCCATATAACAGCAAGAAAACTCCTACACATGATGCTAAAATCAGAATATTAAAAAGTGTACATTATTATATAAATTAAACACAATTAGGACAGAATTATGGGGTATAATACATTTGCTCATAAATCACCTAAAGTTAGAAAAGTATGCTTGACTGCAGGGACGCAACATAGAGAGGAGCAGGTCCCCTCCCTCACCTCTTTTTCCGGTACATTGATGACTGTATCGGTGCCGTTTCCTGCTCTCGCCCCGAACTAGAAAATGTCATTCACTTTGCTTCCAATTTCCACCCTTCCCTCACCTTCACATGGTCCATCTCCAACTCTTCCTTTCCCTTCCTTGACTTCTCTGTCTCAATTTCTGGGGATAGGCTATCGACAAACATCCACTATAAGCCCACTGACTCCCAAAGCTACCTGGACTACAACTTCCTCCAACCCCACTTCCTGTAAGGACTCTATTCCATTCTCCCAGTTTCTCTGTCTCCGCCGCATCTGTTCTGACGATGCCACCTTCCATACTAGTGCTTCCGATACGTCTTCCTTTTTCCTTAATCAAGAAATTTCCCTCTACCATGTCCGTTCCATTTCCCGCACTTCTGCTCTCACCCCTCCCTCCCAGAACCACGATAGGGTTCCCCTGGTCCTCACCTTTCACCCCACCAGCCTCCACATTCAACGGATCATCCTCCACCATTTCCACCACCTCCAGCGTGATCCCACCACCAAACACATCTTCCCCTCACCTCCCCTTTCAGCATTCCAAAGGGACCGCTCCCTCCGCTCTGGTCCACTCCTCTATCACCCCTAACACCCCTTCCCCTTCCTACGGTACCTTCCCGTGCAAGCGCAGGAGATGCAACACCTGCCCTTTTACCTCCCCCCTTCCCACTGTCCAGGGCCCCAAACACTCCTTCCAGGTGAAACAGCGATTTACTTGTACTTCTTGCAATTTAGTATACTGTATTCGCTGCTCACGATGAGTCTCCACTACATTGGGGAGACCAAACGCAGATTGGGTGACCGCTTTGCGGAACACCTCCGTTCAGTCGGTAAGGGTGACCCTGAGCTTCCGGTCGCCTGTCACTTTAATTCTCCGCTCCACTCCCACTCTGACCTCTCCGTCCTCGGCCTCTTACACTGTTCCAATGAAGCTCAACGTAAGCTCGAGGAACAGCACCTCATCTTTCGATTAGGCACTTTACAGCCTTCTGGACTCAACATCGAGTTCAACAATTTCAGACTATAACCTCGGCCCCTATATTTTCTTTTTTCCCTCACATGGCAGCTGTTGATGATTCTGCCATTGCCATTTACACCTCATCTAGAGTCATCTTTTGTTTCTTAGCTTGTCCCATTACTACCTCCTTTTGCCTTGCACCATCATCCCTTTTGTCTTTTGATCTCTCCTGCCTTCCATCCTATCACAGACCTTCCCTTTTGTTCTTTCCCCTCCTCCCCCCTTTCCCTGCCCCACACTTGCTTAAAATCTGTTACTTCTCCAAATTTTTCCAGTTCAATGAAGGGTCATCGACCTGAAATGTTAAATCTGTTTCTCTCTCCACGAAGCTGCCTGACTTGCTGAATGTTTCCAGCATTTTCTGTTGTTGTTTCAGATATCCAGCATCTGCAGGATTTAGCTATTGTATGGAGAGGAGCAAACTGTGAACTGCAAATTACTGGGATGTTCCGCACAAACTATAGGTTGTAATGAAATTTGACTTCACGTGAATAATATAATTCTTGAATATAAAACAAAGCTCACCATCTTGCCCTTGTACAAGACCTTGGTTAGGCCTCATTTAGAATACTACATCTGGTTTTGGTCCCCTCATATGGCAGGTGATATAGAGGCTTTGGAAAAGGTTCAGAGGAGGATCACAAGAATGATTCCCACCTTAAAAACCTTAGTTATTCAGAGAGGCTTAAAAAGTTAGTTTTATTCACTTTAGACATGCATAGAATTGATGGTGATTTGATTGAGGTTTCAGTTAATTCAATTTAATAGATTGGGGAAGACCAAGGGTCATGCATTTAAGTTAGGCAAGAGTAGGGCTAGATTAAATGTTAGGCAGTTCTTCTTTTCCTATAGGATAGCAGACCTTTGGAACAAGTTGCCAGCTTGTGCAGAGCTGACTCTCTGAAAACCTTCAAAAGACAGCTGGACCAGTTCCTGGCTAGGGCAAAGATCACATTTTATAAAAGGTAGATAAAATACGAGCCATATAAGCATGGTCATTGTGGTCTCTTGGACTTGTTTTGATTGCCTAAAGGGGTCAGAGAGGAATTTACCAGATTTTTTCCACTAATTAGCCATGGGTTTTTGCCTGTTTTTTTGCCTCATCCAAGCGATGACATGCCTGTGGTGGGTAGGGGGTGCCTAATCCTGGTGCTTCGCATCATGATTGTGGGGGGCAGGCTGGATGGATCAGATGGTCTTTTCCTGCCCGTCATTTTCATAGGTTTGATAGTGACATCGATCTGTATCTACATGGTATTTTTGAACATTTATTTTCCTGTATTAAACATCAATAATGTAAAATTTTCCATAAATTCTTATTCTCCATTCTATCCAGCGGCCACCAGCCGACAGGACCCATCAATGACACCAGCAAGGCATAAACATTCTTGTAATGTGACTGCTCCACTGCCCTGAGGAGACACTGGGGTAGATTTTCAGCATCGTCCAGGTGGCCAGTTTTATACCCTGGCGCCAAGTTGAAAATCTATCCCAGTGTTTTTTGGCAAAAAGAAAAATTCTTCTATTTTTCTCCCCTTTGCTGGGGCATGGATACACAAATCTGCTGCCCTCCAGTATCTCACCAATTCTTCACAATCTTTCCTCTCCTGACTTCCATACATCTGCAAATTTCCCGCAGATGTTACTGGATACAGACAAAAAGCAGGGATGTGGGACTGCTCTCTCAAAGAGCCGGCACAGGCATGACGGGCCGAATGGCCTCCTTCTGTGCTGTAAGTTTCTATGACATCAATTATGAATGAATAACCTGGCTGACTTTGCCATTCTCTAGCCCACTGTAGTGCTGCCAAAGCTGAGATCAGTTAACTAAGCTTAGCCCGGGTACTGATCCAAGGACATTCCTAACTCAGTACAGCAGCAGATATTTCATGTAACTACTGAGCCATTGGCGCTTGCTGCAAGATTTATCCTCACAGATACAGTATCAGTTGTTGTTCTTATAGCGCAGTGGTGAAAAGGACAAAGGATTTGTATGTTGCTGCACTCAGTATGCTTAATTCAGGGTACTGTGGTCAATCAAAAAATCCATTCCAAGTGTAGTATTCCAGTTTGCAAAAACAAGTGCTCGAAAGAACTATTCAAAGCTTAGGTAAAAAGATCAAAGAAAAGATGTGGTAAATTTGTTACGCAAAGTTTTTAATGGTTACGGAACCAAGGAGGGTAGATGGAATTATGATACAGATTAGCCATGATCTAATTGAGTGGCAAAACAGGGTCGAGGAGCTGAATGGCCTGCTCCTGTCCCCATGTTCCTAATTCTTAAAGAGCGGTCATAGCATTTGTTTTGCTAACTATGAGTTTAGCAGTGAAGAGATAATTACAGCCAGTGAAATGTAACTAGGATAGGACCTTGGGCTATCGCTGTGGAATGAATCTACAAGAGCCCCAATTCAGCAAAGGTCCTGGCAGACTGGAAAACTGCTAATGTAACACCCTTATTTAAAAAGGGCAGTAGACAGAAGGCTGGAAACTATAGACCGGTTAGCCTAACATCTGTGGTGGGTAAAACTTTGGAGTCCATTATTAAGGAGACAGTAACAGGACATTTGGATAATCATCATTTAATAGGACAAAGTCAGCATGGTTTTATGAAGGGGAAGTCATGTTTGACAAATTTGCTGGAGTTCTTTGAGGAAGTAACATATAGGGTGGATAAAGGGGAACCGGTGGACGTAGTGTATTTAGACTTCCAAAAGGCATTTGACAAGGTGCCACACAAAAGATTATTGCTTAAGATAAAAAATCACGGGATTGGGGGTAATATTCTGGCATGGATAGAGGATTGGCTATCTAACAGAAGGCAGAGAGTTGGGATAAATGGTTCATTCTCAGAATGGCAATCAGTAACTAGTGGTGTTCCGCAGGGGTCGGTGCTGCATCCCCAACTCTTTACAATCTATATTAATGATTTGGAGGAGGGGACCGAGTGTAACATATCAAAGTTTGCAGATGATACTAAGATGGGAGGGAAAGTAGTGAGTGAGGAGGACATAAAAAACCTGCAAGGGGACATAGACAGGCTAAGTAAGTGGGCAGATATTTGGCAGATGGACTCCAATACTGGAAAGTGTGAGGTTATGCACTTTGGCAGGAAAAATCGTAGAGCAAGCTATTATCTTAATGGCAAGAAACTGGAAAGTACTGAAGTACAAAGGGATCTGGGGGTCCTGGTGCACGAAACTCAAAAGGTTAGTATGCAGGTGCAGCAAGTGATTAAGAAGGCCAATGGAATGTTGGCTTTCATTGCTAGGGGGATAGAATATAAAAATAGGGATGTATTGCTTCAGTTGTACAAGGTATTGGTGAGACCGCACCTGGAATACTGCATACAGTTTTGGTGTCCATACTTAAGAAAAGACATACTTGCTCTCGAGTCAGTACAAAGAAGGTTCACTCGGTTAATCCCGGGGATGAGGGGATGGACATATGAGGAGAGGTTGAGTAGATTGGGACTCTACTCATTGGAGTTCAGAAGAATGAGAGGCGATCTTATTGAAACATATAAGATTGTGAAGGGGTTGGATCGGGTGGATGCGGGGAGGATGTTCCCGATGATGGGTGAAACTAGAACTAGGGGGCATAGTCTTAGAATAAGGGGCTGCTCTTTCAAAACTGAGATGAGGAGGAACTACTTCACTCAGAGGGTGGTAGGTCCATGGAATATGCTGCCCCAAAAAGCTGTAGAAGCTACATCATTACATAAATTTAAAACAGAAATAGACAGTTTCCTAGAAGTAAAGGGAATTAAGGGTTACGGGGAGCGGGCAGGAATTTGGACATGAGTCTAGGTTCGGATCGGACATGGCCCTGTGGGTAGCGGAGCGGGCCCAGGGGCCGTGTAGCCTGATCCTGCTCCTATTTCGTGTGTCTAATTCTATTAGATTCAGGAGATGGTTCTGTGATAGTAGATTGGCGGTTAGGATCAGATCAGCCATGATCTTATTAAATGGCGGAGCAGGCTCGAGGGGCCAATTGGCCTACTCCTGCTCCTATTTCTTATATTTTTATGTTTTCTCCAATACAGCAAAATGGATTGAGATGTATATAAATTACTTTTTTCTTAATATAAATCAATGTTACATAGTTAATACGCACATAGTTAAGTCTGCTGTAATAGCACAGAGTATGACTTCACAGACTATAATAGTCTCCATTCCAATGAGTAGCAAAATACTTGGCTATAAGTTATAATGTCAATGCTGCATTAGGGAAATCTAACTATAGCCACAACATTTGTCCGTGACTGCCGTTGCTATCAGTGATGTTCTGTGGGGTGCCAGTGATAATTACTGCTGTTGTAGAACAGTGAGAACACTATGTACACAATTTATTCCTGTTAAACAAAAACAGCATGAATATTAGGCTACTGTGGGAGGACTGATAAAGGATTCAGTTCTGCTCATGGTTAGCAGACAAAGTGAAGTTCCGTGTCAGGATTCCATTGTAGCAGAATGTAGAAATGATGACAAGGTTATTTCTATTTTTCTGCAAAATTTGTCCCATTTAATGTAATAGAGTCTGTTCAGGGTAATTATGTTTTCTTTGATGAATTAACTCTATTTTAAAATCCAGTTATCTTGAATCACCAAACATGCACCAAGGGCCAAATCTAAATACTTTTGCAGTGATACAATAAGTAAACACCTTCCCAGAACAGAAACATAGTATGCTCAATGTTTTTTTGCCATCAAGCAAAGGATCTCTATTCCAATTCCTCTTACATTGGTGCTACATATAACACTCGGCTGGCCATGGAGGGACGGGTACAATATGATCCATATGTTTGTGGTAATTCGAGCATCAGCAACACTATCTCACTCAAAATTCAGCAACAGATGAGTTTCAACAGAGGCTGCTGAATAGGCTAACTTAGTGATGGCACAGTGGCTATCTTTCATATTTAAAGCTCACAACAGGATAAGAGTCCAGCTGAAACTTGTGCATTTTGTAATGTCAAATTAAGTAACTGTTACAAACTTTAAGTCTGCCTTCGATTATAGGTGGGAATTTCCTGGAAACTTGCGCCATTGGAATGCCATGTCTATGCTGTTAGCTCCGTTTTCCAGCGCAAAGTCCAAGGAAATTATGGCGTGAGTGAATTTCGGCACTATTCACGCTACGCCACAATTTCCTGGAACTTTTGCCCCGCACCGCCGAAACCTTTGCCGCAACTGAGACAAGTTGATTATCACAGCACCGTCCCCATTCAAGACAATGGCGATCGCAGATTTCCTGGATTTAAGATATTCTTCTCGCGGCATCCACTTAGACGGAGAAATCATGGTGCAGGAGGGCCCTTTGTAATCTGATACGATGTGATTTATGGTTCACACATGATTCCCAGCCTGGGAGGACCCTTAAAGCTGTGGAGCGTCATTTCTGCAGTCTGGAATTGATCTCAGATTTTTGTCTCTGCTTCCCTGTTACTGAGATCTTCAGTTTTGCCAGTTCTTCCATCCAGAGTCCTGTGAATGTCTGAAGGCAATTCTTTCAGGAACCCCACCCCCCTCGTTGCGTTCAGAAGGTTAAAGGATTTCAATGGCCTTTCCACTGGACGTTCCCCTATTCTGCATTATTATGGATGAGGAGAAGGAGCAGAAACAGGAGGTAGGAACAGCGCGTGAAGGTGGATGGATCCTGGGGGGACAAGGCCACATCCCCTGAAGTCGTGGCTGCTGAGAGCATTCCGCATCACCAGCAATGCAGCGGAGGATTAGTGCAACCGCACTCACGTGGCAAACTGGCAGGTGGAGGAGAGGACCACCGGGGTGCTGAAAGCTTGCGTCAGGTGCCTGAAAAGGTCAGGGGAGGGTCCTGCAGTACACGCCCAATAAAGTGGCAAAAGATTGTAGTGGTGTGCTGTGCACTGCACAATTTCACCCTGCGGGAGGGGCTTAGCCTGGACTTGGCAGACAAGAAGCCAGTGGAGCCGGCGGGTCCTGACCACCTGTTCTATGCTATGCTGTGCTCTCCTGTTATGTACGAATTTTACCTTTAAACATGAGTGCAGTGGTGATTGAGATACAGTGATAATGGCTGCTCAAAATTCCCATTATTTTCCTCGTTGTGGTATGTATAATTTACACAACCCAGCCATTTTTATGTGTACTATCATATTTGCTACTTCTTTGCTAACATTTCTCAGTATTTTTTGAATTCATCTTTAACTGCTATTATTTTCTTTCTTTGTATGTCTGTTGCTGCTAATTTGCAGTCATACTCATTCTGTGCCTTTGTGCTCTTCTTTTAAGTTGTGCAGCTTCTTTTGGAACTCTCCCCAGGTTCCTCTTGTAATGATATCAGCAAATAGAGATGGTATTTGCCTGTTCGATTATGATGCCTTAATAGCATGATTGCATGTATTGATTGCTTGTGCCTGACCAGCAGAGGGCAGGTGACCGAGAGAAGCAAGGCAGTTAGTTTAGTTTCGGTTTCGTTCTAGATGCATCACAGCATCATGTCTCCTGTAAAAGCTGTATCAAAGAGTTGAACAGACTTTAGATTAAAACTCATTGGCCTAGAAATTCGGTTTTGGCACAGCGAGGGCTTTAGCGCCGGAAGTTAGTGCCGGCGCTAAGTCCCCCTGCGCGCGCCAAAAATTCAGTAGCGCCGCGCCCAAACGGCTGCCGGCGCTACTGAGGGGTCTCAGCGCCTCAAAACTGGCGCCACGCGCCGCATTGCGGCGCTATTCCGGCGCTGCGGCGCCCGCTGCGGTGCGGCAGGCTCGGGAAGTGCAGGCCTCCTCCTTCCGTTAAGGAGGAGCTGCCTGCACCCGGCCGCGGCCCGCGGTAATCTTTTTAAAAATGAGCCCGGCACCTCGGACAAGTGCTGGGCTTGCTTCTGTTCCGGGGGGGGGGGGGGGAAGTCCGGGGAGGGAGCTGCGGCCAGGCGGCCGGCGGGAAAGCGGCCGGCCGCCCCGCGGGGCCTTTAATGCGCCGGCGCAAAGTTCTGTAAGGCACCTCTGCCAGAACGTTGCTTGCGGCTGCCACGGGCGAGGCGGCCGCAACTCAATTTCCAAGTTCGGGCGGGTTACCATGGCAACCGGGACGCTGCGCACACCGATGACGTCATCGGTGCCGACGCAGCGCTACTGGCCTAACGCCGATTTAGGGCCCCTGTCAATTTCTAAACTGGCCATAACTTCGGCGCTAGGCCCTCTAGCGCCTCAAAAGCGGCGCTAAGGCCAGTGAATTTCTAGGCCATTCTCTTTCATAAATGTCTCATCATTGAACCCACAAAGAAATCAATACATGGTGTCAGAAGTGATTGAAAGAGATGAAGAGAAAATATCTGAAGTTAAATCAGCTCTCCACAAATTAGCAAGCCAAAAGAGAACATCGTTGCTTACCATTGGAGAATAGCTAACGAAGTGAAAAAATGGAAGGTTTACACCCACCGGCGACGCTTCAGTTGACAGGTAATGTGGCTGAAAATTGGAGACAGTTCAAACAACGTGTGGGGTTGTATTTATCAGCAATCGGAGCTGACGAGAAAAGTAATAAAAAGAAATCGTCACTGTTCTTACATGTCGTGGGTGATGAAGCGCTGGAGGTGTATAATAACTTCACATTCGCTGCTAATGGAGACAAAATGAAGCTAGATAAAATAATGGAACAGTTTGAGGCCTACTGCATACCTAAACGTAACGTGACGTTTGAGAGGCACAGATTTTTCACATGTGTACAGAAAATGGGTGAGACTATTGATCAGTATGTGACAGAACTGACATTCGTGGGAGATATCCTTAGCAGTGAGGGCATCAGACCAGATCCCAGAAAGGTGTCCGCCATTGAGAATATGCCAAAGCCACAATGCAAAAAGGATGTGCAGAGGTTTAATGGAATGATCAACTACATGGGGAAATTCATATCCAACCTCTCAGAAAAGATGGCGCCACTGAGAAGACTAACTGAAAAGAACATAGAATGGGAATGGAATCCCATGAGAAGTCATGGAGCGATCTAAAGAAACTGCTTACAGAGGAACCAGTTCTGAGGTTTTATGACCCAGCGAGACCCATCAAGATATCATCAGATGCATCACAGAGTGGGCTCGGTGCCGTTCTTCTGCAACAATATGACTACTGGCAACCTATTGCATATGCATCGCGCTCAATGACAGACGCGGAGACGCGATATGCTCAAATAGAAAAGGAGCTGCTCAGCATCACATACGCCTGTGAAAGATTTCACCAGTTTGTGGCAGGACAAGCAATCAGTGTAGAGACTGACCATAAGCCCTTGATTGCATTGTTCCAAAAGCCACTAAACAGCTGTCCGCTTAGAATACAAAGAATGATGATCAGGCTGCAACGCTATACACTGAATGTTGCGTACACACCGGGTAAGCTGATGTATACAGCAGACTCGTTGTCCAGAGCTGTAGACCCAAGTGAGCCCACAAACACCACAATGGATGACAAAGTGAACGCCTACGTGGACATGATCACAAGTGCACTGCCCATAGCAGATGCAAAAATGGAGCTCATAAAGACTGAGACAAACAAAGATGAAACAATGAGACGACTGAGAAAAAGCATCTTGGATGGATGACCCAACATGAAGCAAGACTGCTCACCTGATATAGCAGAGTACTGGAACTGCAGGGCGGAACTATCAGTGGTCGAAGACATCATCTACAAAGGAAGTAAAATAGTTATCCTAAAGAGTCTGAGAAGAGAGATGCTAAAAAAGATCCATGGAGGACATCTGGGAATCGAAAAGTGTAAGAAAAGAGCACGAGAGGTGATGTACTGGCCACGAATCAACCAAGATGTGACAAATGAGGTGTCAAACTGCACAATATGCCTGAAATATCGAGCAAGCAATCCGGTAGAACCACTAAAGCCACACCCAGCACCAGACAGACCTTACCAGAAGGTAGGCGCTGACCTATTCGTATGTCAAGGGAAGGACTATCTTGTAGTCACAGACTATTACTCCCTGTATCCAGAGGTTTGTAGACTGCACACCACCACTGCAGATGCTGTGATAACATGTATGAAAGCCATATTCTCCAGACATGGCGTGGCAAGCGAGGTCTTCACAGACAACGGACCTCAGTTTTACAATGCACGTTTCCGACACTTTGCCAAAGAGTGGGACTTTGTCCACACAACGTCAAGTCCTCACTTTCCACAGTCCAATGGACTAGTGGAAAAATCGGTCCAGACAGTGAAAAGACTGATGTACAAGGCAAAAGACGGTGGAACTGACTTCTACCAGAGCATGCTTGTATACCGCACAACGCCGCTCGAGTGTGGTATGTCACCAGCCCAACTCCTGATGGGACGTCGGCTAAGGTCAAACCTACCCATCCCGGAGAACCTCCTGAAAACAAAAGAGGGGGAGAAAGTGAGGAAGTTCAAAGAACAACAGAAAGAAAAGCAAAAGTACTACTATGACAGAGGAACACAAAACCTACCTGAACTCCACACTGGTGACCAAGTAAGGTTGAAAGACAAAACAAACACATGGACTCAGAAGGGAACTGTCCTGACTGAAGTTCAACCAAGATCATACACCATTCAGACAGATGAGGGTGCTGTTCTGAGAAGAAATCGTAGGCATCTTCTCATGGGACCAGCCACAGCAGGTCAAGAGACTGATACTGTTGAACAACCTGATCACACAGCTGAGAACACATCATCTGAGGCAACAACTCAGATTCAAGGACAATCAATCAGAAAATCCTCAAGACACGTGAAGCCTCCTGAGAGACTCATTGAGCAAATTTAAGGACTATTGTTACAGAAGGAAGTAATGTTATCTTATTCTTTCTTCAAGTTCTAGTGCATTGACATATTTCATGTGAACACACAAAGCAAGGTTAAAAAACCTTGATCATGATAATGATAATGTAAGTTCATTAAGTGTTACAGTTAAAATGCAGATTAATACAAAGAAAACATGTTGTTAGTTAAAAGTAAAATACTTTTGTTTTAAGAAAAGGAGATGTAATGATATCAGCAAATAGAGATGGTATTTGCCTGTTCGATTATGATGCCTTAATAGCATGATTGCATGTATTGATTGCTTGTGCCTGACCAGCAGAGGGCAGGTGACCGAGAGAAGCAAGGCAGTTAGTTTAGTTTCGGTTTCGTTCTAGATGCATCACAGCATCGTGTCTCCTGTAAAAGCTGTATCAAAGAGTTGAACAGACTTTAGATTAAAACTCATTCTCTTTCATAAATGTCTCATCATTGAACCCACAAAGAAATCAATACACCTCTGAGTCACTGAAATAGTGTTCACTCTGTTGGTGACATAGTGTGGGTAATTTTGAACTTCTCTGAATGGTAACCTGACGAGCATCCGCAGTATTTTGCTATTGTGTTGGAACAGATAGCCTGTCAGTTGCAGAATACACCCGTCAAGGAACATTACTGCAGGTGCCTCGTGACTGACTGCTAGCTTTTCATTGCTGCCAACTGAATTATATTCTCAGAATTCACACATTTCAAAGCTAAAAATCCCTGCAATTTGGTTGTCATTAATTACATTGCAAAACAAGCATTTCTCACGTTTTTTGTTAAAAGACAAATGCTAAGCTCTTAAGCAGAAAAGAGCTGATAAGTTCAGTAAAATAAGAAGGTTCTGTACCAATAATGGTTATAAGCTAAAACAAAAAAACTATCACTTTTTGAAAATAAAATTGCTCCAACCAGCTCAATTCCACACAGTGGGCTTTAAATGTAGTGCCAATGCTATACAGCACCCAAAATCAATCTCAGCTTCGTGCAACTTGTTACCCATCAAACTCTTTCATAGAAAAGGATTTCATTGTATTTTGATACTTAACAGAAGCATCTCATCAAATTTCTGGTACTATTCAAAGTTGGTAAGACCCTAATTCACAATATTTCATATGATGAATATCAATAAAAAGAAAAAAAGACTTACATTTCTATAACACCTTTCACGGCCTCAGTATGTCTCAAAGCGCTTTACAACCAATGAAGTTTTTTTGAAGTGTAGTCACTGTTGTAATGTAGGGAAATGGTTTAAAAATTACCTTTTATTTCTAAATTCTGCTTGGGGAATGAAGAAAAGGGGCAAATTAAATCTCATAAAAATTATTTAATTGTTTTTATTTCAGCAACAAAACTCTTCAGATAGCCAAAGATGGCAGGCGCACCATTCACCGGCAGGAAGGTAAAGACACAATCTTCTCTTATTGGGACTTTCCATTTCCATGGTAATTGATTAAACCCAAACTTGGTACACGAACATCAAATTTCTGCAGTCCATATTTATTTGTAAAGTCAAAGGGAAATTGAGCGGGAAGGGGTGAATTCTATAGAACAGTCAATAATCCTACGAGCTACAAACAGAATTACTTGTACACTTACTGGTTTCTCTCAGTTACCCTGGTTACCTTATTTTATGCTTTAGAACTGCTTAGTTAGAGACGGTCTGGAATTTTTTTTTGTGAAACTCGGGTAGCAGACAACCCGTGTGGCTAAAAGTTTAAGCGTAAGAATACAAGAACCTGAACATGATGTTTGGGAAAAACTGAACAGACCTGGATAACAAATATGGCCACAGAGGTACAATCTGCAGCGCAAAATGCTGAAAAGTATTTCTTTATAAAAGTGCATCAAATTGTTTGGAGATGCTCAATTCCAATTAAATGAATGGGATAATCCATATATGCAGCAAAGCAGCATCATCAGAGCTATTTTTAAGTATAGTAGCGGAATCTAAGAATCTAATCTTTCCATAGACAAAAGCTGGGCTCCAGAGAGTTTGAAAATGAGAACGAATCGATCCAAGAGAAGCTCTTCCCTCCTCGCTTTCTACAGAAACCAGATGAGAATATGCTAATTCAAGAGTATGGGCTCTGCAGAATCGATTGCAAGGTATAAAATCCCAATTTAAAAACCATATGTACACCCCGTGTAAAAGTAACTGCAGCATGATTTTTGAATCTGGCAAACCAATAGAGAAAACAGTTACTTCAACCTGTGTGTTTGTTGCACATTTTTTGTGCAGTCAGTATGTAAATCTAGAACTGATGATTGTAGAATTGCTTGTCAGTACTTTAAAAAAACTGATTAATATTGACCCAATCTTCCTATTTTAAAGCTAACTCCCTAAAGTTCTATACTTTTATTCCATCCCCAGGATAGGAAACAGTTTCCAGTTTTTTTTTAATTATATCTTTCTCTTGCAACATAATTTGGGGTTTAAACAAAAAACAACAAAAAAATTGCAGATGCTGGAAACCTGGAACAAAAATAGAATATGCTGGTAACACTCAACAGGTCCGGCAGAATCTGCAGAGAGGACAAGTTGATGTCTTAGGTGTGGATCCTTCATCAGAACTGAAGGATATTACAGATTAACATGCTACTTGTCGGTTCCCTCCACAGATGCTACTTGACCTGCTGAGTGTTTCCAGTATTATCCGTTTTAATATAATGTTTATCTGCAGTCTACTTTTTGTTATTAATACAAAATGAAAATTTCAGGTCAGTTCCTGTAAGATTATCCATCCTAGCTTCTACATGGTCAGAAACTGAAAAATCCACACTAATAATTCTAAGCGTTAGACATTCTACTACTGCTTGCAACAAAAACACTTTTGCACAAGTGCCCTGCTGATTACTGCATTATGGCACTAAAATCTTTGCAAAGCAGGTTTGCATATGTCTGAACCCTAATTAACATATTTATTGTTGTATTTACAGGTCAGTGGACTGCCACCTCCAGAACTTATGTGGTATTTAAATGGCCAGCCTGTTCAACAAGATATTGGTCATAAGATGCTTGTGTCAGGAAAAGGTGTACACTCACTCATCATTGATGCAGTTACAGCAAGTGATGGTGGGCAGTATGAATGTGTAGCCATCAATCGTGCGGGCCAGAGCAGGCTTACAGTATACCTTGAAGTAGAAGGTGAGAGTATTCTTTAATTACTTGAATTACACAAAATTCATTGCACACAATCAGGCTTGTATACAAGAAGAAAGGTGATCCTTGTATTAAAGGAAGCATTGTCTTGTTTGACAATTTCCAAGATGTAATTTCAGGGCTTTTTAAATGGACATTTTTTTAGGCATTCTCTCCAAAATTCTCACCAATTTATAGCCTTTGGATGGTGTTAAGAATCATTTAACATCCAGACCCTGAAAATACACTTTGGGATATTAACATTTAAATATTAATGCATCAGTCAGACATTCCTCACTCCATTATTTTAGCAAAATGGGTTATCACCTCCACTGAAATGGAGAAGAGAGGAATTTCAAACAAATGGATTAAGTATTTGTACGTTAGTATCCCATGGTGAAATTTCAAGGCTCTTGTATTCAAAGACCCTTATTCGCAGCAACATTGACTATGCGATGGTATTTATACAATCTGGTAGAAATTCATACCAGTTTCCTCTCACATCCGGAGTACTGTGTTCAGTTCAGGAAGGATATACTGGCCTTCGAGAGGATGTAGCACAGATTCACCAGAATAATACCTGGGCTAAAAGGGTTAAGTTATGAGAGGGTGGATACACTAAGCTTGCATTCCCTTGAGTATAGAAGATTAAAGGGTGATCTAATGAAGGTGTTTAAGATGATTAAAGGATTTGATAGGGTAGATAGAGAGGAACTATTTCCTCTGGTGGGACGTCCAGAACAAAGGGGGCAGAACCTTAGAATTAGAGCTCGGCCATTCAGGGGTGATGTTAGGAAGCATTTCTTCACACAAAGGGTAGTGGAACTCTGGATCCCTCTCCTCCAAAAAGCTATTGAAGCTAGGCCAATTGAAAATTTCAAACTGAGATTGATAGATTTTTGTTAGGCAAGGGTATTAAGGGTTACAGAACCACGGCAGGTAGATGGAGTTAAGATACAGATCAGCCATGATATAACTGAATGGCGGAACAGGCTCAAGTGGCTGACTGGCCTACTCCTGTTCCTATGTTCTCTGCTGTTCAATCCAGAATTAAAAATCATTGTGAAGCCTTGTACATTTTAGCTATGGCAAAATAGGGGAATCACATGCTAGCAATGGCTAGATTCTTTGCCGCATCTAACAGATAATTAATTGTATTTTCTTAAATATCTTTGAAGGTAATTTTAACCTACCCTGCCTACCAGGAAGCTGACAGGATCATGCCAGCCGCCCGAGTCATACCACACCCAATTTTTACTCTCTAGTGAAGTCAATGGAGAGTAAAATCAGGTGAAGTGTAAACAAGAGTACCTCTCGAACCCGCCAGTTTCCCACCCATTGGGTTAGGTTAAAATTACCCCCTGTAAATTGGTTCTGTTGGTGAATCAGATGATATGATTCATTTACCAAATGCAGCTTAGGTCTCAAGAAGAAAACTATTAGATCCCTGTTCGATATACCATTTATTCAATGAGGAGACTGTCCCGAGCAATGAAATTGGGAATTTGTAAACTGCTGCTAGAGGTAAAATTTCATAAAGACCAAACCAGTGGCTAAGTAATTCATGTTGAAATTTTTCTTCTTAAAGCACGAGGGGCTATAAGAGTACCAGAATTTATTTACAAACTCCAGAATTCCAGAGCTATCGAAGGAGGAAAAATCAAGTTGGAATGTCAGGTGACTGGAGAACCACAGCCAATAATCTTCTGGAAAAAAGATCATGAAATGATAAAGCACAACACGGACAGAATCCGGTAATGACAAACTCCTGGAACTCCGGTGGGAGAACAGCACAACCCACTCGCAAATGACAGAGACTCGGTTATGCCAGGTCTCCGTCATTTCCCTGCCATAATATGGGGCAGAACCTACGTGCAGCCCTCACAAAACAAATGTTGTCAAGGGGGTGCAATCGGAACAGGGACTCCTTACAGCAAGAGTGCCCACTTTCCTAGGTCAATCGGAACAGGGACTCCTTACAGCAAGAGTTCCCACTTTCCTGGGTTATTCGGAACCTGAGGCGTAGTGGGCCCCACGGGGATTGCAGCCTCGACCCTAACAAAAACAGCCACAATTTTTCAAGTCTTTCTTCGTATTTGTATTTCCTCATACCAGGCAGCATCCTGCACTGTACCCTCTCTATTAACACCACATCCTTCCCAAAGTGTGGAGCTCAACTACACACAGCACGCTAACTGTGGTCTTACCATGGTTTTATAAAGATTCACCATAACATCTTGACTTTTATATTCTATACATCCTACTATAAAACCCAATATTCCATTAGCTTTTATTATGGCCTTATCCTGTTGCAGTGCTGCTTTTAACGTCATGTGAACATGAACCTGAATCTCTGCTCTTCCACCTCACTCAGCTTTCCTCTATTCAAAGTATAATTATTAGTTCTTTTCTTTAACCTCACATTTACAGACATTGAATTCCATCTGTCACTTTTTTGCCTTTCCTATTCCTTTCCAACCAGCTTTTAATCCAATTTGCTACCCTGTCCCTAATTCTATACCCTTTAAATCATAATTTAATTAAAAGTTTACGCCGTTTATCTTCAGTTATTGCCGATCTACTAAAATTATGGCAGGAGTTCGGGAGAACCACTGTAGAAATTCTAAGCCAAGTTCTTTGGCAATAAATTTGCAACTGCATAGAGGCCACAAGGATGGTTGGTGTGCAAAACAAAAGTTTAATCTGATACAGTAAGAAGCACTTTTATAAGATTGAAGTTAAAGCATATCATTGGGCAGACAGATGACACTAAAGGGGTCGAGCCTCCCAATGTTTGGAGTTCCCATTCTAGCCACTCAAGTCAGGAACTGGTGCATCTGTGGAGGATGATACATCCAGTGAGGTGAGGCACACCGGCTTCCATATGGGTGTATTTGGCCCCCACTGGTGGCATCCAAGCCAGGGAAGCAGCCTGGACCACGAAGAAATGTGACTGGTCTTAATTAATTTTTTTAAGATTGGCACCCTTGCTCAAAACATGCCTGGGATTGGGAGGTGGGCTTCTGCATGGTGGGCAGGCTCCTGGGTTTCCAGCCACAATGGGCAGGCAGGCACCAGAGATGAGACATAGTGGTGCTTGCCACCGCCTACTAATGAGGTCACCTCCCACTGACTCCACAAACTCTAGGATTGTATCCCAAGGAACTTTGGCCCCTTGATGCCTAAAATGGAAACATGTTGCATTTCCCAGCACTAACATCCTTCACTTTAATAAGCATCAAAAATACAAAAGTGTAGTGTATGTGCCTTTAAGAGCCCACTGTGTACTGTAATGCCGGTAATGGCCACTCGGGCTATATAAGCCAGTATATTGTGTTGTATCAGTTAGTCGACCTCCAGACTTTGTTCAGTAAACACCTGTGAAACCAACTCCTGCCTTCAGTGTCTCTATTAACACACGGACACAACAGTGGCGACGAATTGGAAACGGACTTACCTGCAATTCGGCAGCACCTCAAGGACATCGATTCCTCAGACGTCCAAAGTCGAAGAAAAGCAAGAAAAAGAAAAAGCTGTGGTTTCACCAGCTAGCCGGGCTGGTGGCAGGTACTGCAATAATCCATCCTGGGCGTCGGGCTGGGGCTCCATCGGCTGGCTCTGCAGCGAGGCCAAGCAGCGAAGGCGGAGGCAAGCAGTAACAGACGGGGAGGGAGCACTCGGGAGACGGCCGGCGCTGCAAGCAGGTCGGCATTCAGACCTAGCAGAGAGAGTCCGGCGGGAATGAGTCTCCACCTGTAAATAAATAAATTTAAAAAAAATTAAAAACCGCGGAAAACAGCATTGTCATCGGCAGCAGTGGCGGGGAAGCACGGGAAGCGCCATATCTTTTCTGCAGTAAAGAAAGAAAAGCGCGGGAAGCACCATTTTTTTTCCAGGATGCCTAAGGCTGGCAATATTGATGCTTTTGATAACGATATAGAGGATTGGACCACATATGTGGAAAGAGTGGAGGTATATTGCACCGCAAATGGAATAGAAAATGATTTAAAAAAAAGCATCAGTACTTCTAAATCTAATGGGCGCAGAGACATACGGGCTGTTACGAAACTTAATCACTCCAGCCAAACCAAAGGACAAGAATTTTAAGGAAATTGTTGATACCCTACAGGAGCACTTAAACCCAACACCGCTGCTGATAGCGGAACGATTCAAATTCTTCAAGAGGAATCAACACAAAAATGAAAGTAACGCTGATTACCTCACCGAATTAAGAAAGCTATCAAAGCACTGCCATTTCGGGGCAGGACTAGCAGATTATCTTCGAGACAAATTCGTCTGCGGTCTCCTAAGTGAAGGAATGCAGAAAAGGCTGCTTTCTGAGAAAGATTTGACACTGGACAAGGCTTTCAGTATGGCTGTATCATACGAAGCAGCCGCAAGAGGAGCTGCAGAGATACAACAAAAGACACAGGACTTCAGCACCCATGAAATGACACAGGGTTTCGAGAGATGTTATCGCTGCGGCAGATCCACCCATGACCAGAGGGACTGCTGGTTCAAGGACAAAGCATGCAGGCAATGCGGACAGATTGGACACATTGCACGGGTATGCCGATCTGGACAAAAAAAATCCACGGATGGGGAAAAAAAAATCAATAAAGAAAAGTACAGAAAGATACAAATGATGACGGACAGTAGCTCCGAAGACCAGAAGAGCGATAGCGACTCCGAAAACAAGAGACTAAGCTGTCTCAAATTACATAATGTAATTGCCAAAGAAGATTACCAGACCATTTGGGTTACCCTCACGATAGCAGGGTCCCCAGTTAAAATGGAGCTAGATACAGGATCAGCTCTGACTGTCATAAATCGACGGGATTACGAGCGGCTATTTCCGCATATACCTTTAAAAGACACATCCATTATCTTGAAAACATATACGGGGCAGAAAGTATACCCCAAAGGAAAAATAAGGGTGCCTGTTGTATACAACGGCAAGGAAATACAGAAGTTGTATTTATACGTTCTACAAGATGGTGGTCCACCGCTGTTGGGACGTGAATGGATCAGGAAAATACGTTTAGACTGGCACTCCATTCAGGCACTGACGGTGACCAGTAAGGAAAAAAATGATGATGACGTCATACCTGAACGATTAAAAGACATCTTGGCCAACGCCAAGGAAGTGTTTCAAGAGAAACTAGGAACCTTGAAAGGCATCACCGCCTCAATAAAAGTGGAAGATGCGGCAATTACCAAGTTTTTTAAGGCAAGACCGGTGCCATACGCAATTCGTCCAGCAGTCGAGGCAGAGCTGGAGAATTTGGAAAAGGCAGGCGTATTATCCAAAATAGATTGGAGCGAGTGGGCAACACCCATCGTCCCGGTCATGAAGAAAACGTTGAATAATGATAAATCTGAAGAACAGAGAAAAATTCGCATCTGTGGAGACTTCAAGGTGACTGTAAACCCGGTCCTTCACACGGTACAGTATCCTCTTCCGAGGATAGAAGATATTTTCGCCTCACTATCCGGAGGGAAACGTTTCACCAAAATTGACTTGGCACAGGCATATCTACAGATGGAGGTTGAAGAGGCCTCTAAAAAGTATCTCACGATAAATACACACAAAGGCCTGTACCAGTACAATCGACTGGTTTTCGGAGTAGCATCCGCTCCAGCTATCTGGCAAAGAGCTATGGAGCAAGTCCTCCAAGGGATTCCGGGGACTCAATGCTACCTAGACGACATCCTTGTAACAGGAGAAAACGACAACGAGCACCTTGCCAATTTGGAGCAGGTGCTCACTAGGCTGAGAGAACGGGGCCTACGAGCAAATCGCCCCAAATGCGAATTTTTCCAGAATCAAATATCATATTGTGGCCACATAATTAATAAGGAAGGGTTCCATAAGTCACCTGAAAAAATTGAAGCGGTCATAAAAGCCCCAGCACCTGAAAATGTTTCACAATTAAGGTCGTTCCTGGGATTAATAAATTACTATCATAAATTTTTACCGAACTTATCAACTCTTCTGCACCCTCTTAATGAACTGCTACAAACAGGAGTAATTTGGAAATGGAGCGAAGACTGTAAACGTGCCTTCCATAAATACAAAGACTTAATCACGTCCAAAGAAGTTTTGGCTCATTACAACCCATCACTGCCAATCAGACTGGCGTGCGATGCATCCCCTTACGGCGTAGGAGTGGTATTATCGCATAGATTCCCTGATGGCTCGGAACGGCCGATAGCTTTTGCGTCACGCTCATTGAACTCAGCTGAGCGTAACTATGCCCAAATCGACAGGGAAGCACTCAGCCTGGTATGGGGAGTGAAGAAATTCAACCATTACCTACACGGACAAAAATTTACCTTGTTGACTAACCATCAACCCCTCATCTCCATATTCAACCCTAAAAAGGGTGTTCCCATTATGACAGCGCAAAGGCTACAGAGGTGGTCCCTTTTTCTAGGGGCACACCAATATAACATAGAATACAAAGGATCAAAACAGCATGGGAATGCTGACGGTTTATCGCGCTTACCGTTGCCAATGGTAGAAGAGGCACCTACCGTAGACCCAGTGGAGATTTTCCACTCTACCATAGTCGAATGTCTACCAGTAACAAATTCTGCCATTGAAAGGGAAACTAGAAATGACCCGACTCTCTCACGAGTCTACGATTTAACAGTGAAGGGATGGCCAGCACATGGCGAACCACTGTTGCCAGCATTCTCGCAAAGAAGAGAACAGCTGTCAGTGTGCCGAGGAACCTTGATGTTTGGATCCAGAGTGGTGATTCCACCCAAACTCCAGGATAAAGTTCTAAAGGAGCTTCACGAGGGGCATCTGGGTGGAGTGAAAATGAAGAACCTAGCCAGGGCGTTTGTATGGTGGCCAGGTATCGATGGAGACATCGAAGAAATGACCAAGAGCTGCCTAGGATGCCAGAAGGTCCAAAACGCTCCACCACAAGCCCCTCTACATCCATGGGAGTGGCCCTCATCTCCATGGCAAAGGGTACACATCGACTTTGCTGGTCCATTTATGGACTCAATGCCCTTAATCGCGGTTGATGCACACTCCAAGTGGCCGGAGGTAATAAAGATGTCCTCCACCACCACGGAAAAAACCATCACAGTATTAAGGACCATATTTGCCAGGAATGGGCTGCCTGAACAGATCTATTTTGATAATGGACCGCAATTTGTGTCCGAAGAATTCAGGAAGTTCTTAAAAAAACAATGGGGTTAAGCACTACACGTCCACCCCATACCATCCCGCCACCAATGGATTGGCTGAAAGGTTTGTCCAGACCTTCAAGAAGGCCATAAAGGCCATGGGTAATGAAGACATAAAACTTCAGCATAAGGTGGATAACTTCTTGTTTGCATACAGGAATGCAACACATATGGTTACAAGCCAAACTCCCGCCATGATGTTCTTCAATAGAAGCCTAAGATGCCGGCTGGATTTGATCAAGCCAAACATCAGAAGGGACGTGGAGAACCGGCAATTTCAAGGCATGAATGAAAGGCCAACTAGAACCTTCCAGATAGGTCAACAAGTTTTGGCCCGGGACTACCGTACCGAGAAATGGCAGCCTGGAACTATCTGCACACGACTAGGACCGCTGATGTATACCGTGGACATTGGAGAAAGCATAATAAGGCGCCATGCTGACCAAATCATAGAGTCATCCGAAAAGGGACAACCTACACCACAACTCTATACGCCTAATGATGAAGTAGAGATACCCATAGTATCTACCTCCGATCCGGTGATACTGGAACCCGATGAACCCGACACTGGCATTCAAGCCGAATCAGCCTTGCCAAAAGAACCTACTACACCACCAGAAACTACTACACCACCGAGGCGTTATCCAGACCGAGTCAGGAAGCCTCCAGAGAGACTGACTTATAATTGATTAACTGCAGCAATGTGTAGATTATTGTTCTTGTAACATGTAATTAATGATTACTTAAAATATTATGTACTGGTTGGCTAAAAGGGGAGGAATTGTAGTGTATGTGCCTTTAAGAGCCCCCTGTGTACTGTAATGCCGGTAATGGCCACTCGGGCTATATGAGCCTGTATATTGTGTTGTATCAGTTAGTCGACCTCCAGACTTTGTTCAGTAAACACCTGTGAAACCAACTCCTGCCTTCAGTGTCTCTATTAACACACGGACACAACAAAAAGCAAAAAAAAAAATCAGGTTTTTGAACTTTTCACTATTGGATTTTAATATCTGAGAATTCAATTAAACCTATTTCATATGCTTTTAGTGGCAATTTATATAAAGGTATATTTTTTGTATTGACAGCCTATACCATAGCAATGAAGGTAAAGTTGGCTTTGAAATTTTCCCAGTCGATAAACGTGATGCTGGATGGTATACTGTGTCGGCCCAGAATGAAGCTGGGTCAACGATCTGCACAGCAAGACTGGATATCGCTGGTGAGTTGCCTTCAAAAACACCAGGCAAAGTACGAGGAATTTAGGCAAATCTGCACAAACCTCCTGCTTTACTCAAATGTGGTTTTCTGCAAATTGCTTGCAAGTAATAATTTGCCAAATGCCAAACAATTGGCCTGGTGCATTCAGGGCAAACAAATTTGGTAAGGGTGGCCTCTAACAGGCTTTTGGCCCCTTATTGCCATACACATACAAACAACTCCATGAGCTCCTGGCATTTGTTGTTAGAGGTGAGGGTTGAGGGGGCAGGGGAGTGGCAGCAAAGAAGACGGTGGTTATATTTGCTCTCCAGGATGATCTTCGAGTAGTGGGTGGTTCTGGAAGAGGAGAGTAAGGCCAGTTATTGCTGGGGATGGTCCAGATCTGTTGCTGGATAGCTAAACCAGATAGCCCCTTGGACTTGATGGAGTGAAGATGGAGGCCATATAGGGGGATGGGAGAAATAGGGACAAGAGCACCAAAGGTGGAGGAGAGAAAGTGGATGAACAAATCAATTGCTGCAGAAGTACCAGAATAGAAAGCCAAAGTCTAGTTAGTTGGGATTTTGAAAGCGTAGTTGAAAATGACTTGGGGGAAGAGTTTTTCTTAAGGTGGACGCAGAATGAAGTAGGGTTGGAAGAGGGTATAGGGATATGGGTGGTGAAGGTTACAATGAAGTGGCTGGAGATGGCCTCGTCACTGAGAGGCCATGGGAGTAGAGAGCCCATGGGAAATGGCAACATAAACTGTATTTATTATTATATCAACTAATGATTTTTTTTTAATGAATTTAGATTAAATTCTAACAATTATGTTTTCTATTTGCTCCCAACAGCTTGGCCAGTGAAACAAATTCCAAACACCAAGCCACTGAAGGTGCGGCCAACATTTAGCCGATACTCAGTGCTGAATGGTCAAGGGCTGCTGCTGGACCCAGGCTCCCAATATACAGCAGCATACCCTGGCCTGGTAGAAAGTGATGAACTGTGATGTCATTGCACTTCAACTCAATAGACAATGTTAGCTTTTCAGCTTATGGAATGTAGTATGTTTTACCTGCACCTTATTGCATACAAAACAATTCGTTTTGTATATAAATTTACATTTAGTTGTAAAAATGCAAGAATGCTACTGTATACATACTAAAGAGTTGCACGTTAAGGCTTATTCATTCATGTACTTATGATGTTCATCATAGCACAGAACAATAAATTTGCTACACGGTACGTAATCAGTTGAGATGGATGAGAAAATAAATATATGAAAATAAGTAAGCAGAATAATACGTGTTAAACTGATTTGATGATGTTCTGCCTCGTCTAAGTGTGACTGCGCTACTGGAGTTGAGTAAAAAGTCAAACTCTTTATTGTTTGTAAGTTATTTTAAATAGCTGCATGCACGTAGAGCTCTAACTCCAAAGAACTTTGCATTAAAACTATTGTGGCAGTCTGGGGCTTGTACATGTGAGTTTGCAGTAAATAGTGCTTTACTATATGAAAAGCTAACTTAAGTGCAATAATTACACTTTTTTTATAGTCTTTGACATCTATGACTAGCATAAGAGCTCCACTTACCTGAGTAAAAGCATTTTTCTAGCAATTCAGGCACTCAAGACTGAAAGGAACAGACACTAATTCTCAGTACAGCCCTATGTTCATACAAATTGGTCTCTACACAAAAATGATATTCTGCATGTTATTAAAGGGGCACAGCAGCGTGGAAATAACTTCAGTACAAGAATGATATCTTATACTTTAATTTGCTGGTCTTCCATCCTAGCCTATGTGTTCATAGACAATGCCAATTTTGTTGATGAGCATCATCCTATCTGCCCTAAAAAATAGCATTTCTATCAGCTGTGATGGGGAAATGATCCATTCAACAGCCTTTTCAGTTCCGCCATTTAGATAATACAAAGCTTCAATTAGTGAAGTGGCTGCTGGTAAACATTTTTTTTTAAACTGGTTATAATACAAAATACTAAAGTAGTGTATAATTCTACAAAGATTTAGTCCAAGTGTTTTTCTTAGTGCTTTTCTTGAAGAAGCTATAAATCATTGACTGTTGCGAGCAGTACTAACAGTAATTGCTTTTAACTCATTCACCACTCTGGTTCCTGGCTTGCCACAATGCAAGACAGTGTCACAATCACAGCTTTGCAGAATAATGGCAGACAAAAGCAAGTTTCTTCATAATTTTATGTAAATTAAAAGAGAGATGGAATGTTTAATTTTTTTGCAATTTTTAAACTTTATTGATCAATAAAATGATCTGATATTCAAAATTACTTCTGATACTGCTTCGTATTAATTAAAGCAACCACATGTAAAAGCACACTAAACAAAATATATATATTGTAGTGCATTACAGAGTTCCTTTTTCAACATAACAGGAGGTGATTTTCATCAGTTTTTTGCCATGATATTTAAAGGGATTCTTAGCTCTCAGGTAAAATGCTGAAAAGTTTTAGGAGACTGTTGGCTTGTATTATAGTCACTTTTTGCTACTTAGGCCATTTACAACTGCCGGTTATGTCTATATCACATTCTCAACTGTTAAGGGGTATCTCGCAATTTACTTTTGCCATCATAGGGGTCCTTCTGGAAATTCCACTGTGGCTAGAGGAGGAGGATCTGCTGAAAGGGATACACTGAGCTGCAGCTGCAGGCAGAGTGAGCAGAAAGAGGAGCTGCAGGAATCCGTCCCCTCCCAGAGTTTAGAGGCCCAGGATAACATACCTGCACTTTTCAGAGAAGTGCCTAAGGAGGCTGCCCTTCTCCAGTGAGGCTGGGACAGGGTTGTGTTGCCTCCTGCAGCCGCCTGCCAGAGCTAGCACAGTATCACCTGTTGCAATGAAAGTCACTTCTTTGCCTCCAACTGCAATGGAGGATATCAGCAACGTCAGTCAGTCTGCAATCCATCCTTGCATTAAGCGGTGACTGAGGAAATAATTTGCTTCAGCAAACGATTACATCATTTTACCCATGGACAACCGGAAACACTAGGATAGAGCTGTGGAGTTTGTGCACATTGCAAGCTATCCCCAAGTCCAGATATCATTGACTGCACACACATGGCCCAGAAGATCCCGCTGTCTTCATAAATCGCAAGGGCTTTCACTCTATTAATGTCCAACTGGCATGTGTGATAACCAGCAGTGGGTCTCTTCCCACTATCCTGGCAGGTGACATGACACCTTCATACTGTGCCACTCCTTCACCCCTCCACCGCCCCCTCCCCCCCCCCCCCCAAACCTTTGACCCTGCACAGCAAATCAGAGGCTGGCTGCTTGGCAATAAGGCATATCCCCTTCAAACATGGCTCATTACTGCTCACGGTAACCCGTGTTCACCAGCCAACTGCTACGCCACTAGGTCCATGCCTCCACTACTACCCTCACCGATCACTGTTGAAGCAAAGATTCCGCTGCCTGGGCAGATCTAGAGGTGTGCTGCAATACAGCTCACAAAGGGTGTCCTGTATCATAATGGTGTGCTGTTACATGCATAACTTTACACTGCCACTTGGAGCCACCAAAGGAGGAGGACCTTCAGCATGACAAGGAACATAAGAAGTAGGAGCAGGAGTAGGCCATACGGCCCCTCGGGCCTGCTCCCCCATTCAATAGGAAGAGCACCCTGATGACATCGAGGATGGTGGGGAAGCAGGAGAGCTCCAAATCTTAACTGCAGCTAGAGCTCTTTGGCAGAAGCTCTGAATACTGCTTCAGCTGAATATTCCCTGCTCCCCTGCATTAACAGTCATGTCCAGCATCTCTCCCAGTGCTTCCATCCTCTAATGAACTTCATCTGCCTAAAGAACAACATTGATATTAATGTCATCTAACATTGCAGGGTCACCAGCTACTCCAGGAACATCTGTGCACATAAAGATTTCAGAAAACTTAATTTCTAAATTCTCCTAACCAGTCGTAATAATAATGATCACCCTGGCGAAAGCCCCTACTGCCTGTCTTACATGGTCTTTTAGCTATTCTAGTGCTCCTACAAGGTGCTAAACCAGTGACTGCAGCATGGGAGATAAAGACTCTTCCCCTTCCATTTCTTCTGTAACTTTTTTTTAATGCAGTTCCTCTATAATATCTTCCAGTTCTGATGAAGGATGCACACCTGAAAGGTTAACTTCTTTGTCCTCTGACCTGCTGTGTGTTTCCAGCATTTGTGTTTTAGAATTCCACCATCTGCAGTATTTTTGTTTTTTGTTCAAAATCAATTAGTGCAGGGTCAGCCTAATGGGCATGATACCACTGCATAAAATGGCTTAACTATCTGCCCCGCTAGCTCTGTGGGTAAATGCATTGCCTGATGTGTTACTGAGCTGTACAAACCACAAGGATCTCTGGTTCAATCCTTGGTCTGTTCTGAGTTAGCAGAAGTCAGTTCAAATAAGGTAAGAGTGGAGAACGACAACAGGCCACAGTTTCCTGGAAACTTGATATCAGCAAGAGTACAATTCCTCATCACCAGGACCACTAATGGATTGCAGGGATTTCCTCTCATTTCTAGCAGAGAAACGTTGGGTTACAGTGGATAAGTACTGGTATACTCTGTTGCTAAATCTGATAGTTAATGTGTTTTAAAATTATTTATTAATTACCCCCTTCCTAGTTCACATAGCCATCCACTCACTCACCCACCCCCCCCCAAATAATGCCAGCACTCTTTAGCCCCTTTCTCATCTCCTCTCTACCACGTGTTAATGGAGTCAGTCTCCCCATATCCACCACTCACCACTTTTCTCAACTACTACCTGTAATGATATCAGCAAATAGTGATGGTATTTGCCTGATTGATTATTTATGCCTTACCAGCATATTTGCCTGATTGATTATTTATGCCTGACCAGCAGAGGGCATGTGAGAGACAAGCAGTTTAGTTTCAGTTTCGTTTTAGATGGATCTCTAAGATGGTGTCTCATGTAATGCTGTTAACTGAGTTGAACATACTTTAGATAAAAAGACATCTCTTTCATGAATGTGTCGTCATTGAACCCACATACAAATCAATACACTACCCGATTATGCTGCTGCAGGGACAAAGCACTACAGTACACTGTTAGTAATAATGCCCGATCTGACAAAACCAGCTGCATCCAAACCACTGCAACTCCCCCTGCTGACCAATATACTCCCTCACAAATAAAATGTTACATCCCCTGCTTTGTACCCAACCTATCTTTATGGAATCTTGTGTAATCTTTAAAATCTAATTCTGATCCATCATTGTTTATTATCAGTTTTCAGAAATACCAATTATATCTAAATTCCTTATTGAAGCATATGTTTGTAATTCCAGCAGGGCACTGATGATGATTGACCTTCCAGCCTGTCTAGTGGAACTTTAAGGGGTGGTCTTGTTTCAAGGGCTGGAATTCTTCCTCCTGTGTTCCAGATAACCCTGTGAGACAGTCCTCAGGCTGGATAAGCAGCGGGAAGTTTACCAATACCTGGTATACTGGTAAATGGCACAGTTTTGGCTGGATAAACTGTAGCAGTACTCTGCATACTTGAGAATCGTTAAGCCTTGGTTTCATCAACCTGAGCCTTGGCTCGATGGACTTAGATAACGGGGCTGTGTCCCTATGGGGAGAAAAATGTCCACTGTATCAGGCAATCCAAAATTCTTTATTCATGTAGACTTCTTAGTGTAGTGTATGTACCTTTAAGAGAGAACTACTTTTACAGCTCCTGTATACTGTAGTACCGGCAGTGACCACACCTGTATATAAGCCTTGAGCATGCCTCTGTACCCCAGTCTTGAGACTACCCTACTCCAGTAAATACCTGTTGATTGTTAAGTTACAGCATCCGTGTGGTTATTGAAAAAACATCATACTCTCAGACTCACGGATCTAACAGTGGCGACGAGTGTCGATTCAAATCTACCTGCAACTCTGCATTTTCCTTCGAGGATTCGCTCCGGGAAGGGCAGTGGAAGAAAGTCGAGGCCAGAAACACGGGCGTCGACCACGAGCAACCGCCCAGTTCGTCCGGCAGAGAGTGAACATCGCAGGGGAGGCTGTGGAGAGCCAGGCTTGGTTCCCCAGCCACGACAATCAGCAATAGACTGACGACAGGTACATCGCAGACCCTTCCCGGACAGCGGCGGCTGGAGCCGACCGATGGCGGAGAGAAAGCCGAGCAGCGTCGACGGGGTAAGACAGAGGGTGAAGCGCACAGGGCGCAGCCGGGGGTTGAAAACCGAGCGGCGTCGAGGAAAAACAAAACGGAGAGAGAGAGGGTAAAGCAACAGCCGGGTTCAGGACCGAGTGGCGGAAACGGGAAAGGCGCACAAAAAAAAAGAACACGCAGAGCACAGCCAGGGCTCAAGGGCTGAACAGTGTCCGTGGGGAGAAGAAGGGAGAGCGCGGGAGACGCCATTGAGCCACGGAGAAGAAGGAAGAGCGCGGGAGACGCCATTTTTAGAAGCCGCAGCGGAGAAGAAGGGCGAGCGCGGGAAGGAAGGAAAGCGCGGGAGATGCCATTTTGTGCCAGCGGGGAAGAAGGGGAAGCACGGGAGACGCCATTTTAGACAGTTAAATCACACCCAGGGATGCAGAAGTGTGGCAGTATCTCTACGTTCGACAATGAAGTCGAAGGTTGGGTGACATATGTGGAACGTATTGAGGTGTACTGCAGGGCGAATGAAGTGCCAGATGCTACGAAAGCACTGGTTTTGTTAAATTCCATGGGTGCAAAAACTTATGGCTTACTGCGAAACCTAATAACCCCAGAGAAGCCTGTGAACAAGAATTTCGAAAGCATAGTAGAAATCCTACAGGACCACTTAAACCCCACACCGCTGCTGATAGCAGAACGATTTAAGTTCCATAAAAGGAACCAACACAAAGACGAAAGCAATGCTGAGTACCTAACGGAACTGCGCAAGCTATTGGAGCGGGACTAGCAGATACGTTAAGGGACAAGTTTGTGTGTGGGCTGCAAAGTGAAGGAACCCAGAAACGGCTTCTATCAGAAAAGGATCTTACGCTGGACAAGGCTTTCAGTATGGCAGTATCACACGAAGCAGCCGCAAGGGGCGCTGCAGAGATACAACGGAGACCGCAAGAATATGGCACCAATGAAATGTCCTTTGGAACAGGGAAGTGCTATCGCTGTGGCAGAACAACACACGACCAGAAGGATTGTTGGTTCAAGGACCAAGTGTGCAGACAGTGTGGAAAAGCAGGACACATAGCAAGAGTCTGCAGGTCTGGGAAGAAAACCAACAGTAAGAAATCTCCACAGGAGAAGTACAAAAAGGTACACAAGATGATGGACAGTAGTTCAGATGAACAGAAAAGTGACACTGACTCCGGAAGCAAGGAGCTGGGTTGTCTGAAATTACATAAGGTAACCAAAATGGAGGATCACCAGACTATCTGGGTTACACTCAAGATAGACGGAGTCCAAGTGAAAATGGAACTGGACACAGGATCAGCCCTAACAGTCATAAACCAAAGGGACTACAAGTGGCTATTTTCACATATACCCTTGAAAGCTACAGAGATTGTCTTGAAGATGTACACGGGGCAAAAAGTCTACCCAAAAGGAAAAATAAGGGTGAAAGTGATATATAAAGGCCAGGAAATACCTAAAATGGATATATATGTATTGCCAGATGGAGGACCACCACTGCTAGGATGTGAATGGATCCGAAAGATACAATTAGATTGGCATTCCATACAGGCACTGAAGGTTGAGGCCAAAAAGGATGACGACATCACACCTGGACGACTGTCAAAAATGCTAACTGACGCAAAAGAAGTGTTCCAGGAGGGACTCGGAAAACTAAAAGGCATAACAGCAATGATTAAAATAGAGGAAAATGCAAGCCCAAAGTTTCTTAAGGCCAGACCAGTGCCTTATGCGAGCAGACCAGCTGTCGAAACAGAGCTGGAGGGGTTGGAATGTTCAGGAGTACTGTCCAAAGTAGACTGGAGCGAGTGGGCTACACCCATCGTTCCTGTAATGAAGAGGTCATTGAGTAATACACCTGGGGAACCGAAGAAGGTCTGCATCTGTGGGGATTTTAAGGTGACAGTGAACCCAGTCCTTCACACGGTACAATATCCGCTTCCACGAATTGAGGATATTTTCGCCTCGCTATCTGGAGGTAAACGCTTCACCAAAATTGATCTAGCCCAGGCGTACTTGCAAATGGAGGTAGAAGAAGCCTCGAAACAATACCTTACGATCAACACTCATAAAGGTCTCTATCAATACAACCGGCTGGTGTTCGGGGTAGCATCGGCTCCGGCTATTTGGCAAAGGGCAATGGATCAAGTCCTGCAAGGGATTCCAGGGACCCAGTGTTATTTGGATGACATCCTGGTCACAGGCGAAAATGACAGTGATCACCTCGCCAACTTGGAGAAGGTGCTCACCAGATTAACGGAATATGGGCTACGAGCTAATCGCCACAAGTGTGAGTTTTTCCAGAAGCAGATCTCGTATTGTGGCCACGTCATCGATGAAGAGGGGTTACATAAGTCCCCTGACAAGATTGAAGCAGTAGTCAAGGCTCCAGCACCGGAAAATGTGTCACAACTGAGGTCGTTCCTCAGGCTGGTAAACTACTACCATAAGTTCTTACCAAATTTGTCCACGGTATTACACCCGCTGAACACCCTACTGCAAACAGGGGTGCCATGGAAGTGGAATGACGAACGTAGACGAGCTTTCCAGAAGTGTAAAGAATTGATCACATCAAAAGAGGTGTTGGCCCATTTCAACCCAGCACTACCAATTCGTTTGGCATGTGATGCATCACCCTATGGTATTGGAGCGGTGCTGTCGCACAAATTCCCAGACGGGTTGGAGAGGCCAGTAGCCTTTGCGTCTCGGTCAATAACCTCAGCCGAGCGCAACTACGCCCAGATTGACAGGGAGGCCCTCAGCCTAGTATGGGGAGTAAAAAAATTCAACCACTATCTGCATGGGCAGAAGTTCACCTTGCTGACTGACCACCAACCACTTGTCTCCATCTTTAATCCTAAGAAGAGCGTTCCAGTAATGACGGCACAACGGTTACAAAGATGGTCCCTGTTTCTAGGGGCGAATCAATATGAAATAGAATATAAAGGCACGAAACAGCATGGAAACTGTGGTGTATGTAACCTGTTCCACCTTAAGAGAACTACCTTAAGAGATGTACTACTTTCTCTTGGCTGCTGTATACTGTAATACCGGTGGTGACCACACCGGTATATAAACGTTGTGTAGTGATTTGCTGGGCAGTTCAGCCCTGACCTCCGAATAGTAAAGACCTGTTAAAGTTATTCTTGTTGTCTGTGTCCAGTGATTTATAATAAGCATAACTGGGACACACAGACTCAACAGTGGCGATGAGTCCGATCTTACCCTGCGGCAGTTTTACATCCAAGGCAGCTTCGTCCTCAGAACGGGCGTCGAGAAGAGGCATCCGCCCTCATCATCCTGCTGAGCACCACATCGCACGGGAGGCATCGAGAACCCGGGTTAAAAAGAAAAAAAAATTCTGACCACGAAGCCCTCCATCAGCAACAGGCAGTGATCATCCCTTCTACCACGGTGGTGGGTAAGCCAATCAGCGACACGAGCAGAAAGTCGGCCGCGTTGGCTGTGGAGTAGGGGAGGGAAAACGGAGGAAAAAGGGCGGAGAACTTGACCGCAGCCGGTGAAAAGGGCCGGGCTGCAATCGGGGCCGAGAGGCGCAGCGACTGGGGCAGCGTTAAGGCCACGAGAACCGCGGAGAACTCAACCGCAGCCGGTGTAAAGGACCGGCCTGCAAGCGGGGCTGAGAGGCGCAACAGCAGGGGAAGCGTGAATGCCCACGGGAACCGCGGGGGAGCAAAAAGCAGCGTCGGGGAATTGAGAACCGCTGGGGAGGCGAGAAAGGCAGCAGCACGGCAATCGCCATTGCAGCCAGCGGGGGAAGGCGGCAAACGCGGGAAGCCACCATTGTAGTCGGCGGGGGAAGAAGACGAGCGCGGGAAAAACCGACGAGCGCGGGAAAAACCGCCGAGCACGGGAAAAACCGCCAAGCGCGGGAAGCCGCCATTTTAGTAGGCAGGGGAAGAAGACAAGCGCGGGAAGCCGCCATTTTGGGAAAAAGAAAATTTAAAGAAACTTGCAAGGATGCCTAAACATGGTAACATCAATGCTTTTGATAGCGATGTCGAAGATTGGGCCACGTATGTAGAACGCATGGAAGTTTATTGTAAAGCAAATGAGGTACCAGATGATAAGAAAGCACTAACCTTATTAAACTCAATGGGTGCGAAGACGTATGGGCTATTGAAGCACCTTGTATCACCAGATAAACCGTCAGATCAGACTTTCGCGAATATTGTTACTGTCCTGAAAAATCATTTAAACCCCATGCCGCTGCTGATAGTGGAACGATTTAAATTTTACAGAAGAACGCAGCTGAAAGAAGAAAGCAACACTGAATTCTTAATTGCACTGCGTAAGCTATCAAATACTGTCAGTTTGGAACAGGACTAGCAGATGCGCTGAGAGATAAATTTGTGTGTGGATTGTTAAAAGAAGGAACACAAAAGCGACTGCTTGAGGAGAATCATCTTACGCTTGATAAAGCTGTCACTATTGCAGCATCGCACGAAGCCGCAGCGAGAGGCACTGCGGAAATGCAGCTAAGGTCATCGGAACTCAGCACCAATCAAATGGCCTTGGGTGCAGTATAGTGTTATCGTTGTGGAAAGACAACGCACGATCAGAACCAGTGCTGGTTCAAAAATCAGGAATGCAGAAAATGTGGCAGGCTTGGTCACATAGCTAAAGTATGCCGGTCAGGAAAGAAGACCAGCAACAAAAAGTCACTGCAGGAAAAGTGCAGAAAGGTACACAAGGTGACAGAGAACAGTTCGGATGAACAGAAGTCAGATTCAGACTCCAGCAGTAAGGAACTGGGTTGTCTAAGAGTACACAATGTGGGTAATGAAGCAGACCTCCAAACTATCTGGGTCACACTTCAGATAGCAGGAGTCCAAGTGAAGATGGAATTGGACACTGGATCGGCATTGACGGTCATGAATAAGCAAGATTACAAAAGGTTATTCCCACATATTCCCCTACGGGATACGGAGATTGTACTGAAAACATACACGGGGCAAAGAGTATACCCCATCGGAAAGATAAAGGTAAAGGTGGTCCACGAAGGGCAAAGAAAGCCGAGGAATGGACTTATATGTGCTACCTGAGGGAGGTCCACCACTACTGGGACGGGAGTGGATCAGGAGAATAAATATGGACTGGCATTCCTTAAAAGCAGTAACGGTAGATTCCGGTAAAAAAGATGTCAAACCTAAACGATTGTCCAGAATATTGGACGATGCTAAAGAGGTGTTCCAACAGGGACTGGGAACACTGAGAGGAATTACGGCAAACATCAAGGTTGAAGAACATGCAAACCCGAAATTTTTCAAAGCCAGACCGGTACCTTATGCGATACGACCTGCTGTGGAAGCTGAGCTGGAAGGGCTAGAACGTTCAGGAGTACTGTCTAAGGTGGACTGGAGTGAGTGGGCCACGCCCATTGTTCCCGTCATGAAGCGTTCATCGAGCAACAAGCCGGGGGAACCGGGGAAGGTTCGCATCTGTGGAGATTTCAAGATCACTGTTAATCCGGTGCTTCACACGGTGCAATATCCGCTTCCGCGGATTGAGGATATCTTCGCTTCGTTGTCTGGCGGGAAACACTTCACCAAGATAGACCTGGTGCAGGCGTACTTACAGATGGAAGTTGAGGAAGAGTCACGCCAGTATCTCACGATCAACACGCATAGAGGCTTGTATCGGTATAATAGACTGGTTTTTGGAGTGGCATCGGCTCCAGCAATTTGGCAGAGGGCCATGGAGCAGGTATTACGGGGAATTCCAGGCACACAATGTTACCTGGACGATATTCTGATTACAGGAGATGATGATGAGGAACACCTTGCAAATTTGGAACTGGTGCTCACCAGATTGAAAGAATATGGGCTTCGAGTTAATCGCCAGAAATGTGAGTTCTTTCAGAAGCGGATCTCGTACTGTGGTCATGTCATTGACCAGGAGGGGCTTCATAAGTCTCCTGACAAGATCGAAGCTGTTGTGAAGGCTCCCGCTCCGGATAATGTATCCTAGTTGAGGTCGTTCCTAGGGTTGATTAACTATTACCATAAGTTTCTGCCAAATTTATCCACGGTGCTGCACCCGCTGAACGCTCTTTTGCAGAAGGGAGTACCATGGAAGTGGAGCGAGGACTGTAAGAGGGCCTTTCGCAAAAGCAAGGCATTGATCACCTCAGAGGAAGTGTTGGCTCACTTCAACCCAACGCTGCCTATTCGTTTGGCTTGTGATGCTTCTCCATATGGTATTGGGGCAGTACTCTCACACAAGTTGCCAAATGGCCTGGAGAGGCCAGTTGCGTTCGCATCCAGATCATTGACCTCCGCTGAGCGCAACTATGCTCAGATAGATAGGGAGGCTCTCAGCCTTGTGTGGGGAGTAAAGAAGTTTAATCATTACCTGCAGGGCCAAAAGTTTACGCTTCTGACAGACCACCAGCCGTTGGTATCCATTTTTAACCCTAAGAAGGGTGTTTCGGTGATGACAGCACAGAGACTCCAGAGATGGTCCCTTTTCCTAGGGGCACATCAATATCAGATCGAATTCAAAGGTACAAAGCAGCATGGTAATGCTGATGGGCTGTCGCGCCTGCCACTACCTACAGAGGAGGAGGCGCCGACGGTTGACCCTGTTGAGTTATTTCACTCGACCATCATCGAATGTTTACCAGTCACCAATGCAAGTATTGAAAGAGAAACCAGGAATGACCCGACACTGTCCCGGGTCTACGAATTGACAGTGAAGGGATGGCCAGCACATGGTGATCCACTGTTACCGGCATTCTCAGCAAGACGAGAACAGCTGTCCGTCTGTCAAGGAACATTGATGTATGGAACAAGGGTGATTATTCCTCCTAAGTTAAGAGAGAGAGTTCTAAAGGAACTGCATGAAGGTCATCTGGGGGGAGTCAAGATGAAAAGCCTTGCTAGGGCTTATGTGTGGTGGCCGGGTATCGACCAACAGATAGAGGATCTGACGAAAAGCTGCTCAGGGTGCCAAAAAGTTCAAAATGCACCTCCGATTGCACCGCTGCATCCATGGGAATGGCCTTCAACCCCATGGCAACGTGTACATATTGACTTTGCTGGTCCATTCATGGACTCCATGTTTTTAATTGCGGTGGACGCACATTCTAAATGGCCAGAAGTGATTAAGATGACTACCACTACCTCGGAAAAGACGATCGCGGTGCTAAGAACGATATTTGCAAGAAATGGATTGCCAGAACAAATATGTTCAGACAACGGACCGCAGTTCGTGTCAGAAGAATTCCAGAAATTCATGAAGAAGAATGGGGTGAAACATTATACCTCTGCCCCATATCATCCGGCTACAAACGGGTTGGCCGAGAGATTTGTACAAACGTTCAAAAAAGCAATAAAGGCCATGAGTGAAGATCAGATTCCACTACAACACAAGGTGGACAATTTCCTACTGGCATATCGAAACGCCACTCATGCAGTGACAAACCAAAGTCCTGCCATGATGTTCTATAACAGGAGGTTGCGGTCCAGGTTGGACTTGTTAAAACCAAATGTGCGGAGGGAAGTCGAAAACAAACAGTTCCAGCATATAAATAACAAGACCACTCGGAGTTTCGAAATAGGACAACCAGTGTTAGCCCGGGACTATAAAAATGAGAAATGGCAATCTGGAACAATTCGGGCCAGACAAGGACCCCTGATGTACACGGTAGATATTGGTGAAAATGTAATACGACGTCATGCTGACCAACTGGTAGAATCGAGAACAAGGGTCGAACCCATGGTTACGGCAGAGACAACCGTGGAAGAAGTTAGTGAACCTAACGGTGGCATAGTGGTTAGCACTGTTGCCTCACAGCGCCAGGGACCCGGGTTCGAATCCGGCCTCGGGCGACTGTCTGGGTGGAGTTTGCACATTCTCCCCATGTTTGCGTGGGTTTCCGCCGGGTGCTCCGGTTTCCTCCCACAGTCCAAAGATGTGCGGGTTAGGTTGATTGGCTATGATAAATTGACCCTTAGTGTTAGGGGGATTAAATACGTGGGGTTACGGGGATCGGGTGGGATATGTGTCGGTGCAGGCTCGATGGGCCGAAATGGCCTCTATCTGCACTGTGGGGTTTCTGTGAATTCTGTGAACCTGAAGCATCTACCTCAGAAGTGAATGTACCTGATGATGATGTCCAATCCATAAGAGATCAACTAGATGAGTCACCCCAGCAACGAGAATCAGAGACCCCTGAAAGGCGTTATCCAACTCGGATCAGGAGGCCTCCTCAGAGACTGAATCTTTGAACTGTTTTGCATGAAGTTGTATATATATATATATGTTATTATGTTATGTTAAATGGGGATATACACTGTTAAGCTAAAAAGGGAGGATTGTGGTGCATGTAACCTGTTCCACCTTAAGAGAACTACCTTAAGAGATGTACTACTTTCTCTTGGCTGCTGTATACTGTAATACCGGTGGTGACCACACCCGTATATAAACGTTGTGTAGTGACTTGCTGGGCAGTTCAGCCCTGACCTCCGAATAGTAAAGACCTGTTAAAGTTATTCTTGTTGTCTGTGTCCAGTGATTTATAATAAGCATAACTGGGACACACAGACCCAACAGAAATGCTGATGGGCTATCGCGCCTGCCACTGCCTACTGTGGAGGAAGCACCAGCAGTGGACCCTATCGAGATATTTTATTCGTCAATAATTGAACGATTGCCAGTAACGAACGCGGATATAGAGAAGGAGACCCGCAATGATCCGACGCTGTCTCGGGTATATGATTTGACAGTGAGGGGATGGCCAATACATGGCGACTCACTGTTGCCAGCATTCTCATCCAGAAGAGAACAGCTGTCAGTATGCCAGGGGACAGTGATGTGTGGATCCAGAGTGGTGATTCCACCCAAGTTAAGGGAGAGAGTGCTAAATGAGCTACATGAAGGTCATCTGGGGGGAGTGAAAATGAAAAGCCTTGCTTGGGCTTATGTGTGGTGGCCGGGAATCGATCAACAAATCAAAGACCTAACCAAGAGCTGCTCAGGATGCCAGAAGGTCCAAAATGCACCACCACATGCCCCTCTACACCCATGGGAGTGGCCCGCCTCTCCATGGCAACGGGTGCATATTGATTTTGCTGGTCCATTCATGGACTCAATGTTCTTACTAGCAGTGGATGCTCATTCGAAGTGGCCTGAGGTGATAAAAATGTCCTCAACCACTACAGAGAAAACGATTGCAGTCCTACGGACCATATTTGCCAGGAACAGCTTGCCAGAGCAGATTTGCTCTGATAATGGACCACAGTTTGTGTCCGAAGAGTTTCGAAAATTTATGAGAAGGAATGGGGTAAGGCATTACACATCCGCCCCGTATCATCCAGCCACAAATGGATTGGCTGAAAGGTTCGTACAAACCTTTAAGAAGGCGATAAAGGCCATGTGCGACGATGAAATTCCACTACAGCATAAGGTAGACAATTTCTTATTAGCCTACCGAAACGCGACACATGCAATTACCAACCAGACCCCGGCCATGATGTTCTTTAACCGAAGGTTGCGATCTCGTCTGGACTTGCTTAGACCAAATGTGCGAAGAAATGTTGAGGATAAACAATTCCAGCACATCAATGAGAAGCCGACAAGGAGCTTCAATGTAGGACAACCAGTCTTGGCCCGTGACTACCGAACAGAGAAATGGCAACCCGGAATGATATGCACACGGCAGGGGCCATTAATGTACACAGTGGATGTCGGAGAGAACATTGTGAGACGCCACGTTGATCAGATCTTAGCGTCACAGGAACGAGTCAACCCCATGTCTTGCGTACCTGGGGATGAACCCGACATACCGGTAGCATCTACCTCCGAACCAGTAGCAGTGGAACCCGATGAACTAACCGATAAAAAGGGGCCAGAATCGCCTCCGCACCAAGAACAAGAACCTCAGGAAAGGCGCTATCCCAAAAGGATCAGGAAGCCGCCCCAAAGACTGAATCTATAAATGGACTATTGTTGTTTAATGTACATGTTAAAGTGTTAATTGTTATTTGAATATTATGGGTACTACTAATCTAAAAGGGGAGGAATTGTAGTGTATGTACCTTTAAGAGAGAACTACTTTTACAGCTCCTGTATACTGTAGTACTGGCAGTGACCACACCTGTATATAAGCCTTGAGCATGCCTCTGTACCCCAGTCTTGAGACTACCCTACTCCAGTAAATACCTGTTGATTGTTAAGTTACAGCATCCGTGTGGTTATTGAAAAACATCATACTCTCAGAATCACGGATCTAACACTTAGTAGCTTGGTTTGGAAACTCTTAAACATGCTGAGGAGTTTCCGTACGTGTAAGACACACAGTTGACCAAAAAAAATGGAGTGAACATTTTGCAAAGCAGATGAAAGATGGAAACAGAATGAGGATAGGGAAGGAAAAAAAGGAGGGTGGCAGTATTTAGCAATGAAACGATTATAGCACTGGAAAGGGTTGATATAGTTGAGGGGCCAAAGACCGAGGGTAACAATTAAGGAACAATAGAGGAGCTATTACGCTACTAGGTGTATATTATAGCCCACCAAATAGTGAGAAGGAGATAGAGGAGCAAATTTGCAGTCAAATTACAGAAAGATGCAAGAACTACAGAGTAATGATAATGGGGACTTCAATTATCCTAATATAGACAGGGATAGTAACAGTGTAAAGGGCAAAGAGGGAAGGATATCCATAAATGTGTACAAGAGAACTTTAGAGTCATAGGGGGAAAAATTCAGTATCGCCCCGTTTGGGGCGCCATTATTGGCCGTGCGCAAAGTTTAGCACCTGACACTAATTATCGCCTCCGACAGCAAACTTGGCTTTTATCGCCCCTGGAGGTGATTGGAGTGCTAAATCAGGTGCGTCACACCTGTCCTAAGGCACAAAAGCTGAGGAGTGAGGCGCTACCTCAGAGCGCTGGCGAAGCTCATGTGATGTCAGTCAGCAATGGAACACACACACACTGGCACCAGCCAATTCTTAAAGGTGAGCTCTGACGAAAGGTCATCGACCTGAAACGTTAACTCTGTTTCTCTCTTCACAGATGCTGCTTGACCTGCTGAGTTGCTCCAGTATTTTCTGTTTTTATCTTAAATGGGAGGGTTGATTTTGCTCTCCATCCACATCCTGCTCATTGCAGCCTTGAATCTCATCCTGGAGAGACCTGTACATCAAATCTGCTGGAAAGATCAATGGAGAGAAACCAGGGAAAGAGCTCAGAGTGCAAAGAAGGGCAAATCAAAATGAACCTGCAAAGTGCTGCTCAGAACCCAAAACTCCTTCACACAGCATTGAATCTCTCCAGAAGTCTCTCTCTCTCTCTCTCTCTCAGAATGCATGGTGCAAAAATGTCACCAACAAAAAAAGGCAGGAAGTGGTCGCCCTTAAATAGCGCTCCCCCAGTCCCTTCCTGACTGCAAAACGCTCCCCTCAACCTGTCGTTGCTAGCGGCAGGCAGTAAGGCGGGGGACGCCACTCAATATCTGGTCCGGAGCGTTGCACACTCGACTGACGTCACGATCTGCCGGCGCAGGAGATTGTGGCGGTAGTGTTTAGCGCCGCCACAAAATGTCATTAATTTCGCGGGCGCTAATTGCTTTGCGCCCCATTAGGGCCCTCTTAAGGCGCTAACGGGAGGCACAAACCAACTGAATTATTCCCCCATAGAGTCATAGATTTATATAGCACAGAAAGAAGCCCTTCGGCCCATCATGTCCACGCCAGCCATCAAGCCCTATCTATTCTAATTGCATTTTCAAGCACTTGGTCCGTAGCCTTGTATGCTATGACGTTTCAAGTGCTCATCTAAATGCTTCTTGAATGTTGTGAGGATTCCTGCCTCTACCACCCTTTCAGGCAGTGAGTTCCAGATTCCAACCACCCTCTGGGTGAAAAAGTTTTTCCTCAAATCGTCCTTCTCCATAGTGAACACAGATGCAAAATATTCATTTAAAACCTCACCCACACAGATTGCCACTTTGGTCCCTAATGGGCCCTACTCTTTCCCTGGTTATCCTCTTGCCCTTAATATACTTATAAAACTTTCTTGATTCGTGTTTCCAGCCCAACAAGGAAAGAAGCAGAGATAGTGGATGCATTGATTGTGATCTTCCAAATTTCCCTAGATTCTAGAATGGTCGCAGTGGATTGGAAGGTAGCAAATGTAACCTCGCTATTCAAGAAAGGAGGGAGAGAAAAGACAGGGAACTACAGGCCAGTTAGCCTGACATCAGTCATCTGGAAAATGCTGGAATCCATTATCAAGGAAGTGGTAACAGGACACTTAGAAAATCATAATATGATCAGGCAGAGTCAACATGGTTTTATGAAAGGGAAATCGTGTTTAACAAATTTATTAGAATTTTTTGAGGATGTAACTAGCAGGGTAGATAAAGGGGAACCAGTGGATGTAATATACTTGGATTTCCAAAAGGCGGTCGATAAGGTGCCACACAAAAGGTTGATACACAAGATAAGGGCTCATGGGATTGGGGGTAAAATATTAGCACAGATAGAGGATTGGTTAACGGACAGAAAACAGAGACTAGGGATAAACGGGTCATTTTCAGGTTGGCAGGCTGTAACTAGTGGGGTGCCGCAAGCATCAGTGCTTGGGCCTCAGCTATTTACAATCTGTATTAATGACTTAGCTGAAGGGGCCGAGTGCAATGTATCCGAATTTGCTGATGATACAAAGCTAGGTGGGAAAGTAAGCGGTAAGCAGGACACAAAAAGCCTGCAAAGGAATATAGACAGGTTAAGTGAGTGGGCAATAAGGCAGATGGAATATAATGTGGGGAAACGTGAGGTTATTCACTTTGGAAGGAAGAATAGAAAAACAAAATATTTTTTAAATGGTGAGGATCCATTAAATATTAGTGTTGAGAAAGATTTAGGTGTCCTCATACAGGAAACACAGAAAGTTAGTATGCAGGTACATGAAGCAATTAGGAAGGCAAATGGCATGTTGGCCTTTATTGCAAGGGGGTTGGAGTATAAGAGTAAGGAAGTCTTGCTACAATTGTACAAGGCTTTGGTGAGACCACACCTGGAATACTGTGCACAGTTTTGGTCCCCTTATCTGAGGAAAGACATACTTGACCAATATACTCCCTCACAAATGTGCAACAAAGGTTCACTAGATTGATCCCTGGGATGAGAGGGTTGTCCTATGAGGAGAGATTGAGCAGGTTGGGCCTATACTCTCAGAAGTTTAGAAGAATGAGAGGTGATCTAATTGAAACATATAAGACTAGCTGAAGTGCCCGGCGGTGCCGAGGCTTTTTCGAGGGCATGTTGTTGTTGGAAGAGAGAGAGAGAGCGACTGGGGGGAAGAGAGAGAGCGACTGGGGGGAAGAGAGAGAGCGACTGGGGGGAAGAGAGGGAGGGGAGGGGAGGGAAGGGGGGAGGGAGGGGAGGGGGAGGGGAAGGGAGGGCGGGGGAGGGGGGAGGGGGAGGGGGAGGGCGGGGAAGGGAGGGCGGGGAAGGGAGGGGGAAGGAAGGGAGGGAGGGGGGAAGGGAGGGCAGGGGGGAAGGGAGGGCAGGGGAGGGGAAGGGAGGGCGGGGGGGAGGGGAGGGAGGGGAAGGGAGGGCGGGAGGGAGGGGAAGGGAGGGCGGGGGGGAGGGGGAGGGAGGGCGGGAGGGGGGAGGGAGGGCGGGGGAGGGGGGGGATGGAGGGCGGAGGGGAGGGAGGGCGGCGGGCGCCCCCCCCGAGGGTCGCGGGGCCGCGACCCCCCCCCGAGGGTCGCCACCCCCCCCCCCCCAGAGGTGAAGACCGCCGATTGCGCGCGCAGCAGGAGCTGAGACGCGGCATCTCTCTCGGCCGGCGGGCCCGGTTGCCAGGGCAACCGTGACGCTGACCAAGCCAGAGAGAGAGACGCCGCGTCTCAGCTGCTCCTGCTGCGCGTGCGGCCCCCCCCCCGAGGGTCGCGGCCCCCCCCCCCTGATGGTCGCGGCCGCCCCCCCTCCCCCCGAGGTGAAGACCGCCGATTGCGCCCGTTGCCAGGGTAACGCTGGACGCTCAGCAAGCCCCGGCAGAGAGAGACGTCTCAGCTCCTGCTGCGCGCGCACCCTAGCGGCGCTGGGCTGAGGCTCGGCCCTCCAGCCTTCGATTGGGGCCGGGAGGTGCCTAGCTCGGGCATGGGTGCGGAGGAGACGCCGAGGCTTCTAGGCCTACCTGGAAAAACGGGGAAAGGTAGGAAAATTAATGAGATTAGATAAGTTAATTACTTTCTAAATCATTTTTTTAAAAAACAATATGTGTTTTAAAAGTAACGTTTTTTTTTAAGACGCAGAAAGCGGGAAATAGAAAGGAAAAGTTTGGAATCAAGATGGCGGCGACTCACCTCGGTTCAGAACGATAAAGCCCGGCCACACGTGCACCGATTGGCCCGGCGGCACACGCCAGCAACCCGGCGTACGATTGGTCGAGCTCGAGGTCACTCTGTCGCTAATGAGCGGATAATGAGATGCTAATGAGCGGAATGTTGAAGGTTTTTGGGATACCGCGGGCACAATTTTAGCCCGGCCGAAACGTAAATACGCTTAAAACCGTCTCGGAAGCGTAAGCTTTCTTTGGAGGTAACGCGCGCATAGGTACGCCCTGTAACTTTCGAGTGCATACCCGCAACGCACACGCGATGACAGACAGATAGACAGATAGACAGAATGACAGAAGTACCGATTTATATATATAGATACTGAGGGGGATTGACAGGGTAGATGCTGAGAGGTTGTTTCCCCTGGCTGGAGAGTCGAGAACTAGGGGGCATAGTCTCAGGATAAGGGGTCGGCCATTTAAGACTGAGATGAGGAGGAATTTCTTCACTCAGAGGATTGCAAATCTTTGGAATTCTCTACCCCAGAGGGCTGTGGATTGGAGTCGTTGAGTATATTCAAGGCTGAGATAGATAGATTTTAGACTCTAGGGGAATCAAGCGATATGGGGATCGGGTGGGAAAGTGGAGTTGAGGTCGAAGATCAGCCATAATCTTATTGAATGGTGGAGCAGGTTCGAAGGGCTGTATGGCCTACTCCTGCTCCTTTTTCTTATGTTCTTAAGCAGTGTTGGATCTAGTTCTGGGAAATGCAGCGGGGCAAGTGGCGCATGTTTCAGTGGGAGAGCATTTGGGGAACAATGATTATAATATCATCAGGTTTAGAATAGTTATGGAAAAGGACAAGGTACAATCAAGCATAAAAATACTAAACTGGAGGAGGACTAACTCCAGGTGGATTGGAATCAAAAATTGGTAAGCAAAACAATAATTGAACAATGGAGGCCTTCAAAGAGGAGATGGTTTGCATACAGAGTAGACACATCCTTTGAAGGGGAAAGGAAGGGCATCCAAAGCTAGAGCTCCCTGGATGACTAAAGATATAGAGGTTAAAATGAGACAGAAAAAGGAGGCTTATGAAAATTGTACGGTTCATAATGCAGTAGAGAACCAAGCTGAATACAGAAAGTACAAACGAAAGGGAAGAGAGTATAGTAGCAGTCAGAAATTGTGCTTTAGGCACTACAGGTAAAGGGAAAACTAAAAGATGTAAAGCGATTAAACCAGGAGAGAGAAATAAGAAACATGTGAGTAAAACATCAAAGCTGAAGGACAGGCTAGGGTGTGTGGCCCAAATAAGTGTTCTTTATATAAACGCATGGAGTATAAGGAATAAATTGAATGAACTGCAGGCATGAATTCAAATTGGAGGGTATGACATGGTAGCCATTACTGAGACATGGCTGCAAGACAGTCAGAACTGGAAACTAAATATACCAGGTGATAAGGTCTACAGGACAGATAAGGAAAATGGCAGAGGGGGAGGAGTAGCCTTAGTGATTAAGGATGAAATCACTTCAATGATAAGAAAGGATTTAAAGAGAGGTAAGCAGCCTGTGGAAATAGGAAAGGATCTAAGACTGACGAAGGGTCATCGACCTGAAACGTTGGGAGTAATTCTCCCAGCCCTGGGGAGGCGGGTGTGGAAGCGGGACAGCCGGGAAAATGGCAGAAACTGGGAGCGGGTACCGAACCCGCTCCCAACCCGCCTCCGTGCCATCTTCCCGGGAGGCAGGTCCCCAACTCACGCAGGGACCCATCTCCTCGAGGCGGGAAGGGGATTAGAGCCAATTAACTGCCTGTTAACAGGCAGTTTTGAGGCTTATCCCCATTTTACCCCTGCAAGTGCAGGCTTCCCGACGGCTGCGAACCTCGCCAGGGTCAGCGAGGTGAGCAGTGGGTCTGCAGGGGTGAGAGGGATCAAAAAGTCTGTTGTGGAGGTGAGTGATGGGTGCAAGTGTGGAGAGGTAAGTAAGAGATGAGCGTAAAGTGTTAGAAAAAGTTTACTTACCTTTGCTTCTTCCTGCAGGTTTCAACCCTTGGGGATCCAAAGGTGCCTCATCTCAATGGCAGAGATGACAGAATGGCTGCTGCATTCTCAAATACAGCAGCCATCTGATTTCTGCTGAGGAAAGAGATTTTGGTGAGCCTTCAGTGCAAGGGCTCAGCTTAGAACAGAGATTGTCAGCGTTTGACAACTTCTCAAAGCTGTCAAACGCTGACAATTCATCTGTCAAAAATTTTCGACAGATGAAACGTCATACATTGACATCCTCTGTCACCAGCTTTCCCTTAATTGGCTGTCAATCAAGGGAAAATAGCGTGGGTTGGCTGGACGTCGTTGGGGGCGGGACTGAAACCCGACAACCAGCAGTCCCACCCCCATTGACAAAATCCAGCCCATTAACTCTGTTTCTCTCTCCACAGATGCTGCTTGACCTGCTGAGTATTTCCAGCATTTTCTGTTTCTATTTCAGATTTCCAGCATCTGCAGTATTTTGCTTTTGTAAGGATCTAAGACTGTAGTGGCAGTTGTGTATAGCCCCCCTGGTAGCAGCTGTGAAGTGCTAGATTGTATGAATGCAGAGATTAGACAAGCATGTAGCAAAGACAGAGTGGTTTTAATGGGGAATTTTAACTTTCTTATAGATTGGGAAAAGCAGGCTAGCACCTGTCAGAAAGGTAGTGAACTTTTTTGAGTGTGTCCGGGATAGTTCTCTACAACAATATGTCCTAGAGGCAACAAGGGGGCAAGCCATATTAGATTTAGTAATGAGTAATGAGCCAGATTTAGTTAACAGCCTAACTGTGCGTGAACATTTATCCAATACATGATCGAGTTCAACGCAGCGTTTGAAAGGGAGAAAAGCGATACAGCTACTAAGATTCTAGACTTAGGTAAGGTCGACTTCAATGGGATGAGGCAGAGATTGTCCACAGCAAACTGAGCAAATCTGTTAATTGGTAAACTGACAGAAGATCAGTGGGAGATGTTTAAAAAATAATTTAATATGATACAGAACCAGTTTAAACCCCTGAGGGGCAAGAGTTCTACTTGCCAAAAAAACCAGCCATGGACACCTAAAGAAGTAAGGGACAGTGTAAGAAGAGGATAGCATGCCGGAAACTAATATTGAATCTAGGACAGGGACTCAATAAAGTTAACGTAAGTAAAATAACAGTAATGAAGAAAATAATGGCACTAAAGAGTGACAAATCCCCAGGGCCAGATGGTTTCCATCCCAGGATTTTAAAGGGGTGCAGAGGAGATTCACCAGGATGTTACCTGGGATGGAGCGCCTCAGCTATGAAGAAAGACTAAACAGGCTGGGGTTGTTTTCCTTGGAGCAAAGAAGGCTGAGGGGGGACCTGATTGAGGTGTACAAAATGATGAGGGGCATAGATAGGGTAGATAAAGAGGAACTTTTCCCCTTAGTAGGGGGGTCAATAACAAGGGGGCATAGATTCAAGGTAAGGGGCAGGAGGTTTAGAGGGGATTTGAGGAGGAACTTTTTCACCCAGAGGGTGGTTGGAGTCTGGAACTCGCTGCCTGAAAGGGTGGTAGAGGAAGGAACCCTCACAACATTCAAGAAGCATTTGGATGAGCACTTGAAATGCCACTGCATACAAGGCTATGGACCAAATGCTGGAAAATGGGATTAGATTGGACAGGGCTTGATGGACGGGGCAGACACGATGGGCCGAAGGGCCTCTTTCTGTGCTGTATAACTCTATGACTCTATGACTCTATGAGCACATTGCATATGCCCTAACTATAATCTTTCAAAGTTCTCTAGATTCAGGAACTGTCCCTTTAGATCGGAAAATTACGCACGTCGCTCCGCTTTTTAAGAATGGCGAGAGGGGGAAACCAGGGAATTATAGACCAGTTAGCCTAACATCTGTTGTCGGGAAATTGCTAGAGTCTATAATTAAGGACAGGGTGACTGAACACCTAGAAATTTTTCAGTTGATCAGGGAGAGCCAGCATGGATTTGTGACAGGTAAGTCATGCCTGACAAACCTGATTGAATTTTTTGAAGAGGTGACTAAAGTAGTGGACAGGGGAATGTCTATGGATGTTATTTGTATGGACTTCCAGAAGGCATCTGATAAAGTCCCACATAAGAAACTGTTATCTAAGGTTGAAGCCCATGGAAAAGGCCCATGGAATTGAAAGCAAAATACTGACCTGGTTAGGAAATTGGCTGAGCGGCAGAAGACAGGCAGGAGGGATAATGGGCAGGTACTCTAATTGGCAGGATGTGATTAGTGGTGACCCGCAGGGATCTGTGTTGGGGCCACAACTATTCACAATATTTATTAATGACTTAGATGATGGCATAGAAAGTTATATATCCAAATTTGCCGATGATACAAAAATAGACGGCATTGTAAGTAGTGTAGAGGAAAGCATAAAATCCACTTTGGGCCTAAAAAGGATAGAACAGGGTACTTTCTAAATGGCGAAAAGCTAAAAATAGTGGATGTCAAAAGTGACTTGGAGGTTCAGGTACATAGATCATTAAAATGTCATAGACAGGTACAGAAAATAATCAAAAAGGCTAATGGAATTCTGGTCTTTATATCTAGAGGACTAGAATACAAGGGGGTAGAAATTATGCTGCAGCTATACAAAGCCCTGGTTAGACCACACCTGGAGAACTGTGAGCAGCTCTGGGCACCACACCTTAGGAAGGATATATTGACCTTGGAGGGAGTGCAGTGTAGGTTTACCAGAATGATACCCGAACTTCATGGATTAAGTTACGAGGAGAGATTACACAAATTGGGGTTGTATTCCCTAGAATTTAGAAGGATAAGGGGTGATCTGATCAAAGTTTTCAAGATATTAAGGGGAACAGATAGGGTAGACAGAGAGAAACTATTTCTGCTGGTTGGGGATTCTAGGACTAGGAGGCATAGTCTAAAAATTAGAGCCAGACCTCTCAGGAGTGAAATTAGGAAACATAAGAACATAAGAAATAGGAGCAGGAGTAGGCCATACGGCCCCTCGGGCCCTCTCCCCGTAACCCCTAATTCCCTTATCTGCTAGGAAAATGTCTATCTCCATTTTAAATTTATTTAATGTTGCAGCTTCCACAGCTCTCTGGGGTAGCAAATTCCATAGATTTACTACCCTCTGAGTGAAGGAGTTTCTCCTCATCTCAGTTTTGAAAGGGCAGCCCCTTATTCTAAGATTATGCCCCCTAGTTCTAGTCTCACCCATCAGTGGAAACATCCTCACCGCATCCACCCGATCAAGCCCCCTCACAATCTTATATGTTTCGATAAGATCGCCTCTCATTCTTCTGAACTCCAATGAGTAGAGTCCCAACCTACTCAACCTTTCCTCATACGTCAACCCCCTCATCTCTGGAATCAACCGAGTGAACCTTCTCTGAACTGCCTCGAGAGCAAGTATATCTTTTCTTAAATATGGAAACCAAAACTGCATGCAGTATTCCAGGTGTGGCCTCACCAATACCCCGTATAACTGCAGCAAGACTTCCCTGTTTTTATACTCCATCCCCCTTGCAATAAAAGCCAAGATTCCATTGGCCTTCCTGATCACCTGCTGCACCTGCATACTAACTTTTTGTGTTTCATGCACCAGGACCCCCAGATCCCTTTGTACTGTAGCACTTTGCAGTTTCTCTCCATTTAGATAATAACTTGCTCTTTGATTTTTTCTGCCAAAGTGCATAACCTCACACTTTCCAACATTATATTGCATCTGCCAAATCTCTGCCCACTCACTTAGCCTGTCTATGTCCTTTTGCAGGTTTTTTATCTCCTCCTCACTCATTGCTTTCCCTCCCATCTTTGTATCATCGGCAAACTTGGATATGTTGCACTCGGTCCCTTCCTCCAAATCGTTAATATAGATTGTAAAGAGTTGGGGTCCCAGCACTGACCCCTGTGGAACACCACTAGTTACTGATTGCCAGCCCGAGAATGAACCATTTATCCCAACTCTTTGTTTTCTGTTAGATAGCCAATCTTCCACCCATGCCAGTATATTACCCCCAATCCTGTGATTTCTTATCTTGATCAGTAATCTTTTGTGTGGAACCTTGTCAAATGCCTTTGGAAGTCCAAATACACTACATCCACTGGTTCCCCTTTATCCACCCTGTATGTTACATCCTCAAAGAATTCGAGCAAATTTGTCAAACATGACTTCCCCTTCATAAAACCATACTGACTCTGTCCTATTAAATTATGTTTATCCAAATGCTCTGTTACTGTTTCCTTAATAATGGACTCCAACATTTTGCCAACCACAGATGTTAGGCTAACTGGTCTATAGTTTCCAGCTTTTTGTCTACTTCCCTTCTTAAATAAGGGTGTTACATTAGCAGTTTTCCAATCTGCCGGGACCTTTCCTGAGTCCAGGGAGTTCTGGAAAATAATCACCAATGCATCCACAATCCCTACCGCCACTTCTCTCAAGACCCTAGGATGTAGGCCATCAGGTCCGGGGGATTTATCCGCCTTAAGTCCCATTATTTTACTGAGTACCATCTCCTTAGTGATTTTAATCGTGTTTAGCTCCTCCCCACCCCCCCATTGCCCCCTGTTTGTCCAGTGTTGGGATATTTTTAGTGTCCTCTACTGTAAAGACTGATACAAAATATTTGTTCAGCGTCTTTGCCATCTCCATGTTCCCCACCACTAGTTTCCCAGTCCCATCCTCTAAGGGACCAACGTTCACTTTAGCCACCCTTTTTCTTTTTATATAGCTGTAGAAACTCTTGCTATCTGTTTTTATATTCTTCGCTAGTTTACTTTCATAATCTATCTTCCCTTTCTTAATTAATCTTTTAGTTATTGTTTGCTGGCTTTTAAATGCTTCCCAATCTTCTATCCTCCCACTAGATTTGGCTACTTTATATGCCCTTGTTTTCAGTCGAATACTATCCTTTATTACTTTACTAAGCCACGGATGGCTGTTTTTCTTTTACTCCCCTTTTTCCTCAGTGGAATATATTTATCTTGAAAGATGTGAAATATCTCCTTGAATGTAGACCACTGCTCTTGTACCGTCTTACACTTTAATCTGTTTTCCCAGTCCACTTTAGTCAATTCTACTCTCATACCTTCATAGTCTCCTTTATTTAAGCTTAGTACGCTGGTTTGAGATCCAACTCTCTCACCCTCAAACTGAATTTGGAATTCAACCATATTATGGTCACTCATTCCAAGGGGATCCTTTACCAGGACATTTTTTTATTAATCCTGTCTCATTACACAGGACCAGATCTAAGATTGCCTGCCCCCTGGTTGGTTCAGTTACATACTGCTCAAGGAACCCGTCCCTAATACACTCTATGAACTCTTCCTCAATGCTGCCATGCCCAATTTGATTAGTCCAGTCAATATGAAAGTTAAAATCCCCCATGATTATAGCTGTTCCCTTATTACAAGCCCCAACTATTTCCTGATTTATAGTCCGACCAACAGAGTTGCAACTGTTAGGAGGCCTATAGACTACGCCCACTAATGACTTTTTCCCCTTATTATTCCTTATCTCCACCCAAAACTGTTTCACTATCCTGATCCTTTGACCCAATATCATTTCTGACTATTGCAGTGATTCCATCCTTGATTAACATAGCAACCCACCTCCCTTTCCTTCCTGTCTGTCCTTCCTAATTGTCAAATACCCTTGTATGTTTAGTTCCCAGTCATGATTATCTTGCAGCCATGTTTCCGTAATGGCCACCAGATCATACCCATGTGTAGTTATTTGTACCGTCAACTCGTCTATTTTGTTACGAATGCTGCGTGCATTCAGATAAAGAACTTTCAAATATGTTTTCTGACAATTTATTCCTGCTTTTACTACTTTACCTTTTTCATTATACATTCTGTCCCTTCCTGACACGCTCTGGTTTTTAATTCCCCCACTGCTGCCTTGCTCTATTGCCTTCTCCGCTGTCATTTTTATTTTTCGCTCTCTTAAAACCTCCCCCCCACTAATTAGTTTAAAGCCCTCTCTACAGCCCTAGTTATTCGATTCACCAGGATTCTAGTCCCAGCACTGGCCAAGTGAAGTCCGTCCCAACGGAACAGCTCTCTCCTGTCCCAGTACTAATGCCAGTGTCCCAGGAAGCAAAACCCATTTCTCCCACACCAGTCTTTGAGCCACGCATTTAACTCTCTAATTTTATTTACCCTAGCCAAATTTGCACGTGGCTCAGGTAGTAATCCAGAGATTATTACCCTTGTGGTTCTGCTTTTTAATTTGGCCCCTAGCTGCTCAAACTCCCTCAGCAGAACCTCCTTCCTTATCCTATCTATGTCGTTGGTGCCAACATGGACCACGACAACTGGATCCTCCCCCTCCCACTCAAAGTTTCTCTCCAGCCCAGATGAGATGTCCTTAACCCTGGCACCGGGCAGGCAACACAGCCTTCGGGACTCTCGCTCGCGGCTGCAAAGAACTCTATCTATCCCCCTAACGATACTATCCCCTACCACTACAACATTTCTTTTAACTCCCCCCACTTGAATGGCCCCCCGCTCCACGGTACTGTGGCCAGGTTGCTCATCCTCCCCGCAGTCCCTGTTCCCATCCTCACAGGGAGTAAGAGCCTCAAACCTGTTGGATAAGAGCAAGGGCTGCGGCTCCTCCAACACTACCTCCTGGATCCCCGTACCTGCCTCACTTCTAGTCACACCATCCTGACCCTGGCCACGGACTACATCTGAATTAATTAATCTAATTGGTGTGACTACCTCCTGATACACAGAGTCCAGGTAACTCTCCCCCTTCCTGATGTGTCTCAGTATTTGAAGCTCGGACTCCAGCTCTTCAACGCGGAGCCGGAATTCCTCGAGCAGCCAATACTTACTGCAAATGTGATCACCGTGAGCATCAATGGTGTCCACCAGCTCCCACATATTGCAGCAGCAACACATCACCTGATCTCCCATTCTATGTAACTAATTACATTTATTAATATTATTTTTAAATACCCTCTGCTCCATGTGATGAAATATATTCCAATTCTAGATGATGAATATTGCACCTTAGAAATTATAAATCACAGAGTTTAAGCTTAAAAAAGAGAGAAATACTTACCAACCAATCACTTACCCGCTTTCTGGTGACGTCACACTTGGATTACTTTTTACCTCTCTCCTTCCCTCCGAGTTCCGAGTTCGGAGAGTAGTACGCCTTACCTGGTCTCTGGGGCTTTTTATAGCCCCGCTGCTGCCGCTCGAGTTTCCCGCCGACGCTGTGAGGCCTTACCTGGTCTCTGGGGCTTTTTATAGCCCCGCTGCTGCCGCTCGAGTTTCCCGCCGACGCTGTGAGGCCTTACCTGATCTCTGTGGCCTTTTATAGACCCGCTGCTGCCGCTCGAGTTTCCCGCCGACGCTGTGAGGCCTTACCTGGTCTCTGGAGCCTTTTATAGCCCCGCTCTGCCGCTCGAGATTCCCGCCGACGCTGTGAGGCCTTGCCTGGTCTCTGGGGCCTTTTATAGCCCCGCTGCCGCTCGAGTTTCCCGCCGACGCTGTGAGGCCTTACCTGGTCTCTGGAGCCTTTTATAGCCCCGCTCTGCCGCTCAAGATTCCCGCCGACGCTGTGAGGCCTTACCTGGTCTCTGGGGACTTTTATAGTCCTGCTGCTGCCGCTCGAGATTCCCGCCGACGCTGTGAGGCCTTACCTGGTCTCTGGGGCCTTTTATAGCCCCACTGCTGCCGCTCGAGATTCCCGCCGACGCTGTGAGGCCTTACCTGATCTCTGGGGCCTTTTATAGCCCCGCTCTGCCGCTCGAGATTCCCGCCAACGCTGTGAGGCCTTACCTGGTCTCTGGGGCCTTTTATAGCCCCGCTCTGCCGCTCGAGTTTCCCGCCGATGCTGTGAGGCCTTACCTGATCTCTGGGGCCTTTTATAGCCCCGCTCTGCCGCTCAAGATTCCCGCCGACGCTGTGAGGCCTTACCTGGTCTCTGGGGCCTTTTATAGCCCCGCTGCTGCCGCTCAAGATTCCCGCCGATGCTGTCAGGCCTTACCTGGTCTCTGGGGCCTTTTATAGCCCCACTGCTGCCGCTCGAGATTCCCGCCGACGCTGTGAGGCCTTACCTGATCTCTGGGGCCTTTTATAGCCCCGCTCTGCCGCTCGAGATTCCCGCCGATGCTGTGAGGCCTTACCTGGTCTCTGGGGCCTTTTATAGCCCCGCTCTGCCGCTCAAGATTCCCGCCGACGCTGTGAGGCCTTACCTGGTCTCTGGAGCCTTTTATAGCCCCACTCTGCCGCTCGAGATTCCCGCCGACGCTGTGAGGCCTTACCTGGTCTCTGGAGCCTTTTATAGCCCCGCTCTGCCGCTCGAGATTCCCGCCGACGCTGTGAGGCCTTACCTGATCTCTGGGGCCTTTTATAGCCCCGCTCTGCCGCTCAAGATTCCCGCTGACGCTGTGAGGCCTTACCTGGTCTCTGGGGCCTTTTATAGCCCCGCTCTGCCGTTCAAGTTTCCCGCCGACGCTGTGAGGCCTTACCTGATCTCTGGGGCCTTTTATAGCCCCGCTCTGCCGCTCAAGATTCCCGCCGACGCTGTGAGGCCTTACCTGGTCTCTGGGGCCTTTTATAGCCCCGCTGCTGCCGCTCAAGATTCCCGCCGACGCTGTCAGCCTTACCTGGTGTCTGGGGCCTTTTATAGCCCCACTGCTGCCGCTTGAGATTCCCGCCGACGCTGTGAGGCCTTACCTGATCTCTGGGGCCTTTTATAGCCCCGCTCTGCCGCTCGAGATTCCCGCCGATGCTGTGAGGCCTTACCTGGTCTCTGGGGCCTTTTATAGCCCCGCTCTGCCGCTCAAGATTCCCGCTGACGCTGTGAGGCCTTACCTGGTCTCTGGGGCCTTTTATAGCCCCGCTGCTGCCGCTCGAGATTCCCGCCGACGCTGTGAGGCCTTACCTGGTCTCGGGGGCCTTTTATAGCCCCGCTCTGCCGCTCGAGATTCCCGCCGACGCTGTGAGGCCTTACCTGGTCTCTGGGGCCTTTTATAGCCCCGCTCTGCCGCTCGAGATTCCCGCCAACGCTGTGAGGCCTTACCTGGTCTCTGGGGCCTTTTATAGCCCCGCTCTGCCGCTCGAGATTCCCGCCAACGCTGTGAGGCCTTACCTGGTCTCTGGGGCCTTTTATAGCCCCGCTCTGCCGCTCGAGATTCCCGCCGACTCCTACACAAATAGCAATTGATGCTAGATCAATTGTTAATTTTAAATCGGAGATTGATAGCTTTTTGTTAACCAAAGGTATTAAGGGACATGGGCCAAAGGCGGGTATATGGAGTTAAATCGCAGATCGGCCACAATCTCATTGAATGGTGGAACAGGCTCGAGGGGCTGAATGGCCGACTCCTCTTCCTATATTCCTACAGAGGAGATCTAAAAAAGGAAATAAGAGGGGTAAAGAAAGAGTATCAGAATAGATTAGTGGCTAACATAAAAGGGAACCCAAAAGTATTTTCTAAACACATAAATAGTTAAAGGGAAGTCAAAGGAAGGGTGGGGCCAATTCGGGACCAAAAAGGAGATCTTCTTGTGGAGGCAGAGGGCATGGCTGAGGTACTAAATGAGCACTTTGCATCTGTCTTCACTACAGAAGAGGATGCTGCCAATGCAGCAGTAAAGGAGAAGGCAGTAGCGATATTGGATAGGATAAAAATAGATAAAGAGGAGGTACTCAAAAGGTTGGCAGTCCTCAAAGTAGAAAGGTCACCCGGTCAGGATGGGATGCATCCTAGGTTACTGAGGGAAGTAAGGATGGAAATTCCAGAGGCTCTGGCTACAATCTTCCAATCCTCCTTGAATATGCAGGTGGTTCCAGGGATCAGGAGGATTGCAAATGTTACACCACTGTTTAAAAAAGGAGAGAATGATGAGCCCAGCAACTACGGACCAGCCAGCCTAATGTCAGTGGTGGGGGAACTTTTAGAGACAATAATCCAGGACAAAATTAATTGGCACTTGAAAGAGTATGGGCTAATAAATGAAAGTCAGCATAAATTTGTTAAAGGCAAATCGTGTTTGACTAACTTGATAGAGTTCTTCGATGAAGCAACATTGAGGTTAGATGAGGGTAGTGCGGTTTATGTTATGCATATGAACTTTCAAAAGGCATTTGACAAAGTACCGCATAATAGACTTGTTAGCAAAATTAAAGCCCATGGGATTAAAGGGACAGTGGCAGCATGGATACAAAATTGGCTAAGGGACAGAAAGCAGAGAGTAGTGGTGAATGGTTGTTTTTCAGACTGGAGGGAAGTATAGAGTGGTGTTCCCCAAGGGTCGGTATTAGGAACACTGCTCTTTTTGAAATATATTAAATGATGATCTGGATTTGGATATACAGGGCATCATTTCTAAATTCTCAGATGATACGAAAATCGGAAATGTAGTAAACAATGAGGAGGACAGTATCAGAATTCAGGTGGATATATACAGACTGGTGAAATGGGCAGGCACGTGGCAGATGAAATTTAATGCAGAGAAGTGTAAAGTGATACATTTTGGTAGCAAGAATGAGGAGAGGCAATATGAACTAAATGGTACAATTTTAAAAGGGATGCAGGAACAGAGAGACCTGGGGGTGTACATACACAAATCTTTGAAGATGGCAGGACAAGTTGGGAAGGCTGTTAAAAGAGCATATGTGACCCAGAGAGTGGGAATTCTGTGCAGAAGGGGAAGGAGGTGCTGCTTTTTGCCTCCAATACTTGTAGTGGTTTGCGTAAGCTTGAGGAAGTAAGGCCTAGAAATTCAGTTGTTTGCGCCAGCCGCTAGCGCCTTAGGAGGAGATGTGGGGCGCTAGGCGGCTAGCAGCCGGGCGCAGCGCGATCTGCGCCTCTCCCCAACTTCAGTAAAGATTTAGCGGCGGCGCAAAGCCTTTGCGCGCGCTCAGCTGCGCGCGCAGATCCTGACGTCATTTCATCGTGCAACGCCCTTTGTGCGCCCCAACCGGAAATTCAGTGGCGCCGCCCTTCTTTGCGCCTGGCGCCCCCAGCGACTGGTAGAGGGGAACGGTTCCCAGTCGCTGTGGGGCGCGGGGGGCGCTATTTAAAGGGGACTCCTCCTGCAGTATAAGTGGCAGCCATTTTGTGCCAATCCCTCTGTGTGAGAGATGGATATTTGGAGAGAGACAAAGGCAGAGAGCTTTCTGCTTTGACTCAGCGCTTGCACAGGTACTTGTGGCTTCAGGCCAGAGCTTTGCACTTGGATTTCACTTTCAGTGCCATAGCCTTGAGTCGCCACATATAATGGGGGCTGCAATGGGTGGAAACGTTGGCTTTCTGCATTGCATTCAAAGGGATCAGAGACGCCGTGACAGAGTGCCAGTCATGGCCAGACGGAGATTGGCCAACAGGCGTCGGCACAGGAGGCCTTACCCACCCAGGGTATACCGCCAGCAGTTCTCATATCTGAACATGTCTGAGGAGCAGTGTGTTCGGAGGATGCGATTCAGAAGGGAGGTGGTCACTAAGATCTGCCACCTGCTTCGCAGAGATCTGCAGCCACAGCTGAGGAGCAGGACGTCTCTGTCAGTGGCAGTGAAGGTGACGGTGGCTCTCAACTTCGATGTCACTGGCTCCTTCCAATCCGCTACTGGGGACATTGCCAACATCTCCCAGTTCGCGGTACATTGCTGCATCCGCCAGGTGAACAACGCCCTTTTCAGAAGGAGATGTCAGTACATCTCCTTCCCCATGACCCTGGACAAGCAGCAAGAGCGTGCAATCGGCTTTGGAAGAATAGCGGGCTTCCCCATGGTTGAGGGCGTAGAACTGATGAACCAGCAATGGTCAGGCCTTGCTTCAGGGCTGCAGTGTGCAGGGCATGGCAGCCAAACAAGTTGACCCTTCCCCTTTAAGAGCTGACCGGCGCCAGCGTGTCTGCCTTCATTGAGCAACTCGCCGCACCTGCGCTGCGCCCGTTCTCGGTGTTAGCGCCCCGGATCGCCGGCTTAGCGCCTAATGATAGTCGTGCATCGCCTGCTTTAGCGCAGCAGCAACCTCTTGGGGCGATGCCACTGAATATCGGCGAAGGTGGCGCGAAGTTGCGCCGGGTGCAAACTTTAGCGGCCGCCCGGCTGTAGCGCCCCAAACGTGGCTATACTGAATTTCTAGGCCTAAGTATTTAAAATTTTGTCCACTGTTTTAGTGCAAGTTAGTGTGTAAAATAAAACTTACAACAGACTAAAAAGTAGATATAAATAATATAGACTAAGATATGGCTGAGCAGGTTGTGTGTCTAGACTGCAGTATATGGAAGTTTGTGGGCAGCGACACTATCCTGAGCGAGCACATCTGCAATAGATGACTCCGTCTCGAATCTCTCCAGCTCAGAGTCATTGAGCTGGAGTGCGAGTTGGAGACACTCTGACACATAAGAGAGGGGGAGGAGTATCTGGACAGTTTGCTCCAGAACTCGGTCACACCTCACAGAGAGGTGCAGGATCCGAATAGGGTTGGTGTGACCGAAAGTGTGCAGAGTAAGGGGAACCCAGGTGAAATGGAGAGTAAGAAGCCGCAGAAACTGACCCTATCCAACAGGCACAAGGTACTTGCAATCTGTGAGGATAAGGATAAAGACCTTCCGACAGCCAGAATCCTGACCATGGCACCTTGGAGCAGGAGGCTGTCCAAAGGGGGTGGAGGAGGAAGAGGAGGGGAAGCGTAGTGTGATAGTTGTAGGGGATTCAATAATTAGGGGAATAGAAAGTATCCTTTGTAAGCAGGATTGAGAGTCCCACATTGTACATGGCCTACCTGGTGCCAGGATGAGGGACGGCGGCGGACCTCTGTGGAGCGAGGTGGCGGCGGTGATATAAAGAGGTGAGGAGCAGGTAGGCCCCACAGCGGTGGCGGTGGACCTGTGTGGAGTGAGGCGGAGGCGGTGATATAAAGAGGCGAGGCGCAGGTAGGCCCCACAGCGGCGGCGGCGGCGGACCTGTGTGGAGCGAGGCGGCGGCGGTGATATAAAGAACATAAGAACATAAGAAGTAGGAGCAGGAGTAGGCCATACAGCCCCTCGGGCCTGCTCCGCCATTCAATAGGATCATGGCTGATCCGAATCTAGACTCACGTCCACTTCCCTGCCCTCTCCCCGTAACCCCTAATTCCCTTATCTGCTAGGAAACTGTCTATCTCCGTTTTAAATGTATTTAATGTTGCAGCTTCCACAGCTCTCTGGGGTAGTAAATTCCATAGATTCACTACCCTCTGAGTGAAGAAGTTTCTCCTCATCTCAGTTTTGAAAGGGCAGCCCCTTATTCTAAGATTATGCCCCCGAGTTCTAGTCTCACCCATCAATGGAAACATCCTCACCGCATCCACCCGATCAAGCGCCCTCACAATCTTATATGTTTCGATAAGATCACCTCTCATTCTTCTGAACTCCAATGAGTAGAGGCCCAACCTACTCAACCTTTCCTCATACGTCAACCCCCTCATCTCCGGAATCAACCGAGTGAACCTTCTCTGAACTGCCTCGAGAACAAGTATATCTTTTCTTAAATATGGAAACCAAAACTGCACGCAGTAGTAAAAAGTAATCAAAGTGTGACGTCACCAGAAAGCAGGTAAGTGATTGGTTGGTGAGTATTTCTTTCTCCTTTTTTCCAAACTTAAATTTTGTGGTTTATAGTTTATAGGGTGTCTGTGGTGTAGCAGGGACTGCTGGTAAACCAGGGCACTTAAGTATATCATTTAATTGTAGTGTAATTGGTGGGATTGATTTGATTTAATTTAATTTGAATTAATTAAAGGGTAAGTCATGGCAGGACAGCTCGGCCCCGTGGTATGCTCCTCCTGCGCTATGTGGGAAATCAGGGACACCTCCTGTGTCCCTGATAGGGTTGCAAAATTCTGGGAATTTTTAAAAGAGGAAACTTTCCTTGGGAATTTAGGGAATTTATGGGAATTTTGAGTTTTTTTGCACACTGATGGTTTTTGTCTCTGACCCTTATATTATCTTTGTCGTCAAAATAGACATACTGTTCCATACAAATAAAAACAGGCTTTCAAAACTTTATTTAGGTTATAATTTTGAACTTTATTGAACCCCCACAAAAAAGACCCATCTAAAATAAAATAAAAGGGGGTCAGCTTATTTAGCCTGTAATTTGTCCTTATTTTGTCCCTTTGAGTCTTCTACTCATGAGTCTTCTGAGTCTTCTACTCCTCATTGCTCCTCCTGATTCTCTGACTCTGGCTCTGACGTGTCCATTTCCTCCTCTGTGTCAGTGTCTAGCTGTGTGGTGGACACTTCTGTATCTGGCTCAATAAGTTGTAGTTTCACCCGGATAGCCACCAGTTTCTCCACTTTCTTGTTAGTCAGCCTGTTGCGCACCTTTGTATGCGTATTCCCAAAAAGTGACCAGTTTCGTTCAGAGGCCGCTGATGAAGGTGGGATTTGGAGTATCACCGATGCAATAGGTGACAGGGCCTCAGATGCACAAAGCCCCTTCCACCAGGTATGTGCACTGATATGCTTGCATGATTCCCATATCCCATCCCTATTCCAAAGACCTTGCTTGGTAGAGAACTTTGCCAGACTTCCCAGAACTTTTCCCACATCCAGATTGAGATGGTGTGAGAGGGTAGAAATCACACTGTAAGCGCTGTTGATCTGTTCTCCAGAAAGTATTGGTCTCCCAACATGCTTTGGGTCCAGCATGTATGCTGCAGCATGAATCGGCTTGACACAAAATTCTTGACGCGTCTGGATGAATTGAGCAGCAGGGATGTGGGTAGGGCAATGCTGATTTGTTCTTTTAAATCAGTAAAAAGCCTGAGAACATCTGACAAGACAGCGTCATCTCCTTCAATCTGAGCAATTGCAGATGCTACTGGTGAGAGTAGTTTAAGGCTGCTAACCACTCTCTCCCAAAACACATCATCCAGCAGTATTTTCTTGATGGTGGTTTCCATATCCCCAGACTGGGATATTGCCATTTCTTGCAGCGACTCCTTACCCTCCAGAAGGCTGTTGTACATTATGACAACACCACCCCATCTAGTGTTGTTGGGCAGCTTCAGTGTGGTGTTCTTGTTCTTTGTCATTTGCTTGGAGTTGTAGGTTGCTGCAACTACCTGTTTTCCCCTGACATACTTAACAACTTGCTTGGCTCTCTTGTACAGTGCTTCCATGGTTCTCAAACCCATGATGTCCTTGAGGAGCAGGTTAAGCCCATGAGCTGCACACCCAATAGACGTAATATGAGGGTAGGCCTCCTCCACTTGAGCCCAAGCAGCCTTCATATTCGCAGCATTGTCAGTAACTACTGCAAAGACCTTTTGTGATCCAAGATCGTTGATGACCGCTTTCAGCTCATCAGCAATGTATGTGCCTGTGTGTCTGTTGTCCTTCGTGTCTGTGCTCACTATCGTTTCTTTGAGCTTTCCTTGGACTCTGTTATACTCAGCCTCCAGCAAATAAGTAGACAAAGCATGTCTGGTGGGAGGACAGTATGCAGGGCGAATAACATTGAAAAATCTCTTCCAGTACACATTGGCTATGAGCATGAGGGGTGAGCCTGTTGCATATACAGCTCGAGCAAGGCACTCATCTGTATTCTTCTGGCTATGGTTATCCATTGTATCAAAGAACCTTCCAAGTGGGCCAGGAGTTGCTGATGATAAGGAGCCTGATGCTGAATGAGAACCATCATCTTCTTGAATGGAAGCAGAGGAACTCTGGGCTGACTGCTGTGAGCTTTGAGTGAAGTTGTTGCATTTGGATAAATGCTGCTGCATCTTTGTGGCATTCTTTACATATGGCTTTCTACAGTGTTTGCACATGTACACAGTCTTTCCATCTTTAATGCCTGGGGTAAAATGCTTCCACACATCCGACGGTAAACGTGGCATTGTTCTATGCAGAGAAATAAAGGGCATTCATCTCTGTGTCGAACTGCAGTCGATCAGCACGATTGCAACAGGGTGAGTACATTTTTGCTGATGCTCCATGTGATGGAAGCATGACCTGTACACACACAACGCTACATCACCAATAGTGTATTATTTTGTATATTTTAAATTGAAGGACAACAGAGTTCAACAAGTAACTGGTTTATTTGGTATAAAGTCTGATTTACTTACTGCATCATCACAACATCAGCAGAAAACAAAATGACTTCCCTCAGGACCCCTAACCTGGATCTTAAAAAAACTATAGCAGTCTTACAGATGCCTGCAGGCCAATCACAATTCGATATGCAAATATTACAAATAGAGGGAGCTAATCGCTCATCCACTCATCCAACCAATCAGGACACATTTGTTCACAGTCACACACAAAACTTGTAATTATTAAAACAAGCCAAGTAAGATAAACATATATTGATTAAGAAATTCCTTAATAATTAAGATTCCATCTCTGTTAGTAATTTTAAGAGAGGACCTGTGGAAGAAAAAAAAGAAAGAAATACAAAAAAAACAATATTATGCTAGCATGTGCTTTTTTGGGCAAAATTCCCAAAATTCCCAAGCTAAACTTCCCGTGGAAAATTTCCGGAAATTTACCGGAAACTTTCCACCCCTTTGCAACCCTAGTCCCTGATGACCATGTGTGTGGGAAGTGTGTCCACCTGCAGCTACTGACAGACCGCATTGCGGCACTGGAGCTGCGAGTGGATACATACTGGAACATTCGCGATGCTGAGGATGTCGTGGATAACACGTTTAGGGAGATGGTCACACCGCAGGTAAAGGCTGCACAGGCAGGAAGAGAATGGGTGACCACCAGGCAGAGTAGTAGGCGCAGGCAGGTAGTGCAGGGGTCTCCTGTGACCATCCCCCTCTCAAACAGATATACCACTTTGGATATTGTTGGCGAGGATGGCTTATCAGAGGAAGGCAGCAGCAGCCAACTTCCTGCCACCGTGGGTGGTTCTGCTGCACAGGACGGGAGGAAAAAGAGTGGGAGAGCTATAGTAACAGGGGATTCTATTGTAAGGGGAATAGATAGGTGTTGCTGTGGCCGCAAACATGACTCCAGGATGGTATGTTGCCTCCCTGGTGCAAGGGTCAAGGATGTCTCAGAACAGCTGCAGAACATCATGGAAGGGGAGGGTGAACAGCCAGTTGTCGTGGTGCATATAGGTACCAAAGATATAGGTAAAAAATGGGATGAGGTCCTAAAAGCTGAATATAGGGAGTTAGGAGGTAAATTAAAAAATAGGACCTCAAAGGTAGTAATCTCAGGATTGCTACCAGTGCGACGTGCTAGTCAGAGTAAAAATAGAACGATATTTCAGATGAATACGTGGCTGGAGGAAAGGTGCAATGGGGAGGAATTCAAATTCCTGGGACATTGGAACCAGTTCTGAGGGAGGTGGGACCAGTACAAACCAGACAGTTTGCACCTGGGCAGAACCAGGACCAATGTCCTAGGGGGAGTGTTTGCTAGTGCTGGTGGGGAGGGTTCAAACTACAATGGCAGGGGGTTGGGAACCTGTGCAGGGAGACAGAGGAAAGTGAAGCAAGGATAGAAGCAAAAGACAGGAAGGAGAAAAGCAAAAGTGGAAGTCAGAGAAATCAAGGGCGTAAATCAAACATGGCCACAGTAAATAATAATTCTAAAAGGTCTAAGAGTGTTAAAAAAAAAGCCTGAAGGCTTTGTGTCTTAATGCGAGGAGCATTCATAATAAGGTGGATGAATTAGCTGCGCAAATAGATGTAAACAGATATGAAATAATTGGGATTACGGAGACATGGCTCCAGGGTGACCAAGGCTGGGAATTCAACATCCAGGGGTATTTAATATTCAGGAAGGACAGGCAAAAAGGAAAAGGTGGTGGGGTAGCATTGCTGGTTAAAGAGGATATTAACACAATAGTAAGGAAGGATATTAGCTCTGATGATGTGGAATCCGTATGGGTAGAGCTGAGAAATACCAAGGGGCAGAAAACAATAGTGGGAGTTGTATACAGAACCCCAAACAGTAATGCTGAGGTTGGGGATGGCACTAAACGGGAAATTAGAGATGCGTGCAATAAGGGCACAACAGTTATCATGGGTGACTTTAATCTATATATAGATTGGGCTAACCAAATTAGTAACAATACTGTGGAGGAGGAATTCCTAGAGTGTATACGGGATGGTTTCCTGGACCAATATGTCGAGGAACCAACTAGAGATCAGGCCATCTTAGACTGGGTATTATGTAATGAGAAAGGATTCATTAGCAATCATGTTGTGCAAGGCCCCTTGGGGAGGAGCGATCATAATAGGATAGAATTCTTCATTAAGATGGAGAGTGAAGTAGTTGATTCAGAGACTTGGGTACTGAATTTAAATAAAGGAAACTACGATGGTATGAGGCGCGAGTTGGCTAGGGTGGATTGGGGAATATTACTTAAAGGGTTGACGGTGAATAGGCAATGGCAAACATTTAAAGATTGCATGGATGAACTACAAAATTTGGTCATCCCTGTTTGGCATAAAAATAAAACAAAAAAGGTGACTCAACATTGGCTAACAAGGGAAATTAGGGATAGCATAAGATCCAAGGAGAGGACATATAAATTGGCCAGCAAAAGAAGCAAACCTGAGGCTTGGGAGCAGTTTAGGATTCAGCAAAGGAGGACAAAGGGATTAATTAAGAGGGGGAAAATAGAGTATGAGAGTAAGCTTGCAAGGAACATAAAAACTGACTGTAAAAGCTTCCAGATATGTGAAGAGAAAAAGATTGGTAAAGTTAAGCATAGGTCCCTTGCAGTCAGAATCAGGGGAATTTATAATGGGGAACAAAGACATGGCAGACCAATTAAATACATACTTTGGTTCTGTCTTCACAAAGGAGGACACAAATAAACTCCCAGAGATGCCGGGGAACATAGGTTCTAATAAGAGGGAGGAACTGAATGAAATCAGTATTTGTAGGGAAATGATGTTGGGGAAATTGATAGGATTGAAGGCCGCTAAATCCCCAGGGCCTGATAATCTACATCCTAGGGTACTTAAGGAAGTGGCCCTAGAAATAGTAGATGCATTGCTGGTCATCTTCCAAAATTCTATAGACTCTGGAACAGTACCCATGGATTGGAGGGTAGCTAATGTTACCCCACTATTCAAAAAAGGTGGTAGAGAGAAAACGGGGAATTACAGACCGGTAAGCCTGACATCGGTAGTGGGGAAAATGCTAGAGTCCATTATAAAAGATGTAATAGCAGAGCACTTGGAAAACAGTGACAGGATCGGACAAAGTCAACATGGATTTACAAAAGGTAAATCGTGCTTGACTAATCTACTGGATTTTTTTGAGGATGTAACTGGTAGAATAGATAAGGGAGAACCAGTGGATGTGGTATATTTGGACTTTCAGAAGGCTTTCGATAAGGCCCCGCATAAGAGACTAGCGTGCAAAGTTAAAGCACATGGGATTGGGGGTAAGGTACTGACTTGGATAGAAAACTGGTTGGCAGACAGGAAGCAAAGAGTTGGAATAAACGGGTCTTTTTCTGAGTGGAAGGCAGTGACTAGTGGGGTACCTCAGGGATCGGTGCTAGGACCCCAGTTATTCACAATATATATTAATGATCTAGACGAGGGAACTAGATGTAATATCTCCAAGTTTGCAGACGACACAAAGCTGGGTGGGCGTGTGCTGTGAGGAGAATGCAGAGAAACTCCAGTACGATTTGGACAGGTTGGGCAATTGGGCAGATGCAGTATAATGTGGATAAATGCGAGGTTTTCCACTTTGGTGGCAAAAACAGAAAGGCAGATTATTATCTGAATGGCAATAGATTGGGAAAAGGGGAAGTGCAACGAGACCTGGGTGTCCTTATGCAGCAGTCACTGAAGGTAAGCATGCAGGTGCAGCAGGCGGTTAAGAAGGCAAATGGTATGCTGGCCTTCATAGCGTGAGGATTCGAGTACAGGAGCAAGGATGTCTTGCTGCAGTTGTACAGGGCCTTGGTGAGACCACACCAAGCAGTTTTGTGCAGTTTTGGTCGCCTTATCTGAGGAAGGATGTTCTTGCCATGGAGGGAGTGCAGCGAAGATTCACCAGACTGATACCTGGGATGGCAGAAATGATGTATGAAGATAGATTGGGTCGATTAGGCTTATATTCGCCAGTGTTTAGAAGAATGAGAGGGGATCATAGACTAGCTGCAGGAAGGATGTTCCCGATGGCGGGGGAGTCCAGAACCAGGGGTCACAGTCTAAGGATAAGGGGTAAGCCATTTAGGACTGAGATGAGGAGGAATTTCTTCACCCAGCGAGTGGTGAACCTGTAGAATTCTCTACCACAGAAGACAGTTGAGGCCAATTCATTAAATATATTCAAGAAGGAGTTAGGTATATTTCTTAAGGCTAAGGGGATCAAGGGATATGGGGAGAAAGCAGGGACAGGGTACTGAATTTGGATGATCAGCCATGATCGCATTGAATGGCGGAGCAGGCTCGAGGGACTGAATGCCCTACTCCTGCTCCTATCTTCTATGTTTCTATATTTCTATGTTTCTATGTCATCAACCTGAAACGTTAACTCTGTTTCTCTCTCCACAGATGCTGCCTGACCTGCTGAGTATTTCCAGCATTTTCTGTTTTTATTTCAGATTTCCAGCATCCGCAGTATTTTGCTTTTGCTTTAAAGGTAGTAGTTGTGAACAATGCAGATGCTATAACTATAAATCTTCCAAAGTTCTCTTGATTCTGGAACCCGTTCCTTTAGATTGGAAAATTGCACATGTCACTCTGCTATTTTATAAAGGTGACAGAGGGAAACCAGGGAATTATAGACCAATTAGCCTAACATCTGTTATCGGGAAATTGCAGAGTCTATAATTAAGGATAATGTGACTGAACACCTTGAAAATTTTCAGCTCATCTGGGAGAGTCAGCATGGATTTGTGACAGGTAGGTCATGTCTGACAAACCTGATTGAATTTTTTGAAGAGGTGGCTAAAGTAGTGGACAGGAGAATGTCTATGAATATGGATTTCCAGAAGGCATTTGATAAAGTCCCTCATAAGAGACTGTTATCTAAGGTAGAAGCCCACGGAATTAAAGGCAAATTATTGACCTGGTTAGGAAATTGGCTGAGCGACAGGAGACAGAGAGTAGGGATAATGGGCAGGTACTCAAATTGGCAGGATGTGACTAGTGGTGTCCTGCGGGGATCTGTGTTGGGGCCACAACTATTCACCGTATTTATTAACGACTTAGATGATGGGATAGAAAGCCACATAGCCAAGTTTTCTGATGACACAATGATAGGCAGCATTGTAAGCAGTGTAGATGGAAGCATAAAATTACAAAGGGATATTAATAGATTAAGTGAATGGGCAAAACTGTGGCAAATGGATTTAAATGTAAATAAATGTGAGGTCATCCACTTTGGACCTACAAAAAGGATAGAACAGGGAACTTTCTAAATGGTGAAAAGCTGGAAACCGTGGAGGTCCAAAGAGACTTAGGGGTCCAGGTACATAGGTCATTAAAATGTCATGAACAGGTACAGAAAATAATCAAAAAAGCTAATGGAATGCTGGCCTTTATATCTAGAGGACTAGAATACAAGGAGGTAGAGGTTATGCTACAGCTACACAAAGCCCTGGTTAGAACACACCTGGAGTACTGTGAGCAATTCTGGGCACCACACCTTAGGAAAGATATATTGGCCTTGGAGGGTGTGCAGCGTAGATTTACCAGAATGATACTTGGACTACAAGGGTTAAGTTAATTATGAGGAGAGATTACACAAACTGGGGTTGTATTCCCTGGAATTTAGAAGGTTAAGGGGTAATTTGATTGAATTTTTCAAGATTATAAGGGGAATTGATAGGGTAGGTAGAGAGAAGCTATTTCCACTGGTTGGTATGACTAGGACTAGGGGCATCGTCTAAAAATTAGAGCCAGGGCTTTCAGGAGTGAAGTTAGGAAATATTTTTATACGCAAAGGGGTTGGAACTCTCTTCTGCAAATGGCAGCTGATGCGAGATCAACTGTTAATTTTAAATCTGAGATTGATAGATTTTTGTTAATCAAAGGTATTAAGGGATTTGGGCCAAAGCCGGGTATATGGAGTTAGGTCACAGATCAGCCATGATCTCATTGAATGGCGGAACAGGCTCGAGGGGCTAAAGAACATAAGAAATAAGAGCAGGAGTAGGCCATACAGCCCCTTGACCCTGCTCCGCCATTCAATAAGATCATGACTGATCATTGACCTTAACTCCACTTTCCCGCCTGGTCTCCATAGCCCTTGAATCCCCTAGTGTCCAAGGAGGAGAAATTCGGTGGCTTTGCGCCTAAGAGGGCGCTAACGGGGCGCAAAGCAACTAGCGCCCGAGCACGGCGCCGCCAATGCCTCCCGCAAAATTCAATGGGAGGTTAGCGGAGGCGATAACCGTTAGCGCCCCGCAGCGCTCCGCCGCCACGTCATCGCGTGCGCAGCGCCCCGCTCGCAATCTTCGGTAGCGCCCCTGACTTACCGCTGGACGCTATGTCTGACGGGGTCAGGGGGGCCTACCTGCGGCTGGGGCAGCGCTAATTAAAGGCGAGGTGCTGGGCGGCCATTTTTGTTGCTGGCCGCCTACCAGCACCTGTCTCCGTTGCCGTCCCCAGCTGCCTGACCCCCTCCCCCCTGCGGCGTGCTGGCTGCGCTCCATGAGCCCGGCACTTCTCTTGAGTGCCAGGCTCTTTTGCTGGCACTCTGATCCCGGTGGCCCAGCTGGGCCCTGGGTCGCGCTGCACAAGGCCCCTCCCCTTTAAGGGGAGGAAGGCCTGCAATACCGCGGCGTGACATGCCGCAGCGCCGCGATATTCCCTCGCAGTGCCGCAAGAGGGAGGCGGGGTGCTTCCAGTCACACTTCACTTCCCCCTTGGGGTGCTACTGGTGAATTTCGGCTACAGAGGTGCTAATTTTTTCAGGTGTAGTGCCCCGACGAAGTTAGCGCCCCAAAGGGGGCGCAACTCAATTTTTCTCCCAAAAAGTCTATCTATCTCAGCCTTGAATATACTCAAAGACTCAGCATTCACAGCCCTCTGGGGCAGAGAATTCCAAAGATACACAACCCTCTGAGTGAAGAAATGCCTCCTCATCTCAGTCTTAAATGGCCAACCCCCTTATCCTGAGACTATGCCCCTAGTTCTAGAGTCTCCAGCCAGGGGAAACAAACTCTCAGCATCTACCCTGTCAATCCCCTTCAGAACCTTGTATGTTTCAATGAGATCACCTCTCATTCTTCTAAACTCCAAAGAGTATAGGCCCATTCTACACAATCTCATCATAGGACAGCCCTCTCATCCCAGCAATCAATCTTGTGAACCTTTGTTGCACCGCCTCCAAGGCAAGTATATCCTTCCTTAGGTAAGGAGACCAAAACTGTGCACAGTACTCCAGGTGTGGTCTCACCAAGGCCTTATACAATTGTAGCAAGACTTCCTTACTCTTATACTCCAACCCCCTTGCAATAAAGGCCAACATGCCATTTGCCTTCCTAATTGCTTACTGTACCTGCATGCTAGCTTTCTGTGTTTCTTGCACGAAGTTAAAGAAATTTCCTCTTCTCTTCCCCCTTGGTTCTTCCAGTGAGAATCCTTGGTTTCCATCCCTGGTTCCCCATTTGGCCACTAATAAATGGCCTACTCCTGTTCCTAAGTTCCTTGGCTTTATGAATAGTGGAAGAGAGTACAAAAGCAAGGAAGTTATGCTAAACCTTTATGAAACACTGGTTAGGCCTCAGCTGGAGTATTGTGTTCAATTCTGGGCACCACACTTTAGCAAGGATGTCAATATCTTGGAGAGGGTGCAGAAGAGATTTACTAGAATGGTACTAGGGATAAGGGACATCAGTTATGTGGATACACTGGAGAAGCTGGTGTTGTTCTCCTTAGAGGAGAGAAGATTAAGAGGAGATTTGATAGAGATGTTCAAAATCATGAAGTTTTGATAGAGTAAATAAGGAGAAACTGTTTCCAGTGGCAGAAGAGTTGGTAACCAGAGGACACAGATTTAAAGGTGATTGGCAAAAGAACTAGTGGTGACATGAGGAAACAGTTTTTTGCACAGCGAGTTGTTGTGATCTGCAATGCCTGAAAGGGTGGTGAAAGCAGATTCAATAGAAACATTCAAAAGAGAATTGGATAAATACTTGAAGGGGAAAACATTTACAAGGCTCAGGCAGAAGAGCAGGGCAGTGGAATTAATTGGATAGCTCTGCCAAAGAGCCGGCACAGGCCTCCTTCTGTGTTGTATCATTCTATGACTCTAGAAGAGACACAGGTGCAACGTTTGCTCATTCTTGAACAACCGATAGTGCAGCATAGCACCTCCCAGCTATCTCTCAACACTTCTCTCGGTCAGGCCCTGACTCTAGCTTTATACTGAAGCTTTAATGCTTACTGTCGAGTGAAAATCACTTTGCAGTGATGCTAAAGTTAAAGTAGAAACACACCCTTCAGTTGTATTTACATGGCAAATTTAGAATTGGTACAAAGCAGTTTCAGCTTCACACTGTGACGTTATTAAGTATAAATTGGGTGTCAAGGTGCAAATTGACTGTGAAGTTGGGCAGAGCGAGACTCACTTCTCTGCTTCACTCTAGGATTGTCCAGGAATTAAAGATTAATCTCCTCGGCACTGCTGCAAAAAACGCAGAGGCATGAAAAAAATTGTGGGGTTTTTTTGCTTTTTCTTTGAACACTTTCATTTATTAGTTACTAGCTGGGGGTGCCCGGCGGTGCCGAGGCTTTTTTGAGGGCATGTTGTTGTTGGAAGAGAGAGAGAGCGAGTTAGGGGGAAGAGAGAGAGCGAGTTGGGGGGAAGAGAGAGAGCGACTGGGGGGAAGAGAGAGAGCGACGGGGGGAAGAGAGAGAGCGGCTGGGGGGAAGAGAGAGAGCGACTGGGGGGAAGAGAGAGAGCGACTGGGGGGAAGAGAGAGAGCGACTGGGGGGAAGAGAGAGAGCGACTGGGGGGAAGAGAGAGAGCGACTGGGGGAAAGAGAGAGAGCGACTGGGGGAAAGAGAGAGAGCGACTGGGGGGAAGAGAGAGAGCGACTGGGGGGAAGAGAGAGAGCGACTGGGGGGAAGAGAGAGAGCGACTGGGGGGAAGAGAGAGAGCGACTGGGGGGAAGAGAGAGAGCGACTGGGGGGAAGAGAGAGAGCGACTGGGGGGAAGAGAGAGAGCGACTGGGGGGAAGAGAGAGAGCGACTGGGGGGAAGAGAGAGAGCGAGAGACGGGGGGAGTGAGCGCGACTGGGGGGGGAAGAGAGAGAGCGACGGGGGGAAGAGAGCGAGAGACTGGGGGGGAAGAGAGAGAGCGAGAGACGGGGAAGAGAGAGAGCGAGAGACTGGGGGGAAGAGAGAGAGCGCGAGACGGGGGGAAGAGAGAGAGAGAGAGACTGGGGGGGAAGAGAGAGAGCGACTGGGGGGAAGGGGAAGGAAGGGTAAGGGGAGGAAGGGAAGGGGGAGGAAGGGAAGGGGAGGGGGGAGGAAGGGGGGGAGGAGGAGGGAGGGAAGGGGGGAGCAGGAGGGGGAGGGAGGGAAGGGGGGAGCAGGAGGGGGAGAGGGGAGGGGGGAGGGAAGGAGGGGTAGGGAAGGGAGGGGGGGAGAAGGTGGGGGAGGGAGGAGAGGGGGAGAGGGGAGGCAGAGGGAAGGAGAGAGAGAGAGAGAGAGGGAAAGAGAGAGAGAGAGAGGGAAGGAGAGAGAGAGAGAGAGATTGGGAGTGTGAGAGAGATTGGGAGTGTGAGAGAGAGAGAGATTGGGAGTGTGAGAGAGAGAGAGAGATTGGGAGAGTGAGAGAGAGAGAGAGAGACTGGGAGTGTGAGAGAGAGAGAGATTGGGAGTGTGAGAGAGAGAGAGAGATTGGGAGTGTGAGAGAGAGAGAAAGATTGGGAGTGTGAGAGAGAGAGAGAGACTGGGAGTGTGAGAGAGAGAGAGATTGGGAGTGTGAGAGAGATTGGTAGTGTGAGAGAGAGAGAGAGAAAGATTGGGAGTGTGAGAGAGAGAGAGATTGGGAGTGTGAGAGGGAGAGAGATTGGGATTGTGAGAGAGAGAGAGAGAGATTGGGAGTGTGAGAGAGAGAGAGAGAGAGGGAGTGTGAGAGAGAAAGATTGGGAGTGTGAGAGAGAGAGAGAGGGAGTGTGAGAGAGAGTGATTGGGAGTGTGAGAGAGAGAGATTGGGAGTGTGAGAGAGAGAGATTGGGAGTGTGAGAGAGAGAGATTGGGAGTGTGAGAGAGAGAGATTGGGAGTGTGAGAGAGAGAGATTGGGAGTGTGAGAGAGAGAGATTGGGAGTGTGAGAGAGAGAGATTGGGAGTGTGAGAGAGAGAGATTGGGAGTGTGAGAGAGAGAGATTGGGAGTGTGAGAGAGAGAGATTGGGAGTGTGAGAGAGAGAGATTGGGAGTGTGAGAGAGAGAGATTGGGAGTGTGAGAGAGAGAGAGAGATTGGGAGTGTGAGAGATTGGGAGTGTGAGAGAGAGAGATTGGGAATGTGAGAGAGAGAGATTGGGAGTGAGCGAGAGAGAGATTGGGAGTGAGTGAGAGAGAGATTGGGAGTGTGAGAGAGAGAGATTGGGGGTGAGAGAGAGAGATTGGAGTGAGAGAGAGAGAGAGATTGGGAGTGTGAGAGAGAGAGAGTGGGAGTGTGAGAGAGAGAGAGAGATTGGGAGTGTGAGAGAGAGAGATATTGGGAGTGTGAGAGAGAGAGAGATTGGGAGTGTGAGAGAGAGAGAGATTGGGAGTGTGAGAGAGAGAGAGAGATTGGGAGTGTGAGAGAGAGAGATATTGGGAGTGTGAGAGAGAGAGAGAGATTGCGAGTGTGAGAGAGAGAGAGAGATTGGGAGTGTGAGAGAGAGAGAGATTGGGAGTGTGAGAGAGAGAGAGAGATTGGGAGTGTGAGAGAGAGAGATATTGGGAGTGTGAGAGAGAGAGAGAGAGATTGGGAGTGTGAGAGAGAGAGAGATTGGGAGTGTGAGAGAGAGAGAGATTGGGAGTGTGAGAAGAGAGAGATTGGGAGTGTGAGAGAGAGAGAGACTGGGAGAGTGAGAGAGAGATTGGGAGTGTGAGAGAGAGAGAGAGAGATTGGGAGTGTGAGAGAGAGAGAGATTGGGAGTGTGAGAGAGAAGAGAGAGATTGGGAGTGTGTGAGAGAGAGAGATTGGGAGTGTGAGAGAGAGAGAAGAGAGAGATAGGGAGTGTGAGACAGAGAGATTGGGAGTGTGAGAGAGAGATTGGGAGTGTGAGAGAGAGAAGAGAGAGATAGGGAGTGTGAGAGAGAGAGATTGGGAGTGTGAGAGAGAGATTGGGAGTGAGAGAGAGAGAGACTGGGAGTGTGGGAGTGAGAGAGAGAGACACTGGCAGTGAGAGAGAGAGAGAGAGAGAGTGGGAGAGTGTGTGAGAGAGAGAGAGAGAGAGTGGGAGTGTGTGAGGGAGAGAGAGTGGGAGTGTGTGAGAGAGAGAGAGAGAGAGAGAGAGTGGGAGTGTGTGAGAGAGAGAGAGACTGGGAGTGTGTGAGAGAGAGAGAGACTGGGAGTGTGTGAGAGAGCGAGAGACTGGGAGTGTGTGAGAGAGAGAGAGACTGGGAGTGTGAGAGAGAGAGACTGGGAGTGTGAGAGAGAGAGAGACTGGGAGTGTGAGAGAGAGAGGGATTGGAAGTGCGAGAGAGAGAGATTGGGAGTGCGAGAGAGAGAGATTTGGAGTGCGAGAGAGACTGGGAGTGTGCGAGAGAGAGAGATTGGGAGTGTGCGAGAGAGAGAGACTGGGAGTGTGTGCGAGAGAGAGATTGGGAGTGTGGGAGAGAGAGATTGGGAGTGTGTGAGAGAGAGAGACTGGGAGTGTGAGAGAGAGAGAGATTGGGAGTGTGAGAGAGAGAGAGAGATTGGGAGTGTGAGAGAGAGAGAGTTTGGGAGTGTGAGAGAGAGAGAGATTGGGAGTGTGAGAGAGAGATTGGGAGTGTGAGAGAGAGAGTTTGGGAGTGTGTGAGAGAGAGAGATTGGGAGTGTGAGAGAGAGAGATTGGGAGTGAGAGAGAGAGAGAGATTGGGAGTGTGAGAGAGAGAGAGATTGGGAGTGTGAGAGAGAGATTGGGAGTGTGAGAGAGAGAGACTGGGAGTGTGAGAGAGAGAGAGATTGGGAGTGTGAGAGAGAGAGATTGGGAGTGTGTGAGAGAGAGAGACTGGGAGTGTGAGAGAGAGAGAGAGATTGGGAGTGTGTGAGAGAGAGAGATTGGGAGTGAGAGAGAGAGAGAGATTGGGAGTGTAAGAGAGAGAGAGATTGGGAGTGTGAGAGAGAGAGAGATTGGGAGTGAGAGAGAGAGAGACATTGGGAGTGTGTGAGAGAGAGATTGGGAGTGTGAGAGAGAGATTGGGAGTGTGAGAGAGAGAGAGAGATTGGGAGTGTGAGAGAGAGAGATTGGGAGTGTGTGAGAGAGAGAGATTGGGAGTGTGAGAGAGAGAGATTGGGAGTGAGAGAGAGAGAGAGATTGGGAGTGTGAGAGAGAGAGAGATTGGGAGTGTGAGAGAGAGAGAGATTGGGAGTGTGAGAGAGAGATTGGGAGTGTGAGAGAGAGAGATTGGGAGTGTGAGAGAGAGAGAGATTGGGAGTGTGAGAGAGAGAGAAAGACTGGGAGTGTGTGAGAGAGAGAGATTGGGAGTGTGAGAGAGAGAGATTGGGAGTGTGTGAGAGAGAGAGATTGGGAGTGTGAGAGAGAGAGATTGGGAGTGTGTGAGAGAGAGAGATTGGGAGTGTGAGAGAGAGAGATTGGGAGTGTGAGAGAGAGAGATTGGGAGTGTGAGAGAGAGAGATTGGGAGTGTGAGAGAGAGAGATTGGGAGTGTGTGAGAGAGAGAGATTGGGAGTGTGAGAGAGAGAGAGATTGGGAGTGTGTGAGAGAAGAGATTGGGAGTGTGTGAGAGAGAGAGATTGGGAGTGTGAGAGAGAGAGAGAGATTGGGAGTGTGAGAGAGAGAGATTGGGAGTGTGAGAGAGAGAGATTGGGAGTGTGAGAGAGAGATTGGGAGTGTGAGAGAGAGAGATTGGGAGTGTGAGAGAGAGATTGGGAGTGTGAGAGAGAGAGATTGGGAGTGTGAGAGAGAGAGATTGGGAGTGTGAGAGAGAGAGATTGGGAGTGTGAGAGAGAGATTGGGAGTGAGAGAGAGAGAGACTGGGAGTGTGGGAGTGAGAGAGAGAGAGACTGGGAGTGAGAGAGAAGAGAGAGAGTGTGAGAGTGTGTGAGAGAGAGAGAGAGAGTGGGAGTGTGTGAGAGAGAGTGGGAGTGTGTGAGAGAGAGAGAGAGAGAGTGGGAGTGTGTGTGAGAGAGAGAGAGAGAGAGAGAGAGAGACTGGGAGTGTGTGAGAGAGAGAAAGGCTGGGAGTGTGTGAGAGAGAGAGAGACTGGGAGTGTGTGAGAGAGAGAGAGGCTGGGAGTGTGAGAGAGAGAGAGAGACTGGGAGTGTGAGAGAGAGAGAGATTGGGAGTGCGAGAGAGAGAGATTTGGAGTGCGAGAGAGAGAGACTGGGAGTGTGCGAGAGAGGGAGATTGGGAGTGTGCGAGAGAGAGAGACTGGGAGTGTGTGAGAGAGATTGGGAGTGTGGGAGAGAGAGATTGGGAGTGTGTGAGAGAGAGAGACTGGGAGTGTGAGAGAGAGAGAGATTGGGAATGTGAGAGAGAGAGAGATTGGGAGTGTGAGAGAGAGAGAGTTTGGGAGTGTGAGAGAGAGAGAGAGAGATTGGGAGTGTGAGAGAGAGAGATATTGGGAGTGTGAGAGAGAGAGAGAGATTGGGAGTGTGAGAGAGAGAGAGATTGGGAGTGTGAGAGAGAGAGATTGGGAGTGTGAGAGAGAGAGATTGGGAGTGTGAGAGAGAGAGAGAGATTGGGAGTGTGAGAGAGAGAGATTGGGAGTGTGTGAGAGAGAGAGATTGGGAGTGTGAGAGAGAGAGATTGGGAGTGAGAGAGAGAGAGAGATTGGGAGTGTGAGAGAGAGAGAGATTGGGAGTGTGAGAGAGAGATTGGGAGTGTGAGAGAGAGATTGGGAGTGTGAGAGAGAGAGAGATTGGGAGTGTGAGAGAGAGAGAGAGACTGGGAGTGTGTGAAAGAGAGAGAGATTGGGAGTGTGAGAGAGAGATTGGGAGTGTGTGAGAGAGAGAGAGATTGGGAGTGTGAGAGAGAGAGAGAGATTGGAAGTGTGAGAGAGAGAGATTGGGAGTGTGAGAGAGAGAGATATTGGGAGTGTGAGAGAGAGAGAGATTGGGAGTGTGAGAGAGAGAGAGACTGGGAGTGTGTGAGAGAGAGAGAGATTGGGAGTGTGTGAGAGAGAGGGATTGGGAGTGTGAGAGAGAGAGATTGGGAGTGTGTGAGAGAGAGAGATTGTGAGTGTGAGAGAGAGAGATTGGGAGTGTGAGAGAGAGAGAGATTGGGAGTGTGAGAGAGAGAGAGAGATTGGGAGTGTGTGAGAGAGAGAGATTGGGAGTGTGAGAGAGAGAGATTGGGAGTGTGAGAGAGAGAGATTGGGAGTGTGAGAGAGAGAGATTGGGAATGTGAGAGAGAGAGATTGGGAGTGTGTGAGAGAGAGAGATTGGGAGTGTGAGAGAGAGAGAGAGAGAGAGAGATTGGGAGTGTGTGAGAGAGAGAGATTGGGAGTGTGAGAGAGAGAGATTGGGAGTGTGAGAGAGAGAGATTGGGAGTGTGAGAGAGAGAGATTGGGAGTGTGAGAGAGAGAGATTGGGAGTGTGAGAGAGAGAGATTGGGTGTGTGAGAGAGAGATTGGGAGTGTGAGAGAGAGAGATTGGGAGTGTGAGAGAGAGAGATTGGGAGTGTGAGAGAGAGATTGGGAGTGTGAGAGAGAGAGATTGGGAGTGTGAGAGAGAGAGATTGGGAGTGTGAGAGAGAGAGAGATTGGGAGTGTGAGAGAGAGAGAGATTGGGAGTGTGAGAGAGAGAGAGATTGGGAGTGTGAGAGAGAGAGAGATTGGGAGTGTGAGAGAGAGAGAGATTGGGAGTGTGAGAGATTGGGAGTGTGAGAGAGAGAGATTGGGAGTGTGAGAGAGAGAGATTGGGAGTGAGAGAGAGAGACTGGGCCGCCACGGCCGCTCACCCGATGGCTTTGGGTCGGGCTCTCGGGCGGGGCTGTTGACGCTGCGGGGAGGTTTTTTGCGCGGCAGCTCCCGCACGGCCCGCCGCGGCCGGTGACCTGGTGGCTTTGGGTCGGGCTCTGGGGCGGGGCTGTTGACGCCGCGGGGAAGTTTTGTGCGCGGCGGCTCCCGGCACGGCCCGCAACTCAAGGCCCAGGCTTCCCGGGCTGCTAGGCCGCGCCCTGCGCTGGCACAGCCGCTCGAAATGGCCGTCAAAGTAGGCAAGCCTCCGGGCGAAGGGCAGGGGAACACTTCATTTCCTACTGTTGCTAAATACAATTTAAAACTCAAATAAATTGTTATTTTCCTTAGTTCCCTAACACACAGAAAGTGTGGGGAAAAAATCGTGAAGAATCAAGATGGCGGCCACTCACCTCGGTTCAGAATGATAAGGCCCGCCCACACACGCACCGATCAGTCGACCCTCAGGTCACTGAACTGTAGGATTGGTCAATCGTCAAGTCACTCAACACTCAACTGTAGGATGGCCCGCCCGCACGCACAATGAACCCGCCCCCGTGACGCAGCGATTGGTCAACCGTCGGTCAACTGTCAGGTCGCTCGACCGCACAATTGGTCAACCTTCACGTCACTCAATGCTAATGAGCAAATGAGCGGAACTTTTCCCATTTAATGAGCGGAATTTTGAACGTTTTTTTGATACCGTGGGCACCATTTTTGTCTGACGGAAAAGTAAATATGCCTATGACCGGTCCGTAATCGTAAGCTTTCTTTTGATGTGACGCGCGTGTAGGTACGCTCTATAACTTTCGAACGTATAGAGAACAGACAGACAGAAAGACAGAAAGACAGACAGAAGAGGTCTTTTATATATATATAGATAAAAATATTGGAGGTAGAAAACAAGGCTCTTTGTCCAATGGTTAAGAATCATCCAATCGGGTTACAGAGCGGGGAATTTGAACCCCCCACGACAGGCGGGAGAGGGTCGAGATGTTAAAACATCAAAATTCTGGAACCCGACCCCAACCTGCATCAGACACGCCGACTTCCGGTTTTAATGGGGTAAGTTGGGGGGTGGGGGGGGGCGACTAAACTGCTCTCGAGAGGCAGGTCAGTCAATTTAAAGATGCTAATGAGGCTTCCATTTGTGGCCAAATGGGGAACCAGGGATGGAAACCAAGGATTCTCACTGGAAGAACCAAGGGGGACGAGAGGAGGAAGTTTCTTTAACTGAGGACAATTAGACCGTGGGATCCTGCACCACATGTGGCTATTGAGGAAGAGACTAAAACTTAATTTAGAAGGGAAGGGGATAAATATTTGAAAAGGAGGAATGTAAAAGGATCAGGGGTAATGGGGTTATAGGAGAGTGCTAGCACCGAGAACTGAATGGCCTCCTCCCGTGCTGTAATTTCTATAATTCTATGAAAACTCTCCTTTATTGTGACTGAGCCCACAGAGTAGTTTAGAAATGTTGGTGTTAAGCTAAGTTTAGGACGAAATACCCTGTGAGAAGAGTCCTAAACACTGAGCCCGCTGCCCTTTGTGCGGTCTCTCGATTTTGTTCAGGTCGGTCTGTACCGGCCGGTTTTGACATGTGATGTCCAAGTACAGATCTGCTCTCTGAGTGAGGTTCCCAGTTCAGAGTTGTCACCTTTTTGCAGAGCCTGAGTCCAAGGAGATCGAGAGAGAGAGAGAGAAAGAGAAAGAAAAAGAGAGATTGGGCCTGCTAAAAGTGGCATCGACTGGGGAGCCTGTGCAGTGCAAGGGGATTCCAGCTGTGGTTTACAGGGTGAATATCAGCAGATTATAGGATTACTATTAGTTACAGGTAGGATATCAGGGCATTACACCTATTACTACCAGTTGCATATAGTCTATCAGTGAGTTATTGTATTACTGTTGGTTATGATGGGAATCTGAGTGTTACCAATAGTACTATTAGTTATCAGTGCAATTTCAGTGAGTTACCATTAGTTACAATTTCAGACCATAGCCTCTGCTCCTATCTTTTTTTTCTCTCTCACATGGCAGCTGCCTTTCATTCTGCCAGTGCCATTTACACCTCATCTAAAGTCATCTTTTGTTTCTTAACTTGTCCCATTACCATCTCCTTTTGCCTTGCACCATCATCCCTTTTGTCTCTTAATCTCTCCTGCCTTCCATCCTATCACAGACCTTCCCTTTTGTTCTTTCCTCCCCTCCCCTCTTTCCCTGCCCCTGCACTTGCTTAAAAACCTGTTCCACCTCCAACTTTTTCCAGTTCTGACCAAGGGTCATCGACCTGAAATGTTAACTCTGTTTCTCTCTCCACAGATGCTGCCTGACCTGCTGAGAATTTCCAGCATTTTCTCTTTTTATTTTACCATTAGTTACTGGTGGAATCACAAGGGTGGCTAAAGTGAACGTTGGTCCCTTAGAGGATGGGACCGGGAAACTAGTGGTGGGGAACATGGAGATGGCAAAGACGCTGAACAAGTATTTTGTATCAGTCTTTACAGTAGAGGACACTAAAAATATCCCAACACTGGACAAACAGGGGGCAATGGGGGGGGGGGAGGAGCTAAAGACGATTAAAATCACTAAGGACATGGTACTCAGTAAAATAATGGGAATTAAGGCGGATAAATCCCCCGGACCTGATGGCCTACATCCTAGGGTCTTGAGAGAAGTGGAGGTAGGGATTGTGGATGCATTGGTGATTATTTTCCAGAACTCCCTGGACTCAGGAAAGGTCCCGGCAGATTGGAAAACTGCTAATGTAACACCCTTATTTAAGAAGGGAAGTAGACAAAAAGCTGGAAACTATAGACCAGTTAGCCAAACATCTGTGGTTGGCAAAATGTTGGAGTCCATTATTAAGGAAACAGTAACAGAGCATTTGGATAAACATAATTTAATAGGACAGAGTCAGCATGGTTTTATGAAGGGGAAGTCATGTTTGACAAATTTGCTCGAATTCTTTGAGGATGTAACATACAGGATGGATAAAGGGGAACCAGTGGATGTAGTGTATTTGGACTTCCAAAGGCATTTGACAAGGTTCCACACAAAAGATTACTGATCAAGATAAGAAATCACGGGATTGGGGGTAATATACTGGCATGGGTGGAAGATTGGCTATCTAACAGAAAACAAAGAGTTGGGATAAATGGTTCATTCTCGGGCTGGCAATCAGTAACTAGTGGTGTTCCACAGGGGTCAGTGCTGGGACCCCAACTCTTTACAATCTATATTAACGATTTGGAGGAAGGGACCGAGTGCAACATATCCAAGTTTGCCGACGATACAAAGATGGGAGGGAAAGCAATGAGTGAGTGTGGTGAACCACTTTTATCGTTCACTATCGTTACACTATAGTTATCACTGTTGTATTGTTCTCACTGTTCTCACTGTTGTATCACTATACGAGGTCGCCTCTTGTCACACTGTTATACCTGGGCTGACCACCTCCGACTCCGCCCATGGCTCCACCTACCTGCCCAGGTATAAAGGTAGTCGACTGGCTGGTATTCCTCCTTGTTGGACCCGATCACCCACGAGGGTGGGCTCTGTTATTTAGTCAATAAAAACCTTTAGTTACGTTCCTAACTCGTCGCTTTTTATTGGACGAATTGATAGGTATATCAATTTTATTGACTAAATTTTAAAGATGTCTACTACTGGCCAGCCAGAAGCCCTCCCAGAAGCACAGCCACAGCAGCTTTCAGACACCGGGCTACACCAGCCACACCAGCCGGCTTGGCTGCAAGCCCTCAAACCACCGTACCTGGATCTAAACCCACAGGCAGCAAACTCAGCCCTCGACTTCAAACACTGGCTGGGCTGCTTCGAATCCTACCTGGAAGAATCCGGCGTCCCTCAGAGATCCAAACTAAGAGTTCTGAACGCCCAAGCGAGCCCGAGAGTATACGCACTCATCCAGGACACGACTACATATGAGGCCGCTATCAACCTACTGAAACAGCAGTACCGGAGCCCGGTAAATTACATGTACACCAGGCACCTCCTAAGATCTCGCCCGCAACAGCCAGGAGAGTCTGTAGCTGAATTTTTACGGGCGCTAAGAGCACTCGGCAGGAACTGTGACTTTAAAGCGGTGACGGCTGTTGAAAATACGGAAGATAATATCCGCGATGCCTTTGTGAAAGGCCTACGGTCCGACTACTCACGGCAAAGACTGCTTGAAGCTAAAGACCTCGACCTGGACAAAGCTGAAGCCCTCGCTCTCTCCCTAGAGGTGGCCCATCAGGACCAGGAGGCGTTTTCCAGGTACTGCTCGCGACCCTGGGACTCGGGCCCGACCCCTACCGCAATACCCTTCGCAGCGCCGCCCCCGGGACCTACCTCAGCGTCGGCGTCCCGGACCCGACCGGGACCGCCACCCCCGGTACCAGCTCCGACATCGGGCACCCGCGATCGGGCCGCCGGCTGCTTCTTTTGCGGCCAGGAGAAGCACCCGAGGTCGCGCTGCCCAGCCAGGAACTCTACCTGCCCAACCTGCAGGAAGAAAGGCCACTTCTCTAAGGCCTGCAGGAGCGGATCTTCAGAGGCCAGCAGTGCCTCATGCGAACTGTGGGGGCGGCCATCTTCTGTCAAGGCAACTGAGGCCAGCATCCCCACACGTGAGTCATGGGGCGGCCATCTTTGATCAAGGCAACCGACCCCAATAGTGCCTCATGTGAGTTATGGGAGCAGCCATCTTCTCCACCATTTTGTCCTACCTCGTGGGAGACGCCATTTTACCCACCACGCCCGACTGCCACCGGGCCTCCGGACCCGACGACCGCCTCGCCCGCAGACGACAACGACTCGCTTACCTACACACTAGCCTCCGTCACTCTGGATCAAGCCCGCCCACACCACCTGTCCAAGTCGATGATGGACATCAAAGTAAACGGCCACGCCACGACCTGCCTGTTCGACAGCGGAAGCACGGAGAGCTTCATCCACCCAGACACGGTGAGCCACTACTCCCTCCCTGTCCTGCCAACGCGCAACCGAATCTCGATGGCATCGAGGTCCCACGCCACGGACATTAGCGGCTACTGTGTTGTGACCTTGTCGGTTAAGGGTACAGAGTATAAAAATTTTAAACTCCTCGTCCTCCCCCAGCTCTGCGCTGCCGTCCTACTAGGGCTGGACTTCCAATCCCACCTCCAAAGTGTAACCCTAGCATACGGTGGACCCCTCCCCCCACTCACAGTCGACAACCAGCGAATGTTAAACCGCCCACCGCGTAACACCTGCAGCCTATCCACCTTCAAGGTGCCACCACCTTCCCTGTTCGCTAACCTCACCCCCGACTGCAAACCCGTCGCTACCAAGAGCAGGCGGTACAGCGCTGGGGACAGAGCCTTCATTAGCTCTGAGGTGCGGCGCCTCCTGAAAGAGGGCATTATCGAGGGGAGCAACAGCCCCTGGCGTGCCCAGGTCGTGGTCGTTAAGACCGGCGATAAAAATCGCCTGGTCATCGACTGCAGCCAGACCATAAACAGATACACCCAGCTGGACGCATACCCCCTTCCCCGCATATCTGACATGGTCAATCAGATTGCACAATACCGCGTATTCTCGACCATCGACCTTAAGTCGGCCTACCACCAACTCCCTATCCACCCCGAGGACCGCCAGTACACCGCCTTCGAGGTGAATGGGCGCCTATACCACTTCCTTAGGGTCCCCTTCGGTGTCACCAACGGGGTCTCGGTCTTCCAAAGGGAGATGGACCGGATGGTTGACCAGAACGGACTGCAGGCCACATTCCCCTATCTAGATAACGTCACCATCTGCGGCCGCGACCGGCAGGACCATGACGTGAATCTGGAGAAATTCCTCCGTACGGCCCAACGGCTGAATCTCACCTACAATAAGGAGAAATGTGTGTTTAACACCTCGCGCCTTGCCATCCTTGGCTGTGTAGTAGAGAACGGACTCATCGGCCCCGACCCCGAAAGAATGCGTCCCCTCATGGAGCTACCCCTCCCCCACTGCCCTAAGGCACTTAAGAGAACCCTGGGGCTCTTCGCCTACTATGCCCAATGGGTGCCCAATTATGCGGACAAAGCCAGACCCCTCATGAAGTCCACATCCTTCCCCCTCACGGAGGAAGCGTGCGCGGCCTTCTCCCTCATCAAGGGAGACATAGCCAAGGCCACAATGCACGCAGTGGATGAGTCCATCCCCTTCCAAGTGGAGAGCGATGCATCCGACTTCGCCCTAGCCGCTACCCTTAACCAGGAGGGGAGGCCGGTGGCCTTCTTCTCAAGGACCCTACAGGGCCCCGAGATCCGACACTCGTCGGTCGAGAAGGAAGCCCAGGCAATTGTGGAGGCGGTACGGCGCTGGAGGCATTACCTGGCAGGCAAACGATTTACCCTCCTCACCGACCAACGTTCGGTTGCTTTCATGTTTAATAACAAGCTGAGGGGCAAAATCAAGAATGACAAGATCTTGAGGTGGAGAATCGAGCTATCCACCTACGATTATGATATCTTGTACCGGCCAGGTAAGCTGAACGAACCCCCTGATGCTCTTTCACGAATTACATGCGCCAGCGCGCATATTGATAGACTTCAGACCCTCCACAACGACCTCTGCCACCCCGGGGTCACCAGACTTTACCATTTCATTAAGGCCCGCAACCTGACCTACTCCATCGAGGAGGTCAGGACCATGACCAGGAACTGCCAGACCTGCGCCGAGTGCAAACCGCACTTCTATAGGCCGGACAGAGCAAGCCTGATCAAGGCCACCCGCCCCTTCGAGCGCCTGAGCATCGACTTTAAGGGGCCTCTACCGTCATCTGACCGCAATGTGTACTTCCTCAACATCGTTGATGAGTACTCCCGTTTCCCTTTTGCCTTCCCCTGCCCAGACATGACCAGTACCACGGTCATCAAGTGCCTGAACGACCTCTTCGCCTTGTTCGGGTTCCCGAACTATATACATAGTGACCGGGGCTCCTCCTTCATGAGCGAGGAACTCCGTCAGTTCCTACTAGCGAGAGGTATTGCAGCAAGTAGGACCACCAGCTACAACCCCCGAGGGAACGTCCAGGTGGAAAGAGAGAACGCGACAGTATGGAAGGCCGTCCTCTTAGCCTTAAAGTCTAAGGGCCTCCCAACCTCCCGCTGGCAGGAAGTCCTCCCGACAGCGCTGCACTCCATCCGGTCACTACTTTGCACTGCCGTTAACGCCACCCCCCATGAACGAATGTTCGTTTTCCCCAGGAAGTCGACTACGGGAACCACTCTACCAACCTGGCTGACTTCTCCGGGGCCCGTCTTGCTGCGAAAGCACGTGAGGGCCCATAAAACGGACCCCCTGGTCGAGAGGGTGAACCTCCTGCACGCCAACCCCCAGTACGCCTACGTGGCTTACCCAGACGGGCGGGAGGACACTGTCTCCTTATGAGACCTCGCACCCTCGGGCACTCCGGAGACACCACCTTTACCCCCCCCCACCACCCCCCCAATTCCAGCCCAGGTAGACGGCATGCCGGAACCCCACGAGCCTTCGCCGACCACGCAGACACCAGCATTAACACCGGATAATGCAGCACCGCCGCTGCGACGATCGGAGAGGCTTACGAGGCCTCCGGACAGACTGACATACCAGAACTGGTAGTACACTTCACCCCGCCGGACTCAAATCTAAACAAGGGGTGAATGTGGTAAACCACTTTTATCGTTACACTATAGTTATCACTGTTGTATTGTTCTCACTGTTCTCACTGTTGTATCACTATACGAGGTCGCCTCTTGTCACACTGTTATACCTGGGCTGACCACCTCCGACTCCGCCCATGGCTCCACCTACCTGCCCAGGTATAAAGGTAGTCGACTGGCTGGTATTCCTCCTTGTTGGACCCGATCACCCACGAGGGTGGGCTCTGTTATTTAGTCAATAAAAACCTTTAGTTACGTTCCTAACTCGTCGCTTTTTATTGGACGAATTGATAGGTATATCAGTGAGGAGGACATAAAAAACCTGCAAAAGGACATAGACAGGCTAAGTGAGTGGGCAGAGATTTGGTAGATGCAATATAATGTTGGAAAGTGTGAGGTTATGCACTTTGGCAGAAAAAATCAAAGAGTAAGTTATTATCTAAATGGAAAGAAACTGCAAAGTGCTACAGTACAAAGGGATCTGGGGGTCCTGGTGCATGAAACACAAAAAGTTAGTATGCAGGTGCAGCAGGTGATCAGGAAGGCCAATGGAATCTTGGCTTTTATTGCAAGGGGGATGGAGTATAAAAACAGGGAAGTCTTGCTGCAGTTATACAGGGTATTGGTGAGGCCACACCTGGAATACTGCGTGCAGTTTTGGTTTCCATATTTAAGAAAAGATATACTTGCTCTCAAGGCGGTTCACTCGGTTGATTCCGAAGATGAGGGGGTTGACGTATGAGGAAAGGTTGAGTAGGTTGGGACTCTACTCATTGGAGTTCAGAAGAATGAGAGGCGATCTTATCGAAACATATAAGATTGTGAGGGGGCTTGATCAGGTGGAAGCGGGGAGGATGTTTCCACTGATGGGTGAGACTAGAACTAGGGGGCATAATCTAAGAATAAGGGGCTGCGCTTTCAAAACTGAGATGAGGAGAAACTTCTTCACTCAGAGGGTAGTAAATCTATGGAATTTGCTACCCCAGAGAGCTGTGGAAGCTGCAACATTAAATAAATTTAAAATGAAGATAGACAGTTTCCTAGCAGATAAGAGAATTAAGGGTTATGGGGAGAGGGCAGGGAAGTGGACGTTGTGATAAACCACTGTTGTTGTTACACACTGTTGTACCTATGCATGCCTCAACATGTCTCGGCTGGCTTCACCCACACAGGCCCAGGTATAAAGGTGATTGACCTGCAGCCCCCTGCCTTCTTGGAACCCAGTCAACCACGAGAGGCATGCTCTGTTCTTTGCTAATAAAAGCCTTTAGTTACTCTCTTAACTCTCAGTCTTTTATGAGTAATTGATAGCGCATCAATTTTATTAGCAAAAACAAAATGTCGACATTTGCTGAACAGCAGGCTGCTGCACCAAACGCTGAACAGCAGGCTGCTGCACCAAACGCTGAGCAACAGGAGCTGCTGCGAGCCCTCAGACCAACATGCCTGGACCTAGACCCGCAAGAAGCGGGTTCGGCTACCAAATTCGCGCATTGGCTGCGTTGCTTCGAGGCCTACCTGCAAGCCTCAACTGTGACCCTGGACGAAAACAAGTTGGAAATCCTGGCCTCAAAGGTGAGCCACCAAGTTTATACAATAATCCAGGACGCGACGACCTACGCGGCGGCTATCGGTCTGCTAAAAGGGCAATACGCACGCCCGGTAAATACGGTCTATGCCCGGCACCTCTTAAGATCCCGCAGACAGCAGCCCGGGGAATCGGTGGAGGCCTTCCTACGGGCACTACGGATACTCGGCCGAGACTGCGATTGCAAAGAAGCATCAGCCGCAGCACACACGGAGGGACTGATCCGAGATGCTTTCGTTGCGGGTCTAAGGTCCGACTACTCCCGGCAGAGACTGTTGGAAAAGGGAGAAATGGACCTGAGAAAGGCAGTGTCCCTCGCGCTCTCGCTCGACGCGGCCCACAGGAATATGGACGCCTTCTCCCCTAACCGCTCCGCAACGTGGACGCCACAACCTTGGGTCATGGGACCGCCACCTTCAACTGCTGCTGCGATGTCCAAGGCACAGAAATGTTATTTTTGTGGCCAGGCAAAACACCCCAGAGCACGCTGCCCGGCGAGAAACGCTACCTGCTCCGGCTGCGGGAAGAAAGGACACTATGTCAGCGCCTGCAAAGGTAAAACCGCTAACGCCAGCAGCGCCGCGTGCGAACCGTGGGGGCAGCCATCTTGTCCGCCATCTTGGGCTCCCCCAGCCGCGTGGGGATCGGGACCATGGGCGCCGCCATTTTGTCCGCCATCTCGGACGTCTCCAACTTCAACCACGGGGGACCCGGACTCAACCACCGCCTCATCTGACGACCACATTGGCTCGCTCGACCATACGCTGGCCTCCGTGACGCTGGACCAATCTCTCCCTCATCAACTGTCCAGGTCCACGATGGACATTAAGGTAAACGGCCGCGCCACTACCTGCCTTTTTGACAGCGGGAGCACGGAAAGCTTTATCCACCCCGACACGGTGTGCAGTTACTCTCTCCCGGTCCTGCCGACGCGACATCGGATCTCTTTGGCTTCCAAAGCCCAGTCAGCGGACGTCGGTGGCTACTGTGTAGTGACCCTTTCAGTAAGGGGCACAGAATACAAAAATTTTAAACTCCTGGTCCTGCCCCATCTTTGCGCTGCCGTTCTACTGGGGTTGGATTTTCAGTGCAACCTTAAGAGTGTCACATTAGCATACGACGGACCCCTCCCCCCACTCAGTCTGCAGCCAGCAGCTTTTAAATCGCCCGCCGCGCACCATTTGCAGCCTCTCCACCCTTAAAGTCCCCCCCCCCTCCTTGTTCGCTAACCTCACCCGCGACTGTAAGCCCATCGCTACCAAAAGCAGGCGTTACAGTGCCGGGGATAGGAGCTTCATTAAATCCGAGGTAGCAAGACTCCTGAAGGAAGGGATTATTGAAAGTAGCACCAGCCCATGGCGAGCACAAGTGGTGGTAGTGAAGACTGGCGAAAAACAGCGCCTAGTTATTGACTACAGCCAGACGATCAATCGCTACACCCAGCTAGATGCATACCCACTCCCCCGCATATCTGACATCGTGAATCAGATCGCACAATACCGGGTGTTCTCGACGATTGATCTGAAGTCGGCATACCACCAGCTCCCCATCAGGGCTGAGGACCGCCAGTACACAGCTTTTGAAGCTGACGGTCGTCTCTACCACTTCCTCAGAGTTCCCTTCGGCGTCACCAACGGGGTTTCAGTCTTCCAACGGGAGATGGACCGGATGGTCGACCAGAACGCGCTCCAGGCCACTTTCCCCTATCTAGACAACGTCACCATCTGCGGCCGCGACCAGCAGGACCATGATGTTAATCTAGAAAAATTCCTCCGTACGGCCCAGCGGCTGAACCTAACATACAACAAGGACAAATGTATGTTTCGTACCAAGCACCTTGCCATTCTTGGCTGTGTAGTGGAGAACGGAGTCATCGGCCCCGACCCCGACAGGATGCGCCCCCTTATGGAGCTCCCCCTCCCCCACTGCCAAAAAGCACTGAAGAGATGCCTAGGGTTTTTCTCGTACTATGCTCAGTGGGTGCCCAACTATGCAGACAAAGCCAGACCCCTCATCAAGTCCACCTCCTTCCCCCTGACAGCAGAGGCCTGTGCAGCCTTCACTCTCATAAAAGGAGATATTGCGAAGGCCACAATGCACGCAGTGGATGAGTCCATCCCTTTCCAAGTGGAGAGCGACGCATCCGACTTTGCCCTAGCTGCAACCCTTAACCAGGTGGGGAGACCCGTGGCCTTGTTCTCAAGGACCCTCCAGGGCCCCGAGATTCGACACTCCTCTGTCGAAAAGGAGGCCCAGGCCATTGTGGAAGCTGTGCGACATTGGAGGCATTACCTGGCCGGAAAACGATTTACCCTGCTCACTGACCAGCGTTCAGTAGCTTTTATGTTTAATAATAAGCAGAGGGGCAAAATCAAGAACGACAAGACCTTGAGGTGGAGAATCAAACTCTCCACCTACAATTGCGATATCTTGTACCGGCCCGGGAAACTCAATGAGCCCCCAGATGCCCTATCACGTGGTACATGCGCCAACGCGCAGGTCGATAGACTGAAGACCCTCCACAATGACCTCTGCCACCCGGGGGTCACCAGGTTTTTTCACTTCATCAAATCCCGTAACCTGCCCTACTCCATCGAGGAGGTCAGGACCATGGCCAGGAACTGCCAAATCTGTGCCGAGTGCAAACCGCATTTTTATAGGCCAGACAGAGCAAGCCTGATCAAAGCCACGCGCCCCTTTGAACGGCTGAGCGTCGATTTTAAAGGGCCCCTCCCCTCCTCCGACCGCAATGTGTACTTCCTCAACATAATTGATGAGTACTCCCGTTTCCCGTTTGCCATCCCTTGCTCAGACATGACCAGTACCACGGTCATTAAATGTCTGAATGACCTCTTCGCCTTGTTCGGTTTCCCTAGCTATATTCATAGCGACAGGGGCTCATCCTTTATGAGCGACGAACTCCGGCAGTACCTGCTCTCGAGAGGTATCACTACAAGCAGGACCACCAGCTACAACCCCCGGGGGAATGGCCAGGTGGAAAGGGAGAATGCGACGATCTGGAAGGCAGTCCTTTTAAACTTGAAATCTAAGGGCCTTCCGACCTCTCGCTGGCAGGAAGTCCTCCCTGCGGCGCTCCACTCCATTCGGTCACTGCTCTGTACAGCCACCAATGCTACCCCTCACGAGAGAATGTTCTCCTTCCCCAGGAAGTCCACATCGGGGATCTCGTTACCGACATGGCTGACTTCTCCAGGACCCGTCCTACTGCGGAAGCACGTGAGGTCCCATAAGACGGACCCCCTGGTCGAGAGGGTGAGCCCCCTCCATGCCAACCCTCAGTATGCTTACGTGGTGTACCCGGACGGGCGGGAGGACACAGCCTCCATACAAGACCTCGCACCTTCGGGTGTTCCAGAAACACCCCCCTCGCCATCCACCACTACCCACGCCTACCCCCAGTACGCTTACGTAGCGTACCCAGACGGGCGGGAGGACACAGCCCCCACACGAGATCTTGCACCTTTGGGTGCCCCTGAAACACTACCATTGCCATCCACCACTACCCACAACCCAACCCCGCTAGACGGCATGCCGCAGCCCCAGGACCCGTCATTGACCACCCAACCACTCAATGAGACGCCAGACTCAACGTTGGATGCTGCACCATCACCGCCGCCACCACGACGATCAGGACGGCATACAAGGCCACCTGATAGACTTACGTACACGAACCTTTAGTACACTTCACCCCGCCGGACTCAATTTTAAAGGGGTGAATGTGGTAAACCACTGTTGTTGTTGTTGTTACACACTGTTGTACCTATGCATGCCTCAACATGTCTCGGCTGGCTTCACCCACACAGGCCCAGGTATAAAGGTGATTGACCTGCAGCCCCCTGCCTTCTTGGAACCCAGTCAACCACGAGAGGCATGCTCTGTTCTTTGCTAATAAAAGCCTTTAGTTACTCTCTTAACTCTCAGTCTTTTATGAGTAATTGATAGCGCATCAGACGTGAGTCTAGATTCGGATCAGCCATGATCCTATTGAATGGCGGAGCAGGCCCGAGGGGCCGTATGGCCTACTCCTGCTCCTACTTCTTATGTTCTTATGAATCAAAATTCCTCCAACCTCTGATTTCCCCTCTGTAAATCGCTTCCCCTTCTTCACCTACTTCCGGGTGACCTCCTGGTTCTTGGAACGTCTCGCACAACAGCTGCTGGCACGAAACCATGAGTAAAGATTCTCAACTACAAGGACACAACCAGTATAAAGGGAAATGCAATAACATTTGTAGAAGTCATGTGATCAGATGTATGGTCAGACCATCACATGATCAAACCTCCAAGAGTCAAGCTGCATTGATCCGAGAACGGCTTCATATTCATGTTAAAAGTTCCGGTTTCAATACATGGTTAGCGTATTTATACAATACAGGGCACCCTTTCCAAGGTCTCAATCTAGGTCACAGTATTATCCATATATTCTCATACTGCATTTCTGATATAATTCCAGTCTTCTACTTGATTTATTATGATTGAAGGTAATACTTTTAGATTAGAATTATTTAACTCAAATGCAATTGTTACTATAATGAAAACATAAACATTAATTGTCGATAGTAATATGTTTCTTCGGTCTGATGAATGATCCTAATACACAGTAACTAATATCCCCATCTCGCCTGCAAATATTAATACCGTAAGTTAGATTTTTAAGCGTGTAATTTTTGCAGGATACAGGCATTCGGCGATTTTCAGCACCATGCTGTGACTTTTGCCGGGATAGTTACAGCTGGAAGAATTCTGGATAGAACCCAGAGTCCGAACCCTGGTTTAAACCAGCAACAGCTGGATAAACGTTAACCGCATCTGCAGCTACATGTACCGAGCGCTAGAGCTGACCCCGGAATGATCAATAACTCCGTGGATCAAGAATAGTGAAGACGACCTGAACCTCCCAGCTGGAACTTATGGCGAAACATACACTCAGAATACTGGCCAGTAAACGCCCAAAAAAGAACAAGGACAAAAAACGTAAGGTTTCTCTATAGGAGTAGCTCTTAGTCTTTCAATTGACCTTTTATAACTTGCGCTTAGAGTGGGAATTTAAACCACCAAAGTAGTTTCATTTTATTCTTTCACACCCCCCCGCCAAAAAAAAATCTCTCCGGATTGGCATCCATTTTCTTAATGCCTGTTTGTAAAGACCTTGAGATTTTTTTCAATGTTAAAAGGTATTCTATAAATGCAAGTTGTTGTTATCTGTAGGGGCACTGTCTCCAAGAAAAATGACTTACTTTTCTGATGGTTTAAAAATGGCCCAGATTTTGTGGTCAGTGGCGAACGAACGGCGCCAGCCATTCATTACACTTACACTGGCCCACAGGCTTTCTATGGACTTTTGCACTGGAACTTGTGGTGATTAAAAATCCATTTTGGCATGATGCCCTCTAAAGGGATCTGGGACCTGTGTGAACAGGGTCAGCAAATGTGCATCTCCTTAACCAATCACTGCATAATCCTTGCTGACCTGCGCAGAGTCTGAACCAGGAAGTGTAAATTAGAATAGTTAATTCAATGCCAAATTATGTACAGAAAGCAAAATAAAGAGGGAAAGCAAGATGGGATTAAGAGAGAGAGAGATAAGAGACAATTAAAAAAAAATCTCTAACAATAATTACAATCTGAAGGAATGAGACTCCACACTTGTAAAAGTTAATTTTCAGTGCCAGAGAGGTTGTTTGGCAGAAAATAAGACTTATTACAGCATTAAAAATGTACTTACACTGGAATGGACAAGTCCGAACTTGTTCTGGTGTGTTTAGTGGGTATCTGTCACGCAAGTACAGCAACTTCACGCCCTTCCATATGTTTCAATGCCGAGTCTCTTGCCGAGATACTGTGATAGCAAAGCTTCTGGAGGAGCAGGGCAACTCCTGATTTCTACATTTAACTGTGCATATGCAGTCGCCGAAAGTTGCTGTGCGATTTACACTTTAATAATGGTGAGCCAAATAGGCGACCGGAAGCTCGGGGTCACCCTTACGGACTGAACGGAGGTGTTCGCAAAGCAGTCACCCAATCTGCGTTTGGTCTCCTCAATGTAGAGGAGACCGCATCGTGAGCACTGAATACAGTATACTAAATTGCAAGAAGTACAAGTAAATCGCTGTTTCACCTGGAAGGAGTGTTTGGGGCCCTGGACAGTGGGAAGGGTGGAGGTAAAAGGGCAGGTGTCGCATCTCCTGTGCTTGCACGGGAAGGTGCCAGGCGAAGGGGTGTTGGAGGTGATAGAGGAGTGGACCAGGGTATCGCGGAGGAAGCGGTCCCTTCAGAATGCTGAAAGGGGAGGTGAGGGGAAGATGTGTTTGGTGGTGGGATCATGCTGGAGGTGGCGGAAATGGTGGAGGATGATCCGTTGAATGTGGAAGGCTGGTGGGGTGAAAGGTGAGGACAAGGGGAACCCTACCGTGCATCCGAGAGGGAGAGGAAGGGGTGAGAGCAGAAATGTGGGAAATAGAATGGACCCATGGCTGTGTCAACCATGGTAGAGGGGAATCCTCGGTTGAGGAAAAAGGTGGGATGGCTTATCAGAGGAAGGCAGCAGCAGCCAACTTCCTGGCATCAGGGGTGGCTCTGCTGCACAGGACGGGAGGATAAAGAGGGGTAGAGCTATTGTAATAGGGGATTCTATTGTAAGGGGAATAAATAGGCATTTCTGCGGCCACAAATGAGACTCCAGGATGGTGTGTTGCCTCCCTGGTGCAAGGGTCAAGGATGTCTCAGAGCGGCTGCAGAACATCTTGGAAGGGGAGGGTGAACAGCCAGTTGTTGTGGTGCATATAGGTACCAACGACATAGGTAAAAAAACGGGATGAGGTCCTAAAAGCTGAATACAGGGAGTTAGGAGGTAAATTAAAAAATATGATCTCAAAGGTAGTAATCTCAGGATTTCTACCAGTGCCACGTGCTAGTCAGAGTAGAAATAGAAGGATATTTCAGATGAATACGTGGCTAGAGGAATGGTGCCAGGGGGAGGGATTCAAATTAACATTGGAACCGGTTCTGGGGGAGGTGGGACCAGTTCAAACTGGACGGTTTGCACCTGGGCAGGCCAGGACCGATGTCCTAGAGGTAGTGTTTGCTAGTGCTCTGGGGGAGGGTTTAAACTAAAATGGCAGGGGGTTGGGAACCTGAGCAGGGGGACAGAGGAAAGGGTAACAAGGAGAAAAACAAAAGTGGCTGTCAGAGAAATCAACGGTTTAAATCAAACATGGCCACAGTAAATAATAATTCTAAAAGTTCTAAGAGCGTTAAGAAAACAAGCCTGAAAGCCTTGTGTCTTAATGCGAGGAGCATTCGTAATAAGGTGGATGAATTAGCTGCGCAAATAGAGGTAAACAAATATGATTTGATTGGGATTACGGAAACATGGCTCCAGGGTGGCCAAGACTGGGAACTCAACATCCAGGGGTATTCAATATTCAGGAAAGATAGGCAAAAAGGAAAGGGAGGTGGGGTAGCATTGCTGGTTAAAGAAGGGATTAACACAATTGTAAGGAAGGATACCACCTCTGATGATGTGGAATCTGTATGGGTAGAACTGAGAAATACCAAGGGTCAGAAAACGTTAGTGGGAGTGGTATATAGACCTCCAAACAGTAATGTGGAGGTTGGGGATGGCATTAAAAGGGAAATTAGAGAAGTGTGCAATAAGGGCACAGCAGTCATCATGGGTGACTTTAATCTACATATAGATTGGGCTAGCCAAATTGGCAACAATACTGTGGAGGAGGAATTCCTGGAGTGTTTACGGGATGGTTTCCTGGACCAATATGTCGAGGAACCAACCAGAGATCAGGCCATCTTAGACTGGGTATTATGTAATGAGAAAGGATTAATTAGCAATCTTGTTGTACGAGGCCCCTTGAGTCAGAGCGATCATAATATGATCAAATTCTTCATTAAGATGGAGAATGAAGTAGTTGACTCAGAGACTAGGGTCCTGAATTTAAATAAAGGAAACTATGATGGTCTGAAGCGCGAGTTGGGTAGGATTGATTGGGGAATGTCACTCAAAGGGTTAATGGTGGATAGGCAATGGCAAACATTCAAAGACCGCATGGATGAACTACAGAATTTGTTCATCCCAGTTTGGCATTAAAATAAAACAAAAAAGGTGACTCAACCGTGGCTAACGAGGGAAATTAGGGATAGCATAAGATCCAAGGAGAGGACATATAAATTGGCCAGAAAAAGCAGTAATCCAGAGGATTGGGAGCAGTTTAGGATTCAACAAAGGAGGACAAAGGGATTAATTAAGAAAGGGAAAATAGAATATGAGAGTAAGCTTGCAGGGAACATAAAAACTGACTGTAAAAGCTTTTATAGATATGTGAAGAGAAAAAGATTGGTGAAGTCAAGCGTAGGTCCCTTGCAGTCAGAATCAGGGGAATTTATAATGGGGAACAAAGAAATGGCAGACCAATTAAATACATATTTTGGTTCTGTCTTCACAAAGGAGAACACAAATAACCTCCCAGAGATGTCAGGGAACATAGTGTCTGATGAAAGGGAGGAACTGAAAGAAATCAGTATTTGTAGGGAAATGGTGTTAGGGAAATTGATGGGATTGAAGGCCGATAAATCCCCAGGGCCTGATAATCTACATCCTAGGGTACTTAAGGAGGTGGCCCTAGAAATAGTAGATGCATTGCTGATCATCTTCCAACATTCGATGGAATCTGGAACAGTACCCATGGATTGGAAGGTAGCTAATGTTACCCCACTGTTCAAAAAGGGTGGTAGAGAGAAAATGGGGAATTACAGACTGGTAAGCCTGACATCGGTAGTGAGGAAAATGCTGGAGTCCATTATAAAAGATGTAATAGCAGAGCACTTGGAAAGCAGTGACAGGATCGGACAAAGTCAACATGGATTTACAAAAGGTAAATCGTGCTTGACTAATCTACTGGAATTTTTTGAGGATGTAACTAGTAAAATAGATAAGGGAGAACCAGTGGATGTGGTGTATTTGGACTTTCAGAAGGCTTTCGATAAGGTCCCACATAAGAGATTAGTGTGTAAAGTTAAGGCACATGGGATTGGGGGCAAGGTATTACTTGGATAGAGAACTGGTTGGCAGACAGAAAGCAAAGAGTTGGAATAAACGGGTCTTTTTCCGAGTGGCAGGCAGTGACTAGTGGGGTACCGCAGGGATCGGTCCTAGGACCCCAGCTATTCACAATATATATTAATGATCTAGACAAGGGAACTAGATGTAATATCTCCAAATTTGCAGACGACACAAAGCTGGGTGGGCGTGTGTGCTGTGAGGAGGATGACGAGAAACTACAGGATGATTTGGACAGGTTGGGTGATTGGGCAGAAGCATGGCAGATGCAATATAATGTGGATAAATGTGAGGTTATCCACTTTGGTGGCAAAAACAGGAAGGCAGATTATTATCTGAATGGCAATAGATTGGGAGAAGGGGAAGTGCAACGAGACCTGGGTGTTCTTGTGCACCAGCCGCTGAAGGTAAGCATTGCAGGTGCAGCAGGCGGTTAAGAAGGCAAATGGTATGTTAGCCTTCATAGCGAGAGGGCTTGAGTACAGGAACAAGGATGGCTTGCTGCAGTTGTACAGGGCCTTGGTGAGACCACATCTTGAGTATTGTGTGCAGTTTTGGTCGCCTTATCTGAGGAAGGATATTCTTGCCATGGAAGGAGTTCAGCGAAGATTCACCAGGCTGATACCTGGGATGGCAGGAATGACGTATGAGGAGAGATTGGGACGATTGGGCTTGTACTCGCTGGAGTTTAGAAGAATGAGAGGGGATCTCATTGAAACTTATAAAATTCTGGCAGGACTGGACAGACTAGATGCAGGGAGGATGTTCCCGATGGTCGGGGAGTCCAGAACCAGGGCAGCACGGTGGCATAGTGGTTAGCACTGTTGCCTCACAGCGCCAGAGACCCGGGTTCGAATCCGGCCTCGGGCGACTGTCTGTGTGGAGTTTGCACATTCTCCCTGTGTTTGCGTGGGTTTTCTCTGGGTGCTCCGGTTTCCTCCCACAGTCCAAAGATGTGCGCGGTTAGGTTGATTGGCTATGATAAATTGACCCTTAGCGTTAGGGGGATTAAATATGTGGGGTTACAGGGATAGGGTGGGATATGTGTTGGTGTAGGGGTTACGGGGTTTGGGTGGGATATGTGTCGGTGCAGGCTCGATGGGCCGAAATGGCCTCTATCTGCACTGTGGGGTTTCTGTGATTCTGTGATTCTGTGAACCAGGGGTCACAGTCTAAGGATAAGGGGTAGGCCTTTTAGGACAGGAATGAGGAGGAATTTCTTCACCCAGAGAGTGGTGAACCTGTGGAATTCTCTACCACAGAAGGCAGTAGAGGCCAATACATCAACTATATTCAAGAAGGAGTTGGATATATTTCTTAAGGCTAAAGGGATCAAGGGGTATGGGGAGAAAGCAGGAACCGGGTACTGTACTTGGATGATAAGCCATGATCGCATTGAATGGCGGAGCAGGCTCGAGGGGCCGAATGGCCTACTCCTGCTCCTATTTTCTATGTTTCTATGTAAGGAAGACATGTCGGAAGTACTAATATATGGAGGGTGGCATCATCAGAGCAGTTGTGGTGGAGACAGAGAAACTGGGAGTTCTTACAGGAAGCGGGGTGGGAGGAAGTGTAATCCAGGTAGCTGTGGGAGTCAGTGGGCTTGTAGTGAATGTTTGTCAATAGCCTATCCCCAGAGATGGAGTCAGAGAAGTCGATGAAGGGAAGGGAAGAGTCGGAGATGGACCATGTGGTGAGGGAAGGGTGGAAATTGGAAGCAAAGTGAATGAAATTTTCTAGTTCAGGGCGAGAGCAGGCAACAGCACTGATACATTCATCAATATACCGGAAAAAGAGCTAAGGGAGGGGACCTGAGTAGGATTGGAACAAAGACTGTTCCACATATCCCATGAAAAGGCAGGCATAGCTGGGACCCATGTGGTTCCCATAGCAACACCTTTAATTTGGAGGAAGTGAGTGGAGTCAAAGAAGAAGTTGTTCAATGTGAGAACAAGTTCAGCCAGGCGGAGGAGGGTGGTGGTGGATGGGGACTGGTTGGGCCTCTGTTCAAGGAAGAAGCGGAGTGCCCTCAGGCCATCCTGGTGGGGGATGGAGGTGTAGAGGGATTGGACGTCCATAGTGAAAAGGAGGCGGTTGGGGCCAGGAATCTGGAAACTGTTGAAGTGGCGGAGGGCGTTGGAAGAGTCGTGGATGCAGGTGGGAAAAGACTGGACAAGGGGAGAAAAAATAGAGTTGAGATAGGAAGAGATAAGTTCCGTGGGGCAAGAACAGGCTGAAATGATGGGTCTACCACGGCAGTCCTGTTTGTGGATCTTGGGAAGGAGGTGGAAGCGGGTTGTGCGGGGTTGGGGAATTATGAGGTTGGCGGCCGTGGAGGGACGATCTCCAGAGGAGATGAGGTCAGTGACGGCCTTGGAAACGGTGGCTTGATGTTCAGTAGTGGGATCTTGGTCCAGGTGGAGGTAGGAGGAGGTGTCGGAGAGTTGGCGTTCAGCCTCCGCACAGTAGAGGTCGGTTCGCCAAACAACAACAGTACCATCCTTGTCAGCAGGTTTAATGACAATGTTGGGGTTGGATCTGAGAGAATGGAGTGCTGCAAGTTCAGAGGGAGGTAGGCTGGAGTGAGTGAGGGGAGCAGAGAAATTGAGACGGTCGATGTCACGCCGGCAGTTTGCAATGAAAAGATCTAGAGAGGTTAAGAGGACAGAATGAGGGGTCCAGGTAGAACGAGAATTCTGAAAATGGGAGAAAGGGTCAGTTGTGCGTGGGGGAAGACTCCTGGCCAAATAAGTGGGCATGGAGACGAAGGCGGCGGAAAAAGAGCTCAGCATCATGCCGAGCTCGAAATTCATTGACGTGGGGGCGTAAGGGGATGAAGCTCGGGCCTGTGATGAAGCTCGGGCCTGTGCTTGTGTTCATACTCCACATGAGTCTCCTCCCATTCCATCTGATCAGTAAGTTCGCAGATGACACGAAAATTGGTGGAGTGGTAAATAGCGAGGAGGGAAGCCTCAAGCTACAGGATGATATAGATGGGTTGGTCAGATGGGCAGAAAAGTGGCAAACGGAATTTAACCCTGAAAATTGTGAAGTGATGCATTTTGGAAGGACTAAAAAGGCAAGGGAATACACAATGAATGGTAGGACCCTAGGAAGGACAGAGGATCAGAGGGACCTCGGTGTGCATGTACATAGATCCCTGAAGGCAGCAGGACAGGTAGATAAGGTGGTTAAAAAGGCATATGGGATACTTGCCTTCATTAGACGAGGCATAGAATATAAGAGCAGGGTGGCTATGATGGAGCTGTACAAAACGCTAGTTAGGCCACAGCTGGAATACTGTGTGCAGTTCTGGTCGCCACACTATAGGAAGGATGTGATTGCATTGGAGAGGGTGCAGAGGAGATTCACCAGGATGTTACCTGGGCTGGAGTGCTTCAGCTATGAAGAGAGACTGGACAGGCTGGGGTTGTTTTCCTTAGAGCAGAGAAGGCTGAGGGGGGACCTAATTGAGGTGTATAAAATTATGAGGGGCGTAGACAGAAAGGAACTTTTCCCCTTAGTAGAGGGGTCAATAACCAGGGGGCATAGTTTCAAGGTAAGGGGCAGGAGGTTTAGAGGGGATTTGAGGAAAAACTTTTTCACCCAGAGGGTGGTTGGAATCTGGAACTCACTGCCTGAAAGGGTGGTAGAGGCAGGAACCCTCACAACATTCAAGAAGCATTTAGATGAGCACTTGAAAAGCCCTAGCATACAAGGCTACGGACCAAGGGGTGAAAAATGGAATTAGAATAGATAGGGCTTGATGGCCGGCACAGACACAATGGGCCGAAGTGTCTCTTTCTGTGCTGTATAACTCTGGCCTAGAAATTCGGTTGGTTGCGCCAGCAATTAGCGCCTAAAGAGCCCAAGAATTGGGGCGTTACCCAATGTTCGGGCGGGCGCAGTGAAGATAGCTACACCTCCCATATTGCGTATCCATTTAGCGTCAGCGCTAACTCTTAGCGCGCGCCCGCGTGCGCAGGCAGCTAATGACGTCATTTCAGTGTGCAACGCCTTTTTGGCGCCCCTGACCGGATATTCGGTGGCGCCCGGAACCTTTCCACCTGGCGCTATTAGTGACAGTTGGATGGAACGTTCCCAGGCCCTTCTCGGAGCTGGGGGGCGCTATTTAAAGGGGACAGCTCTAGTATAAAAGCTGCAGGCACTTGGCCTGTTCATTCTGTTCGTTGCTGGAGAGAGTTGGTGAACTACTGTTGCACACTATTTTTCGGATTTAGCCTTCAAAGACTTGGGACCTGCAGGCCTGTCCGGAGCAGTTGGAGCGCTAGGCATTACTGCGTGTTGCCCGTCTGGCATAGCAATGGGAGCTGCTTTGGAGGGGAACGTCCTCATGGCCGGACACTTGGAAGGGGCACAGAGACGGCGGGAGAGAGGGCCGGGATTGGCCAGAAGGAGGAGGGGCAATGGAGGTGGCACGGTGGCATAGTGGTTAGCACTGTTGCCTCACAGCGCCAGGGACCCGGGTTCGAATCCGGCCTCGGGTGACTGTCTGTGTGGAGTTTGCACATTCTCCCCGTGTTTGCGTGGGTTTCCTCCGGGTGCTCCGGTTTCCTCCCACAGTCCAAAGATGTGCGGGTTAGGTTGATTGGCTATGATAAATTGACCCTTAGTGTTAGGGGGATTAAATACGTGGGGTTACGGGGATAGGGTGGGATATGTGTTGGTGTAGGGGTTACGGGGATCGGGTGGGATATGTGTCGGTGCAGGCTCGATGGGCCGAAATGGCCTCTATCTGCACTGTGGGGTTTCTGTGATTTCTGTGAGGTCGGCCAATCCGACGATACGCTGCAAGGGTTTTCAGGCAGCAGGTGTCATACCTTACCATGTCCGAGGAGCAGTGTCTGCGAAGGCTCAGATTCGGTAAGGAGATTGTGACTGAGCTGTGCCACCTGCTTGCTGAGGATCTGCAGCCGCGTCTACGGTGCAGGACCTCTCTGTCGGTTGCCGCCAAAGTGACTGTTGCCCTGAACTTTTACGCAAGCGGATCCTTTCAGTTAGCCACTGGGGACATTGCGAATATAACACAATTTGCAGTGCATTGTTGCATCCGGCAAGTGACAGCTGCCCTCTATAGAAGGAGGCGTCAATTAATCACCTTCCCTGTGACCCTGGAGAAGCGGGCGGAGCGCGCGCAGGGCTTCGCTGCTATTGCGGACTTCCCCATGGTGCAGGGGGCCATAGATTGCACACACGTGGCTTTGCGGGCGCCATTGCAGAATCCAGAGGAGTTCCGCAACTGAAAGGGGTTCCACTCCCTCAATGTACAGCTGGTCTGTGACCACCGCCAGATGATAATGGCAGTCAACGCACAATTCCCTGGGAGCAGCCACGATGCGTTCATCCTGCGGCAGACCTCAGTTTCTGACCTTTTTGAGGGCCTGGCTCACCCACGAGGCTGGCTTCTGGGCGACAAGGGCTATCCTCTCTGCCCATGGCTCATGACCCCACTCCATTTGCCCGCCACCCCGGCAGAAGAGCTTTACAACAGCAGCCATCAGGCAACCAGGAACATTGTCGAGCACACTATTGGTGTGCTCAAACAGCGATTCCGCTGTCTGGACCATTCGGGGGGGAGCCCTGCAGTACTCGCCGGAGCAAGTGGGTCGCATCGTCGTCGTCTGCTGCATGCTCCACAACTTGGCCATTTGACGAACCCAGCCAATGCCAGCCGACCCTCAAGGTCCAGCAGAGCAGGCGGACGAGGAGGAGGAGGAGGAGGAGCATGCGGATGAGGAGGAGGAGGAGCATGCGGGTGAGGAGGAGGAGGAGGAGCATGCGGACGAGGAGGAGGAGGAAGATGGGAGGGCTCCTGAAAGTGGAATGGCCGTCCGTCAGAGGCTCATAAGGACTCGGTTCTAGGCCCCTCTGACGGAATGATGGCTGTCATTCGTCCTGCGCACTTCGGATCGTTCAAAGCCTAGAAAGTCCACCATGAGTGTAAATAGTTACGAGTACCATTGTAAATTTTAAAAAATCTTTATTTTCAAAAAAGTGCTTCCTTCCAGCATAACAATGTCATGTCAACAGAAACCATAACTAACAAAATAACAGTCAACTCTCTGGCAAAGCCGCAAAACTAAACAAACCATCACAAACAATCACAACAGGTGAGGGCGTCCTTGAATTTGGAGGAAGAAACGTCTCAGCAACTCCCTCTACTGCTGGCCCCTTGATGGAGACTGATGCACTATCAATTGCTACAAAAGACTGGAGATTGAGAAAGTAATAAACAGGCTTTTATTACCAAAGAACAGAGCATGCCTCTTGTGGTTGCCTGGTATCCAAAAGGGCCGGAGGCTTCTGAGCAGCGACCTTTATACCCAGCCATGAGGGTGGAGCCAGGGGCGGAGTCAGCTGAGGCATGCACAGACAAGTACAACAATATGCAAGAGTGAACAACAGTACTAACAGTGAACAACAGTACTAACAACAGTGGTGAACAACAATACTAACAACAGTGGTTTACCACAGAGACCGACTTCTCTTTCGCGGTCGGCCCCTTCCCTCCCTGCTGCTCCTACGTAATTGAACCCCAGTGGCGGGGTCAAGGCTGGGGGATGCCTGGTGACTGTCTGGAATCGTAGAAGCCCCTGATGGACGGCCTAGACGACCTCTAGGCTTGGAGGGTGCGGAGGCTGGCTGCTTGATCTGGCCATGGCTGGAAGCAGTGTGCATTGCAGGTGGTGGCAGCTGCACTGCAGACGTTCCAGCGGTGGCATGAGCAATGGTCACCTGCCGAGAGAGGACACCTGCACCATGGTCGGACGACACACTGGCTCTCGGAGGGGACCGGCTCGGCTCCACCGCCACAAGCGACTACTCCACTGATTCCTGGCCTCGTGTGGTACTGGAAGGGCCCGGGGTGATCCTAGCTGATGCAGATAGGGTGGCAGCAGTGAGAGTTCGCATTGCCTCAATCTGGGTCTGGACGAGGCCGGCAAGTGACTGCGTGGCAGCAGTGAGGACCTGTGAGCCAGGTGCCAGTGCTTCGGAGAAGCCCTGGACAGTTCTCTCCATTGCTTCGGACAAGGCTGGAGCAGTCCATTCCACTGCCTCGGATAAGCCCTGGACAGGCCTTTCCAGGGATTGTCCGAAGCTCTGAACAGTCCTTTCCATAGCGGCCTCGAAGCCCTGGACAGTCCTCTCCATTGCTGCCCCAAAGCCCTGGACAGTCCTCTCCATTGCAGCGCCAAAGTCCAGCACACTCTTTGCCAGTGTTTCTATCGACTGAGGCATCCTCCCCACTGCAGCCATAAGCTCAGTGTGCCTGAGCCGGGCCTGGGTGCTCATTTCAGCCAGGCTACGCACCTCCTCTGCACTCTGTGCAGCAGTCATCGCTCCGTGCCTCGCCCTCAGGGGAGCCGGTGCCTGAACTTGCCTACCCCCCTTAGGTTGATGCAGGCTGCTTGTTCCGGCAACTGGCTCCTCATCAGAGCCCCCCCCACCTCCCCTCCAGGGAGCTACTATCCCCAGTCTGCAGATGTGTTGGCTCCCCTGCGGCTGGAACGGATGGTGCGGCTTCCTCCTGATCCTCGCCTCCGGAGCCACTGGCACTGGCAGCTTCAGGGCCCGGATCCCGAGCTGGTGATGCAGCATCTGAAAGCAGGGAGGTGGAAGAGTGGCTTTAGCAAAAGGACAGGTTGGCAGCAAGGCATGCCAGATTGCGGCAAGGCTCTGACATGGCTCCACAGTGAGAAAGCATGCTGGCGGGGGACCAAGTGGAAGGAGACAGCTGAAAAAGGTGAGATCCTTACCATCGCTGTCGACAATGGGGTCGGCAGCTGCAGTGGTAACAGGACCACTCAGACGTCCTCCAAGAATCTGATGCACTCTCTCCTCGAGATCCGTCAGAGTGACCACTTGTGGAGGTCCTCCACCGGTTCGAAGCTGGTCCTTGCAAATCGTCGCCAGCTTGGACTGCAGGGGAAAGAAGGGGAAGTTCTGTTACATGATGCCCTGAGTGATCATCTCATGCCCCCCATGGTGCAAGAGCCCTTACATGACGCCTTGAGTCAAATGTGCATGTGTGTGCCCAGAAAGGGCCATGGGTGCTTGCTGACAGATGGCCATTGGGGCATCGCGCACCCTGTAGCCATGAAGTCAGGTGCAGATGGAGGGAATCAGAAGTTTGCATAAACACCACTCACCCTAACGACCCGAGTGAGGTCGTTGAATTTCTTCCTGCACTGAACAGGGCTCCTGGTCGCTATGCTGCTGGAGTTGACCCTCTGACAAACATCCCTCCAAGCTCGGCGGTAGTCCTTTTAATTCAGCCTCCTGCCATTGTCAGGATAGAGAACATCTCAACGGCGCTCCACTGCGGCCACCAACTGCTCCAGAGCCTCAGTGCTGAAGCGCTCTGCTCTCTGTCTCACCTTCTCCATCTTGACCAAGTTTTTTGCGCCAGAGAAGGGCGTGCGCCGATTCTGAGGCCTACAGGGCGATGAGTGTGGAAGCTGAGGCTGACTGACCCACCCCTTTAAGAGCCGGCCGGCGCCTGGAAGTCTCGTGGTTATTGGTAATTGAGATCACCTTCGCTGCGCCCGTCCGCGCCGATATTGGGTAGCGCCGGAAGTTTTGCGCCTTAGGAGGCCCGTGCAACGTCTGAATTCGCGCCTCAATCACCTTTGGGGGCGATGCAACCCAATATCGCGCCAGGCGGCGATAAGTTTCGTCTGGCTATAAACTTTGCGCAGCGCCAGTTCTAACGCCTCAAGCGGGGTTATACCCAATTTCTAGGCCTCTGACTCTATCTACCTCATCTCGGCCTTTCAGCATATCTTTCTTTTCCCTTTTCTTTCATGTACTCATCTAGCTCCTTTTGAAAGTATCTAAGCTATTTGCCTGAACCACTTCCTGTGGTTGTGAGTTCCACAATCTAACCACTCTCTGAGTAAAGAAATTTCTCCTTATTTCCCTATTGTATTTGTGGCCCCCAGTTTTGGATTTTGCCACAAGTGGATACATTCTTTCCACATCTACCCTGTCCAACCCGTTCATAATTTTAAAGACCTCTATCAGGCCACCTCTACGTTTTTTCTTTTCTAAAGAAAAAAGCCCCAACCTGTTCAATCTTAATAGCTGTAATCTCTCAGTTCTGGTACTGTTAGATCCGTGGTTCAGTGGATAAATAATTACACGGATGCTGTACATTAACAAATAACAGGTCTTTACTGGAGGAGGGTAATCTCTAGACTGGGGTACAGAGGCATGCGCACAGCTTATATGCCGGTATGGTCACTGTCGGTACTACAGTATACAGGAGCTGTAAAAAGTAGTTCTGACTTAAAGCACACACACTACAATTCCTCCCTTTTTAGATTAATAATACCCCCTTAATATTCAAATGACAATTACATTTTTACATGTACATTCAATAACAAAAGTCCATTTATAGATTCAGTCTTTGGGGCGGCTTCCTGACCCTTTCGGGATAGCGCCTTTCCGGAGGTTCTTGTTCTTGGTGCAGAGGCGATTCTGACCCCTTTTCATCGGGTAGTTCATCGGGTTCCACTGCTACTGGGTCTGAAGTAGATGCTACCGGTATGTCGGGTTCATCCCCAGGTACTCGAGACATGGGGTTGACGCCTTCCTGTGACGCTAAGATCTGATCGACGTGGCGTCTCACAATGTTCTCCCCGACATCCACTGTGTACATTAATGGCCCCTGCCTTGTACATATCGTTCCGGGTTGCCACTTCTCTGTTCGATAGTCGCGGGCCAAGACTGGTTGCCCTACATTGAAGCTCCTTGTCGGCTTCTCGTTGATGTGCTGGAATTGTTTGTCCTCAACATTTCTTCGCACATTTGGTCTGAGCAAGTCCAGACGAGATCTCAACCTTCGGTTAAAGAACATCATGGCCGGGGTCTGGTTGGTAACTGCATGTGTCGTGTTTCGGTAGGCTAATAAGAAATTGTCCATCTTATGCTGTAGTGGAATTTCCTCGTCGCACATGGCCTTTATCGCCTTCTTAAAGGTTTGTACTAACCTCTCAGCCAATCCATTGGTGGCTGGATGATACGGGGCGGATGTGTAATGCCTTACCCCATTCCTTTTCATGAATTTTTGGAACTCGTCGGACACAAACTGTGGTCCATTATCAGAGCAGATCTGCTCTGGCAAACCGTTTCTGGCAAATATGGTCCGTAGGACTGCAATAGTTTTCTCTGTAGTGGTTGAAGACATCTTTATCACCTCAGGTCACTTTGAAGGAGCATCCACTGCTATTAAGAACATTGAGTCCATGCATGGACCAGCGAAATCAATGTGCACCCGTTGCCATGGAGAGGAGGGCCACTCCCATGGGTGTAGAGGGGCATGTGGTGGTGCATTTTGGACCTTCTGGCATCCTAAGCAGCTCTTAGTTAGGTCTTCGATTTGTTGATCGATTCCCGGCCACCACACACAAACCCTAGCAAGGCTTTTCATTTTCACTCCCCCCAGATGACCTTCATGTAGCTCCTTTAGCACTCTCTCCCTTAACTTGGATGGAATCACCACTCTGGATCCACACATCACTGTCCCCTGGCATACTGACAGCTGTTCTCTTCTGGATGAGAATGCTGGCAACAGTGAGTCGCCATGTGTTGGCCATCCCCTCACCGTCAATTCATATACCCGTGACAGCGTCGGATCATTGCGGGTCTCCTCTATATCCGCGTTTGTTACTGGCAATCGTTCAGTTATCGATGAATAAAATATCTCGATAGGGTCCACTGCTGGTGCTTCCTCCACCGCAGGCAGTGGCAGGCACGATAGCCCATCAGCATTCCCATGCTGTTTCGTGCCTTTATATTCTATTTCATATTGATTCGCCCCTAGAAACAGGGACCATCTTTGTAACCGCTGTGAAGTCATTACTGGCACGCCCTTCTTAGGATTAAAGATGGAGACAAGTGGTTGGTGGTCAGTCAGCAAGGTGAACTTCTGCCCATGCAGATAATGGTTGAATTTTTTTACTCCCCATACTAGGCTGAGGGCCTCCCTGTCAATCTGGGCGTAGTTGCGCTCGGCTGAGGTTAGTGACCGAGACGCAAAGGCTACTGGCCTCTCCAACCCGTCTGGGAATTTGTGCGACAGCACTGCTCCAATGCCGTAGGGTGATGCATCGCATGCCAAACGAATTGGTAGTGCTGGGTTGAAATGGGCCAACACCTCTTTTGATGTGATCAATTCTTTACACTTCTGGAAAGCTCGTCTACATTCGTCATCCCACTTCCATGGTACCCCTGTTTGCAGTAGGGTGTTCAGCGGGTGTAATACCGTAGACAAATTTGGTAAGAACTTGTGGTAATAGTTTACCAGCCCGAGGAACGACCTCAGTTGTGACACATTTTCCGGTGCTGGAGCCTTGACTACTGCCTCAATCTTGTCAGGGGACTTATGTAAACCCTCTTCATCGATGACGTGGCCGCAATACGAGATCTGTTTCTGGAAAAACTCGCACTTGTGGCAATTAGCTCATAGCCCATACTCCTTTAATCTGGCGAGCACCTTCTCCAAGTTAGCAAGGTGATCACCGTCATTTTCGCCCGTGACCAAGATGTCGTCCAAATAACACTGGGTCCCTGGAATCCCTTGCAGGACCTGATCCATCGTCCTTTGCCAGATAGCCGGAGCCGAGGCTACTCCAAACACCAGCCAGTTGTATTGATAGAGACCTTTATGAGTGTTGATCGTAAGGTAATGTTTCGAAGCTTCTTCTACCTCCATTTGCAAGTACGCCTGGGCTAGATCAATTTTGGTGAAGCGTTTACCACCAGATAGCGAGGCGAAAATATCCTCAATTCGTGGAAGTGGATATTGCACCATGTGAAGGACTGGGTTCACTGTCTCCTTAAAATCCCCACAGATGCGGACCTTCTTTGGTTCCCCAGGCGTATTACTCAACAACCTCTTCATTACAGGAACGATGGGTGTAGCCCACTTGCTCCAGTCCACTTTGGACAGTACTCCTGAACGTTCCAACCCTTCCAGCTCTGCTTCAACCGCTGGTCTGATCGCATAAGGCACTGGTCTGGCCTTCAGAAACTTTGGGCTTGCATTTTCCTCTATTTTAATTGTTGCTGTTATTCCTTTTAGTGTTCCTAGTCCCTCCTGGAACACTTCTTTTGCATCGGTTAGCATTTTTGACAGTCATCCAGGTGTGACGTCGTCATCCTTTTTGGCCTCAACCTTCAGTGCCTGTATGGAATGCCAATCTAATTGTATCTTCCGGATCCATTCACGTCCTAGCAGTGGTGGTCCTCCATTTGGCAATACATATATATCCATTTTAGGTATTTCCTGGCCTTTATATGTCACTTTCACCCTTATTTTTCCTTTGGGGTAGAATTTTTGCCCCGTATACGTCTTCAAGACAATCTCTGTAGCTTTCAAGGGTATGTGTGAAAATAGCCGCTTGTAGTCCCTTTGATTTATGACTGTTAGAGCTGACCCTGTGTCCAATTCCATTTCCACTTGGACTCCGTCTATCTTGAGTGTAACCCAGATAGTCTGGTGATCCTCCATTTCGGTTACATTATTTAGTTTCAGACAACCCAGCTCCTTGCTTCCGGAGTCTGTGTCACTTTTCTGTTCGTCTGAACCACTGTCCATCACCTGGTGTACCTTTTTGTACTTCTCCTGTGGAGATTTCTTACTGTTGGTTTTCTTCCCAGACCTGCAGACTCTTGCTTTCTTCCCAGACCTGCAGACTCTTGCTATGTGTCCTGCTTTCCCACATTGTCTGCACACTTGGTCCTTGAACCAACAATCTTTCTGGTCATGTGTTGTTCTGCCGCAGCGATAGCACTTCCCTGTTCCATAGGTCATTTCGTTGGTGCCATATTCTTGCGGTCTCCGTTGTATCTCTGCAGCGCCCCTTGCGGCTGCTTCGTGTGATACTGCCATACTGAAAGCTTTGTCCAGCATAAGGTCCTTTTCTGATAGAAGCCGTTTCTGGGTTCTTTCACTTTGTAGCTCACACACAAACTTGTCCCTTAACGTGTCTGCGAGTCCCACTCCAAACTGGCAGTATTTCGATAGCTTGCGCAGTTCCGTTAGGTACCCAGCATTGCTTTCGTCTTTGTGTTGGTTCCTTTTATGGAACTTAAATCGTTCTGCTATCAGCAGCGGTGTGGGATTTAAGTGGTCCTGTTGGATTTCTACTATGCTTTCAAAATTCTTGTTTACTGGCTTCTCTGGGGTTATTAGATTTTGCAGTAACCCATAAGTTTTTGCACCCATGGAATTTAACAGAACCAGTGCTTTATTAGCATCTGGCACTTCATTCGCCCTGCAGTACACCTCAATACGTTCCACATATGTCGCCCAATCTTCGACTTCATTGTCGAACGTAGAGATACTGCCACTCTTCGGCATCCTTGGTTGTGCGTTAACTATCACCAATGGCGCCTCCCGCACTTCCCCTTCTTCTCCGTTGGCACAAAATGGCGTCTCCCGCGCTTTCCTTCCTTTCCGCGCTCGCCCGTCTTCTCCGCTGCGGCTTCGCAAAATGGCATCTCCCGCGCTCTTCCTTCTCCGCAGCTCAATGGCGTCTCCCGCGCTCTCCCTGCTTCTCCGCGGCTCAATGGCGTCTCCCCTTGCTTCGCCTCGCGGACCCTGATCAGCCCGTGATCCCTGGCTGTGCTCTGCGCATTCTTCTCTTGATATTTGTCGACGCCGCTCAGTCTAGAACCCGGCTGTTTCTTACCCTCTCTCTCTCCGGTTTGCAGTATTTTTCCTCGACGCCACTCGGTGATCAACCCCCGGCTGCGCCCTGCTCTCTTCACCCTCTTTCTTACCCCGTCAACGCTGCTCGGCTCTCTCTCTCTGCCGTCGGTCGGCTCCAGCCGCCGCTGCTTGGGAAGGGTCTGCTCTGGACCTGTCGTCGGCCTCTTACTGCTTGTTGTGGCTGGGGAACCAAGCCCGGCTCTCCACAGCCTCCCCAGTGAAGTTGGATCTCTGCCTGACTGCTGGGCGGTTGCTCGCGGTCGACGCCTGTGTTCCTGGACTCGACTTTTTTTGTTTTTTTTGTTTTATGTTGCAGGTAGATTCGCATCGACACTCGTCGCCACTGTTAGATCCGTGGTTCAGTGGATAAATAATTACACGGATGCTGTACATAAACAAATAACAGGTCTGTACTGGAGATGGGTAATCTCTAGACTGGGGAATCTCTAGACTGGGGTACAGAGGCATGCGCACAGCTTATATACCGGTGTGGTCACTGCCGGTACTACAGTATACAGGAGCTGTAAAAAGTAGTTCTGACTTAAAGCACATACACTACAGGTACCATCCTTGTAAATCTTTTTTGCACTTTCTCGAATGCTCCTATGTCCTTTTTATAGTATAGAGACCAGAACTGTGCCCATATAAAACAAAGTGCAGCCTGACCAGAGTCCTATACAAGTTTAACATAACGTCACTACTTTTCTGTTCTATAACCCTTTGATATAAATCCCAGTGCATTGTTAGCAATTTTAATTGCTTTGCTGACCTGCGATGCTGCTTTTAATGGCTTGTTCACCTGTATCACTGGATCCCTTTGCTCTTCTACCCCATTCAGTTTTTTTTTATTTTTTAAGTGTAGGTAATGTTTCTATATATTTTTCATATAGGACCCTTAGAACGAGCAGACCAAAGAGATTTTTGTCAAATCAGTCGGACTGGCTTCAAACCTAGGTCCCAAAGGTGAAAGGCCATTTATAGCCACTGCACCATCCATTAAATGTCCCTTGAACGTATGACACAAAGTGCTGGGCCAGAGGCTGGGGGTTCATTGCAGTTCAGTTGTTCAATATTCCAATTCAATAAAGTGTTTTAACAAAACAGAATAGTTTTTCTCTCGTCTCCCATCAGATGTAGTTGGAGCTAAGATGGTTCGTAACAAGGATGCAAGTGTGAAATCTACACTGCAAGAGTTTATAGTGTATTTAATTTTCCTGTTGGATCTATCCATATGTAAGTATCAAAACAATGATATATTCTCTAATACAATAAATTCTCATGGTTTTTCTGAATAGGGCTAGATTGTATGAGATTTCAAAAAGTTTGATGGTTCATATGATTAGGTAAGGTATATAGAGATCAATAATGTGATGCTTGATGCTGATAATCTCGCTGTGCTTTGGCCATTAGTGTCCTGCATCATTGGGCATCGAGCCTACTCAACAACTGGCACACATGGTGTGCCATAATATGACCAAGAAGTGCCTGACGCACTGGCAACCTGCGCACTCATTGTGCACTAGGCTCATTAAGACCCCGACAACATGTAAATTGGGGCTATGCCCCATAAAGTGGTCTAAACACCTGAACTGCAGTCCAAATGCTCAGTGCCCATATAAAACAGGCACTGCAGTGGAGGCCCCTTTCCTGTAGTTAGGACTTTATTCTTTGTTTTGAGAGTGGTTTCCAGTAGTTGCTGTGCTCAGTTACTTCCATTTCACTGCTTTGTTGCTGCTCAGCCAGAACTGAACTTATTGAGAGTGTCTCGCAGCTGAATCCCAACTGCTATCTGAGCCTGTTTCCCTGGCAACTGTTACTGTGTGCAAGCTCTAGAGGAGTTCTGAGTATCCAAGAGAAGGATGAGAAATGCAAGACCTTAAGTGATCAATTAGAACCTGTCCCGACACAACCACCCATGTTGAGAGGGGCAATCATACCTAGACCTCTCCAAAGAAACCTGAATGGGAGACTGATTCTCCAACGAGATAGTCCCAGAACTGAGCACAATCCTGCAGCCAGACCTGGAAACTATTTCCACCACGGGTCTGCCAGTGGCTGTCAAGGAAACTGCTGTGTTGAATTGTATGCTGCCAGGTTCTTCCAAGCAACAACAGGAAATAGCCATCAAATTTCACAAGCTGCAGTGCAAAGTTTTAACATGCCTGTGCCAGTCAATTGATCTGTTTTCCGACAGCAGACAGGCAGCAATATGAGAGATCGTTGCACTTTTACTAGGCTGTAGCTTCTGCTGTCTTCTAAGCATTTGTGCCCCTTTAAATCCATTCCTACCTCTTTTGCTGCTGCAGTGGAATTTTCCTCTGGGCCAATGGTAGGCTCCCTCTCGACTGCGCAAATCCCATTGGGTGCCCAACATGCATTGGAACTGACTCTTGACAAAGGAAAATCGGTTGGGGTTGGGTCAGATTTGGATGGCGTGGGAAAAAGTCTCACCCTATTGGAACTCTGCCCCAGTGAGTTGGGGTACTCCATCCCTGAAGGCTATAGGGACCAGTTGAGCAAGTTTTTATTAGTGTTACTTGAAGTAGATGTGAATCATTTTTAAGTTTTATGATATTTGTAAGGTTTTTTAAGTATCCTTAAGAATTTTAAAACTTTATTTAACTAAGTATTTAAATGACTCTGGACACAGGAAAATAGGTCTGAAATGCACAAAATATCATTATCAAAGGTAAGAATTGGCCAGATCACTTCCAATAATCGTGGATTCAATCCTTATGCTGTTAATAAATAAAACAGCAAAAAAGATGCTATTTTAAATTTGATGAAGTAAAATCTACAAATAAAATGCACATAATGAGGAAATACATTCTCTTAATTACTATTGTAACATTTGATGTAGAGATTATCTGAAGTTTGAATTTAAAATAGTGCAGAGTGCCTTAGGACAAAGATAATATAATGTGAGTCACATACCTAAAACTCTACATGACAGGATATATAGCATTACTATTACATTAGAGTGCTGGATTCACTGTCTGATATGCATGGTGTTCTTGATGATGTCTGATACACCTTGACAGTTTTCTTTCTTTTGCAGTGACCTTTGGAATGGTAAATTCCAACATGTATTTCTTCACCAAGGTTATGTCTAACCTCTTCCTAGAAACCACCTCCTTTATCAATGACGTAAACTTCAACTCCATAAGCAGCATGGTGGATTTCTGGGAGGTATCAAGATGTCTCTTAAACAAAATACATGCTTTGATTATAGTCTTCTAATAGTGCATCAATAACTGGAACTAACAGCAACTTTTGGTTGTTTTAAATGAGAAAAATAGACTTGCTTAAAGGGGAAGATAAGCCTTAGAGGAGCACTTGTTGATCAAAGTACTCACCGATTATATAGAAAAAAATCCCGTTTTCTTTTATATTTTTGTAAAACTTTAAATTTTATTAGCTGCATGGAAATGCTTGAATCGGGTCTCCACCCTGCGCCCCCCCCCCCCCCCCCAACCTCCCCCAAGGCTGTTCCAGTGTCGGCATCAAGAGGGGTTTGTTCCTGAGCCTAAGCTGCTCCGTGTGAAAGAGCAGGGGTCCTCACTTCAGATTGGCCTGAGAGATTCTCGAGCGCTGCAGGGCGCTGGGAAATCACATCATGGCATTTAGGATGCAGAGTATCCTGTCTATAGTGTAATTTCCTTGAGTTAGTGGCTCCAGCAGCATTCAATCTGATTTCAAGTCCTGCCCTGCTGTCTCCTATGGAACTACACTGGGATAGATGGAGGCACCACTTGGCTGTAACAGCACCAGAGTACTATATCAAGGTTGGAGATCCAACTTGAGGGTGTTCATGTGCGTGATGAGATGTTTTTACAAAAACTTCAAAGAAAACTTTGGTATGCTGTACATTTTTTTCTGTAAAATGGGGAATAGCTTGAACACAAAGTACTCCCCCTAAACTTGCCCCCTAAATAATCATCCAGGTCAGAATTTCTTTTTGCAAAAAACAATAGAAAGCACGCAACTAAAAATGTTTCATTTTTAAGTTAGAAAGTTTTGCAAAACTCATTCAATAATTTTTAATGAAATATACCCAAGTACACCCACCATATTATAATTTTTAATTATGCTGGCACCAAATGTCACATAAAATGTATTGGTGTCCAAATGTAGCAATTGTGCAGCTGTAATACAAGGTGTAAAATTATAAATGGACTTAGTAGCCCCATTTTTTGTTTTGTTTTGTCTTTTCCTAATTTTACCTCCCCTGCAAATAGACTCAAGGAAAACATCAGTGATATGAGCAGTTTTTTTTGTCTTCTGCATTAATTATATAGTTATAAATAACAATTGAGGCAATCCCTGTGCATTTTATAGTTTGTTTTTAAATAAAGGGGGGGAAAGAAGCTCGCATTTACATAACATCTTATAGCTCTCAGTGCTTCGTTTCTGAATTACTTTGGAGTGCAGTGGCTGTTGTAGGGGAAGATATAGCTAAGTGTCTAAATTGGTTCAGAAACCCATGTACACTAATGGTCAGAAAGAACACTAATTTCACACCCTGTTAGAGGAGATTTTCAAAATAGCAGAAAGCGGTGAGGGGGAACCGTGATATAGGCAGTATTATAGATCCCTCATCCTCACGGTATATTATAAGTAAGGGTGTGCCTAATGAGCTTTTCTCGTTCCTACTTTTTTGTGTAAATACAAGTACAAAAGTATATATTAAAAACTGATAAATATACATTGTGAAAAGAATATATCTAACCATAATATTGTCATTTTAATTATCCACTAAGGAACTCATTTCTGTTTGTTGAGGTCTAGGATAAAATAAGTATAGGGATATCACAAGGCTTCTGGTGTGATATATTTATGCAAGTAAGTTCAACCACGTAATATTCAAGCAATGATGTCCAGTTAGACCCATAATTTTTATAAATATTCGTTGTTAAAACAGGCGCTATGTAGTGTCTTAACATTTTCACTGTACAAATATGACAAGAAATGGCAGCATACTTGCTGTATAAAAAATTTGAGTTTTTTTCATATTACTATGAGTATGTGCTTCTGCAGAGGTGTAACAATACTTAACGGAATTCAGGGAAGGAATTGACTGTTGCTGGGGTGTGAGACATGTTTCACACCAATAGTTCTACTAGGGCTGTTTCACTGTATGAAATTTGATTTATTATTAATGATAATTAACCAAACCAATATTATTGTGGACACAACTGGATGTGAGTTCTAATACTCAAACTTCAGAGAAACTGTGAAAATGCCCAGACCCGTAACAAAGCAACAGAGAACAGAAAGATTCACAATAAAAGACAAAGGGGGTGATTTGTTTTTTGGCTACCACCCCGTTTATAATGAAACATGGGTGGAGGCAAAATGAAAGTCACATGTGGAACAGACCAGCTGACTTACCGCTGGTTGTACACACGTTCCGATTTTCAGGCGGACTTTGGATTGCCTGAGATCCCACCGGAAACAGACAGGGGCCAAATGAATATATGTAAATCAGGGTCAAATTATATTATCAAAGGGGCATTTTCTTCCATGCATGCATTGCTGCCATCAGGATCTTTATCCCTCCCCAAACCACGGGCTGTACAAATGAAGAGACGGCCATTTATAGTACATTTAAAGGGATCCTCAGCTGCTCTCGGGTAAAATGCTGGCAAATGTTTGCTTGTGTTACATTGTGATTTTTGGCTGCTTAGACAGTTTCAAAATGTAGAACATTAGGGGGCTTCTCGCAATGTACTTTTTCTTCATGGGGGGTCCTTCTGGCAATTCCACTCTGGCAAGAGGAGGAGGAGAGCTGTAGCTGTAGCTGTAGCAGAAGGATGAAGGAGCAAAGAGCTGTAGCTGCAGGGAGAAAAATTAGAAGGGCACATCTTTGCAGGAATCCTTACCCTCCTAACAGTGTATATAGGCCCATAACAACGTACCTGCAATTCTCTGAGGAGCAGTGTATAAGGAGGCTGAGCTTCTCTAGGGAGTAGGGAGTCTGTCAGAGTTTTTGTTGCCTCCTGCTGCCAGAGCTAAACCAGCATTGTCTGTTGCAGTCAAGATCACTGCAGCCCTCAAATTCTTTGCCTCTGGCTTCTTCCAGGCTGTTACAGGGGATATCAGCAATACCAGTCAGTCTGCAGATTATGCTTGCATTAAGCAGATGATTGATGCCATGTTTGCTAGAGCAAACACTTTCATCACTTTCCCCATGGACATGAGGAATCAGCAGCTAGAGCTTGGGTTTTGTACAGATTGCAAGCTTTTCCCAAGTCCAAGGCAGGATGTAATCCCTTTGGGCTCCTTCATACAACCCCACGGACTTCATGAATTGCAAGGACTTCCATTCCAATAATGTGCAACTGGTGTGTTATCATAAGCAGCATATCATGCCGGTCTGTGCCCACTTTCCTGGCATTTGGCGTGACCTTTTTATATTGTGGCAATCCTCCATTCCCCCACTCTTTGCCTCTGAGAGGCAGGCTGCTGTGGGACAAGGTCTATCCACTGCAAATTCTCATGACTCATGACTCCTCTCAGGAAACCACACTCACTGGCTGAACTACACTATAAGCAGATCCATGGCTCATTTAAAGCCCTTATTGAGCAGACTATTGGAATCATCAAGCAACAATTCTGCTGCCTGGACAGATCTGATGGCTTCTTGCAATATATGCCACAGGCTGTCCCGTATGATAATAGTTTGCTATATGCTGCATAACTTTGCATTGCAACAGGGACAATACATAGAGCCACCATTGGGTGTGGACATTCAGCATGATGGAGAGAACACTGATGACATAGAGGATGGCAGAGAAGTGAAAGGGCTCTAACAGTTGTCTGCAGCCAGAGCTCTCTGGCAGCAGCTCATTAAGGTTCTTCAGATGAACAATGCCTGCTCCCTTGCATTAACAGTCACGTTCAAAATCTCTTCCAGTCCTTCCACCCTCAAATAAACTGCAGCTGCCCAAGGACCAATACCAATATTCGAGTCAACTAACATTGCAAGGTCACCAGTTGCTACAGGAACACTCTCTGCACACAAGTATTTCAATAAGAATAATTTTCCTGCCTTATACAATTGCCTAAAGCTAGTTATCACCCTGGTTTGAGCCCATATTGAGCTCATCTTAAATCTTATCATACCGATTCTAATGCTGCTAGGAGGTGGTCCCCCATTGACTGCAACATGGGAGCAGGGAGACTGCTGTGGCTCAGTCAAGGGCTTTAGAGATGCTCATGGTCAGTGACCTCTAGAAGCTTGGACCTGAGAGCACCCAGCTGCAGACTGCAGCAACTCCGCAGATGCTGGGGCACTCTGGCCCAGTTTGCTTTCTGCCACTGGGGTGGGCAAATGGTCTAGGGGGTCATGAGGGTCCAGACATACTGTCACTAAGAGATGGCAACATATTCCTTTCTCATTGCATAGCTGACCCTGCTACCAGGCTACAGTTTAGCATTCTCACTAATCTGCAAGAGAGCAGACTGTAGGAGATCTGTCATCCAACAGCAGCTGCTGTCCATTCGGTCTCCAAGTCTGTCCATGGTGCAGATGATGGTTGAGAACAAATACTGTATGGCCCCAGTATGAACATCTTTAAGAGATGCTATCACTAGTGCCACAGACTCCTACAGGGCCCAGCTGCAGTGTCCATTGAGGTGACAACATGCTCCCTGGTTGACTGCAGAGTGTCAACGCCATGCACCAAAATGTGAAGCTTGCAATGCATTGTGGGCTGTGAGGATCTTTGAAATTTAAAGGGCCATGCACATTGAAGCAAGGGAAAATAAAATGCACTGATTCAATACATTTTTCAGCCCTTTCTGTCTTTTAACAAATAATCAATATTTAAAAGAAGTTCCAGATGTCAATATTCAGCACTTAAAGCTGAATTATCTTCCTAAACTCAACAAATGGGATAACTACCTCAGCACTACCACAAATGGCTCAGCAAGCCAGGGAAGGGGCACCCAGGGTCTTGCATGCAGCACTCCAGCTTTGTGCAGGGGTCAGCACTGCAAGACTGGCCTTCTACCCACAGGGGCCCTCTACCCACAGGGGCCAGGAGACCCTCCAGAAAGAACAATGCGGGTGTACCTTACCAAGGCCGTTACTGCCAGCAGTGTCACCCCCACCACCTGGCTCCAGTGCCCAAAGAAACTTCATGACCTCAGACCACTGGTCAATGTCAGTGAATGCATCTTCAAAAGACGTCGCCTACCAACTGATCCACTAGTGTCACACACTGCTCAATGCAGGACCCCCAATCACTCGCCTACCAACAATCTGCACCAATGATGAGGCACATCTCCCATTCCTAGCCTCACCTCAACCCCTTGGAGGAGACGGTGCTGGCCATTCTTGCTAGGGGCAAAGCTGAGCCCTTGGCCAGCAACAGAGCTGAAAGGATACAAGATGCTGGTATCCTCACAAGTTATCCTATTTCTGGCATGCACCTCTAGGCTTCCCGCCCTCTCGTCAGCACAACTCCATCCTTGTGCCTTCCGCATTTCACACACCCAAGAAATGCATCCTGCCCAGCCAGTGGGACCGCAGGCGGATGATTCCATCCCAGATATGCCGACCACAAAGGGGCTGTCTGGGATACATCCTTCCGTCTGATTGCTCCTCTTTGGATTCCTCCTCTTCTGCGCCTTCCTCTTCCCTCTGCAAGCGGATGCTGCAAATGTGAAATGACAGCATAAAATGCTGCAAATACTCAATTGGTCAGGGAGTATGTCGACCTGAGATGTAAACTCCACGGATGTTGCGTGACCTGCTGAGTATTCGCAGCATGTTCTGTCTTCTCAAAGGTGTTCACTTACCATCTGAGCCCTTGCAAGCGTCCAGCAGCACTCCCAAAACACTTAAAAAAAAACTTTTCACATCTATTGCAGCAAGCCACCACTTCAATAAATTAAAGAAAACCCAGTCCAAACCCTTCCATTTAAACTCAACTGATTGATGTGTGTGTCCCTTTACCAGCTGCAGATATCGCCCCTGTCAGCCTGCTTTGGTTAACCTGGCGTGCTGAGGACCCAACGCTGACTTGAGCACTAGGGTCAAAGTTCGTGTAGATGACATTAAGTCAGTGTTGCACGCTGACTGATGTCACCATGCCACCATTTTTTTTCATGGCGCTGCCGGGGGGCATCCAATATGGAGGCCACCGCCAGGACCACCTCCAGGTGGCGCAAGAGCAGCGGCCTCCACTTTTTCACACATCGCTGGCACTACCAGGTAGCGGGAAGGACATCAGTTTCTCTTCCTAGGCCTTTAAGATCTGCAAATCTGCTCTCTTTAGCAGAGTTAGGACGCAAGCTGCCATGAGCACTTTCTAGTGTCATGCTTTGCGCGTACACCTGCTCCTGCTCCCTTGTTATAAGTGAGTCACCCAGTGCATTCCCCTATAACTCACTATCTACCACAGAAGGTGCCGATTTCTGTGAGACAGAGTGACTGCATCTTTGGAAGGGATCTCCCCAACAGTCTGTGTAATTGCAAGGCCAGAGACATCTGATGGGCCGAGAAAACGGGGAGCAGGATAAGCGTTAGCACATACTGGCAAGGGGAAACAGTAGCAGATGAGTGTCAGCATAATGCACCACCAGGTTGCCATGCTGAGTGTGTGAGTGACATAGTTAAGTGGAAAGAGAAAAGGAAGTGAAGATACCCAAACATCCGATGATGTCTGTCCTATACCCTGGCCGTCTTCAATGCTGTGTGCCAATGATGTTCATGGCTGCGTCCTGTTCTGGTATTTTTGCTTCTGTTGCGTGTCACCATCTGCAAGAAGAACTGTCGGGTCCATTACACCTGAAATAAATGTAGAGCCAGCTTAATGGGAAATAAATAGAGAGACTCCTCGCCCCTATAGACTAGGAGTACAGGGACATTTAAAACTTGTAAAAGGAAAATATAAACTCTCCTTGTTACTGTACATAAAATCATGGGGGGTGGATTTTACAGCAGCAGTTAGCACTGTTTCACCTATATAATTCCCCCTGAGATATTATACAGATTAATGTAATGCACAGAGTATAAAGTACAGCAAATCACCAGTGTATCTTTTAATTTGTGGAAAAGCGCCTCATTCCCGTAAAATCTGACTGGATAAGGAGCAGCAGAAATGAAACAAACTTCCCTAATTATGACGTGTCCAGTCACTGACCTCCAAAAGAGTAATTCTAATGATCAGGGAATGAGACGGGACTGAGGGACATTTAAAGGCTCCACACAACCAGCACTTTATGTAATAAATACATTTACTAACAGTCATTGATTATACCAAATAGTGGGAAGGAGATGGAAAAGCAAATCTGCAAGAAAATTTCAGAAAGACGTAAAAACAATATAGTAGTGATAATTGGAGACTTCAATTATTCTAATGTAGACTGGGAAAATAACAGTGTAAAGGCAAAGTGGGGTAGGAATTCCTGAAATATGTACAAGAGAACTTTCTTAATCAGTGTGTTGCCAGCCCAACCAGGAAGGAAGTAGTGCTGGATCTAGTTCTAACAAATGAAAATGTCTACGGGGAAAGGACGAGGGATTGGGACTAGCTGAAGTGCTTGTGCAGAGAGCCAGCACAGGCTTGATGGGCCAAATGGCCTCCTTCTGTGCTGCAACCATTCTATGATTCTAAGTGGGGCAAGTGAAGCATGTTTCAGTGGGGGAGCATTTGGGAAACAGTGATCACAATATAATTACATTTAGAGTAATTATGGAAAAGGACAAGGAAAAATCAACGTGAAAATACTCAATTGGAAGAGTGCTAATTTCAGTGTGCAGGAAAGGGATCTGGCCCAGAAGATTGGAAACAAGTTTTTCAGATAAAACAGTAAATGAGCAATTGGGGGCCTTGAAAAAGAGGATAGTTATAGTATATGCTTATTCTTGTATAGAAGCTTGGTTAAACCACACTTGGAGTACTACACACAATTCTGGTCTCTGTATGATAAAAAAAAGATATAGAGGCACTGGGGAAGGTGCAAAAAAGATTTACATGGGTGATAAAAGTACTGAGAGGTTATACCTATCAGGAAAGACTGAACAGGCTGGGACTCTTTTCTCTAAAAAAGAGAATGCTAGGGAGTGACCTAATAGAAGCCTTTAAGATTATAAAGGGATTTGATAGGGTAGACATGGAGAAACAGTTTCCACTTGTGGGGGTGTACAAAACTAGAGGCTATGAATATAAAATAGTCACCAATAAATCCAATAGGGAATTCGGGAGAAATTTATTTACCCAGAGAGTGGTTAGAACGTGGAATTTGCTACCACAAGGGGTAGTTGAGGCCAATAGCATAGATGCATTTAAGGGGAAGCTAAATAAGTATATGAAGGAGAAAGGAATAGAAATTTCTACCGATAGGATGACATGAAGAGAGACGGGAGGAGGCTCGTGTGGAGCATAAACACCGGCATGGACCTGTTGGGCTGAATGGGCCTGTTTCTGTGCTGCACATTCTATGTAATTCTATGTAAGAGTTGAAGTGGGTTAGTGTGTTGAATGGTTTTCAAGGTGTCTGAGGCAGCTTAGCATAATATGAATAATAAGAGGAAGAAGCAGCAAGTCTTCGGGGGGGGGGGCGGTAGTTGTGAGTGTAGTAGTAGGTTTTTAAGACGTGGGTGCAAGGAGAAGGAGCTGCATTTAAGTGTTTGGTTATAATTGGAGGAGATGCATGGGAAGCAGAGGAGGGAAGGATTGATGATGGTGGAGCTGAAGTAGGATGGTGCAGGGCTGTATGGAGAGTAAGAGTAATTAGAAGAGGAGCCTTACCTTTGCAGTCCTGGTGAGATCATTAAGTTTTTTCCTGCTCTGCTGTCAGGTATTACACAAAATTAGGGCTTTATTACACAAAATTAGGGCTCATGAGATTGGGGGTAATATATTAGCATGGATTGAGGATTGTTTAACAGACAGATAACAGAGAGTAGGAATAAACTAGTCACTTTTGGGATGGCAGGCTATAACTAGTGGGGTACCGCAAGGATCAGTGCTTGGGTCTCAGCTATTCACAATCTATATCAATGACTTAGATGAGGGGACTGAGTGTAATGTATCCAGGTTTGCTGTTAATACAAAGCTAGGTGGGAAAGTAAGTTGTGAGGAGGACACAAAGAGGCTGCAAAGAGATATAGACAGGTTAAGTGAGTGGGCAAGAGCATGGCAGATGGAATAATTTGGAGAAATGTGAAGTTATCCACTTTGGTAGCAAAAATAGAAAGAGAGAATATTTTTTAAATGGTGAGAGATTGGGAAATACTGGTATTCAGAGCGGCCTTGGAAGTCATTGTACACAAACCACTGAAAGTTAACATGCAGGTACAGCAAGCAATTAGGAAAGCACATGGTATGTTAGCCTTTATTACAAAAAGATTGGAGTATAAGAGTAAAGAAGTCTTACTACAATTATATAGGGCTTTGGTGAGACCACACCTGGAGTATTGTGTACAGTTTTGGTCTCCTTACTTAAGGAAGGATATATTTGCCTTAGAGGGAGTGCAACAAAGGTTCATTAGACTGATTCCTGGGATGGGGGGGATTGTCCTATGAGGACAGATTGAGTAGACTAGGTCTATATTCCCTAAAATTTAGAAAAATGAGAGGTGATCTCATTGAAACATATAAAATTCTTACAGGGCTTGACAGGGTAGATACTGGGAGGATGTTTCCCCTGGCTGGGGAGTCTAGAACTAGGGGTCACAGTCTCAGAGTAAGGGGTTGGCCATTTAGGACTGAGATGAGGAAAAATTTCTTCACTCAAAGTGTTGTGAATCTTTGGAATTCTCTACGCCAGAGAGCTGTGGATGCTCAGTCATTGAGTATATTCAAGACAGAGATCGGTAGATTTTGGGATATTAAGGGAATCAAGGGATATGGGGATACTGCAGGAAACTGGAGTTGAGGTAGAAGATCAGCTATGATCTTTTTGAATGGTGGAGCAGGCTCGAAGGGCCGAATGGTTTACTCCTGCTCCTATTTCTTATGCTCTTATGTCCTGGGAACAGTGCTTGTGGCATTTACCTGCTCAGCCATCTCTCTCCATTGCTGCTGAGAAATTTGTCTGGGCACATCTCTATCGATGGGGAAGACTACTTCCTACTGCTGACTTTCTCTATGAACACCTCCACCACTGTATCAGAGAATCTGTTCCTGGGTGAAGTCATGCTGCCTGTGCTCCAGAAAATCGCTTTCCACGCTCATCATCGGAAAGTGGTCCTCTCTTATGGGCTGCTGGCTGCCTTTAAGTAGTGGCGGCTGTTGAATCCGTGATTCTTAAAGTATGACGTTTTCCAATAACTACATGGAGGCTGTAACTTAACAATCAACAGGTGTTTACTGGAGTAGGGTAGTCTTAAGACTGACAGTACAGAGGCATGCTCAAGGCTTATATACAGGTGTGGTCACTGCCGGTACTACAGTATACAGGAGCTGTAAAAGTAGTTCTCTCTTAAAGGTACATACACTACAATTCCTCCCCTTTTAGATTAGCAGTACCCATAATATTCAAATAACAATTAACACTTTAACATGCACATTAAACAGAAATAGTCCATTTATAGATTCAGTCTTTGGGGCAGCTTCCTGATCCTTTCTGGATAGCGCCTTTCCTGAGGTTCTTGTTCTTGGTGCGGAGGCGATTCTGGCCCCCTTTCGTCGGTTAGTTCATCAGTTTCCACTGCTACTGTTTCTGAGGTAGATGCTACCGGTATGTCGGGTTCATCCCCAGGTACGCGAGACATGGGGTTGACTCGTTCCTGTGACGCTAAGATCTGGTCGACGTGGCGTCTCACAATGTTCTCCCCGACATCCACTGTGTACATTAATGGCCCCTACCGTGTGCATATCGTTCCGGGTTGCCATTTCTCTGTTCGGTAGTCATGGGCCAAGACTGGTTGTCCTACATTGAAGCTCCTTGTCGGCTTCTCATTGATGTGCTGGAATTGTTTATCCTCAACATTTCTTCGCACATTTGGTCTGAGCAAATCCAGACGAGATCTCAACCTTCGGTTAAAGAACATCATGGCCGGGGTCTGGTTGGTAACTGCATGTGTCGCATTTCTGTATGCTAACAGGAAATTGTCCACCTTATGCTGTAGTGGAATTTCATCATCGCACATGGCCCTTACTGCTTTTTTAAAGGTTTGTACGAACCTCTCAGCCAATCCATTTGTGGCTGGATGATACGGGGCGGATGTGTAATGCCTTACCCTATTCCCTCTCATAAATTTCCGAAACTCTTCGGACACAAACTGTGGTCCATTATCAGAGCAAATCTGCTCTGGCAAGCCGTTCCTGGCAAATATGGTCTGTAGGACTGCAATCGTTTTCTCTGTAGTGGTTGAGGACATTTTTATCACCTCAGGCCATTTCGAGTGCGCATCCACTGCTATTAAGAACATTGAGTCCATGAATGGACAAGCAAAATCAATATGCACCCGTTGCCATGGAGAGGAGGGCCACTCCCATGGGTGTAGAGGGGCATGTGGTGGTGCATTTTAGACCTTCTGGCATCCTGAGCAGCTCTTGGTTAGGTCTTCGATTTGTTGATCAATCCCCGGCCACCACACATAAGTCCTAGCAAGGCTTTTCATTTTCACCCCTCCCAGATGACCTTCGTGAAGCTCATTTAGCACTCTCTCCCTTAACGTGGGTGGAATTACCACTCGGGATCCACACATCACTGTCCCCTGGCATACTGACAGCTGTTCTCTTCTGGATGAGAATGCTGGCAACAGTGAGTCGCCATGTGTTGGCCATCCCCTCACCATCAAATCATATACCCGAGACAGTGTCGGATCATTGCGGGTCTCCTTCTCTATATCCGCGTTAGTTACTGGCAATCGTTCAATTATTAACGAATAAAATATCTCGATAGGGTCCACTGCTGGTGCTTCCTCCACAGTAGGCAGTGGCAAGCGTGATAGCCCATCAGCGTTCCCATGCTGTTTCGTGCCTTTATATTCTATTTCATATTGGTTCGTCCCTAGAAAAAGGGACCATCTTTGTAACCGTTGTGCAGTCATCACCGGAACGCCCTTCTTTGGATTAAAGATGGAGACAAGTGGTTGGTGGTCAGTCAGCAAGGTGAACTTCTGCCCATGCAGATAGTGGTTGAATTTTTTTACTCCCCATACTAGGCTGAGGGCCTCCCTGTCGATCTGGGCATAGTTGCGCTCGGCTGAGGTTAGTGACCGAGACGCAAAGGCCACTGGCCTCTCCAACCCATCTGGGAATTTGTGTGACAGCACCGCTCCAATACCATAGGGTGATGCATCACATGCCAACCGAATTGGTACTGCTGGGTTGAAATGGGCCAACACCTCTTTTGATGTGATCAATTCTTTGCACTTCTGGAAAACTCGTTTACATTCGTCATTCCACTTCCATGGTACCCCCGTTTGCAGTAGGGTGTTCAGTGGGTGTAATACTGTAGATAAATTTGGTAAGAACTTATGGTAGTAGTTCACCAGCCCGAGGAACGACCTCAGTTGTGACACATTTTCCGGTGCTGGAGCCTTGACTACTGCCTCAATCTTTTCAGGGGACTTATGTAACCCCTCTTCATCAATAACGTGGCCACAATACGAGATCTGCTTCTGGAAAAACTCGCACTTGTGGCGATTAGCTCGTAGCCCATATTCCGTTAATCTAGTGAGCACCTTCTCCATGTTGGCGAGGTGATCACTGTCATTTTCGCCCGTGACCAGGATGTCGTCCAAATAACACTGGGTCCCTGGAATCCCTTGCAGGACTTGATCCATTGCCCTTTGCCAAATAGCCGGAGCCGATGCTACCCCGAACACCAGCCGGTTGTATTGGTAGAGACTTTTATGAGTGTTGATCATGAGGTATTGTTTCGAGGCTTCTTCTACCTACGTTTGCAACTACGCCTGGGCCAGATCAATTTTGGTGAAGCGTTTACCTCCAGATAGCGAGGCAAAAATATCCTCAATCCGTGGAAGCGGATATTGTACCGTGTGAAGGACTGGGTTCACTGTCACCTTAAAACCCCCACAGATGCGGACCTTCTTTGGTTCCCCAGGCGTATTACTCAACGACCTCTTCATTACAGGAACGATGGGTGTAGCCCACTCGCTCCAGTCTACTTTGGACAGTACTCCTGAACGTTCCAACCCTTCCAGCTCTGCTTCGACGGCTGGTCGGATCGCATAAGGCACCGATCTGGCCTTAAGAAACTTTGGGCTTGCATTTTCCTCTATTTTAATCATTGCTGTTATGTCTTTTAGTGTTCCGAGTCCCTCCTGGAACACTTCTTGTACGTCAGTTAGCATTTTTGACAGTCGTCCAGGTGTGACGTCATCATCCTTTTTGGCCTCAACCTTCAGTGCCTGTATGGAATGCCATTCTAATTGTATCTTCCGGATCCATTCACGTCCTAGTAGTGGTGGTCCTCCATCTGGCAATACATATAGGTCCATTTTATGTATTTCCTGGCCTTTGTATATCACGTTCACCCTTATTTTTCCTTTGGGGTAGACTTTTTGCCCCGTGTACGTCTTCAAGACAATCTCTGTAGCTTTCAATGGTATATGTGAAAATAGCCGCTTGTAGTCCCTTTGGTTTATGACTGTTAGGGCTGATCCAGTGACCAATTCCATTTTCACTTGGACTCCGTCTATCTTGAGTGTGACCCAGATAGTCTGGTGATCCTCCATTTTGGTTACCTTATGTAGTTTCAGACAACCCAGCTCCTTGCTTCCGGAGTCTGTATCACTTTTCTGTTCGTCTGAACTACTGTCCATCACCTTCTGTACCTTTTTGTACTTCTCCTGTGGAGATTTCTTACTGTTGGTTTTCTTCCCTGACCTGCAGACTCTTGCTATGTGTCCTGCTTTTCCACACTGTCTGCACACTTGGTCCTTGAACCAACAATCCTTCTGCTCATGTGTTGTTCTGCCGCAGCGATAACACTTCCCTGCTCCATATGACATTTCATTGGTGCCATATTCTTGTGGTCTCCGTTGTATCTCTGCAGCGCCCCGTGCGGCTGCTTCGTGTGATACTGCCATACTGAAGCCTTGTCCAGCGTAAGATCCTTTTCTGATAGAAGCCGTTTCTGGGTTCCTTCACTTTGAAGCCCACACACAAACTTGTCCCTTAACGTATCTGCTAGTCCCACTCCAAACTGGCAGTGTTTCGATAGCTTGCGCAGTTCCGTTAAGTACTCGGCATTACTTTCGTCTTTATGCTGGTTCCTTTTGTGGAACTTAAATCTTTCTGCTATCAGCAGTGGTGTGGGGTTTAAGTGGTCCTGTAGGATCTCTACTATGCTTTCGAAATTCTTATCCACGGGCTTCTCTGGGGTTATTAGGTTTTGCAGTAAGCCATAAGTTTTTGCACCCATGGAATTTAACAAAACCAGTGCTTTCCTAGCATCTGGCACTTCATTCGCCCTGCAGTACACCTCAATGCGTTCCACATATGTCGCCCAATCTTCGACTTCATTCTCGAACGCAGTGATACTGCCACTCTTTGACATCCCTGGGTGTGATTTAACTGTCTAAAATGGCGTCTCCCGCGCTCTCCCTTCTTCTCCGCTGGCACAAAATGGCGTCTCCCGCGCTTTCCTTTCTTCCCGCACTCGCCCTTCTTCTCCGCTGCGGCTTCTAAAAATGGCATCTCCCGCGTTCTCCCTTCTTCTCCGCGGCTCAATGGCATCTCCCGCGCTCTCCCTTCTTCTCCCCGCGGATGCTGCTCAGCCCTTGAGCCCTGGCTGCGCTCTGCGCGTTCTCCTGTGTGCCTTTCCCGTTGCCGTCGCTCGGTCCTGAACCCGGCTGCTGCTTTACCCTCTCTTTGTTTTTCCTCAACGCCGCTCGGTTTTCAACCCCCGGCCGCGCCCTGTGTGCTTCACCCTCTCTCTTACCCCGTCGACGCTGCTCGGCTTTTTCTATGCCGTCGGTCGGCTCCAGCCGCCACTGTCCGGGAAGGGTCTGCGCTGTACCTGTTGCCAGTCTGTTGCTGGATCGTCGTGGCTGGGGAACCAAGCCCGGCTCTCAACAGCCTCCCCTGCGATGTTCACTCTCTGCCGGATGACTGGGCGGTTGCTCGTGGTCGACGCCCGTGCTTCTGGCCTCGACTTTCTTCCACCGCCCTCCCGGAGCGAATCCTTGAAGGGAAATGCAGAGTTGCAGGTAGATTCGGATCGACCTCGTCGCCACTGTTGAATCCATAATTCTTAAAGTATGATGTTTTCCAATAACTACACAGAGGCTGTAACTTAACAATCAACAGGTGTTTACTGGAGTAGGGTAGTCTCAAGACTGACAGTACAGAGGCATGCTCAAGGCTTATATACCGGTGTGGTCACTGCCGGTACTACAGTATACAGGAGCTGTAAAAGTAGTTCTCTCTCAAAGGTACATACACTACAGCGGCCCTTCCCGAATTCTCACCCTGCCAATAGGCGAACTGCCTATAGGGAGCACCATTAGTGCTGGCAGCTCACCAATTGCATTTAAATTAAGCCTGACGACAACTGCCGCCCCATGCACCGTCCACTCGATCTACACCAGACAGGAAAATTGACCCTAAACGTTTACGACAATAGTACAAACTTAGTTTTGCTACATCATCGTGTTATTATTGATTGTTACTTCAGGAACAATTGAAGTATTGAGAACCAGTGGTGACCAAAATGTCTCATTGTGTAGTTCACTAATAATGAGTCTGCATTATTTAAGTTTTTTTTTTTAACTGGAACCTACTGTGCATAAAAATCTGTGTAGCAAAGTAAGAAAAATAAAATTGTATTTAAAGTGAAAATTATTTTTATGCATTTCAGATTAATTTTAAATTCCATAACATTACTATTTACAGTTTGCAGAGGGGCCATTGCTGGATAGTCTTTACTGGAAAGAATGGTACAATGGCCAGCCTTTGTATCAAGGCAGGAACTACATATACTATGAGAATATCCTTTTAGGACGCCCTCAAATTCGACAGTTGAGGGTGCGCAACAATACTTGCACTGTTCATGAATATTTTCGTGAGTTAATTAAAGACTGTCATGATGCTTATTCTTTTGGAACTGAGGATGATTCCCCATTCGGCCCTAAAACTGGAGAAGAGTAAGTTTTATATATATATTTCTTTAATCTTTCAGACAAATTTATTTTTGGAAGTGGAAAGCAAGAACCTGAATTTATATAGTGGCGTTAATACAACAACAACAACTTGCATTTATATAGTGCCTTTAAAGTAATAAAACGTCCCAAGGTGCTTAATGTAGAATAATGTTGCAATGTGCTTCACACAGGCGTGATCAATTAAACAAATCATGAGCCAACGAAGGGACATAGGAATACCAGTGGGTCGCGCAGCCCTTCCACCTGTTCCATCATTCAATCAGATCATTGCTGATCTGTACCTCAACTCCAGCAACCTGCCTTTGATCCATATCACTTGATGCTCTTGCCAAACAAAACTCTATCAATCTCAGTCTTAAAAGTTTTAATTGACCCAGAATCCATAGCCTTTTGGTGGAGAGAGTTCCAGATTTCCACTACCCTTTGTGTGAAAAAGTGCTTCCTGATTACATTTTTAAATGGCCGAGCTCTAACTTTAAGATTGTCCCCTTTCTGGATTCTCCCACCAGAGGAAATCATTTCTCTGTATCTAGCCTATCGAATCCCTTTAACATTTTAAACACCTATCACCCATCAACCTTCTAAACTCAAGGAAATACAAGCAAATTTTATGTAACCTGCCCTCACAATTTATCCTTTTAAGCCTCAGTATTATTCTGGTGAATCTGCACTGTTCCCCTTCCAAGGCCAATATATATTTCTGAGGTGTGGTGCCCAACACTGAATGGATCACACCAGGTGGGGTCTGACCAAGGCTTTGTACAACTGAAGCATCACTTCCTCACTTTTGAATTCAAACCCCTTTTGAGATAAAGGCCAACTTTCCATTTGCCTTTTTAATTACTTTTTGTACCTGCACATTAGCTTTTCGTGATTTGTGTACACGGACATCTAATTCCCTTTGCTTCTCGGCAGCTCCTAGTCTCTCACCATTAAGAATATATTACAATTTGCCTTTCTTTAATCCAAAGTATATGACCTCGCACTTGCCCACATTGAACTCCATCCGCCATAGTTTTGCCCATTCAGTCTGTCTATGACCCTTTAGAACCTTCTTCACCCATCTACACAACTTACTGTGCCTCTTAACTTAGTGCCATCTGCAAACTTGGATGTACAACTCTCTGTTCCTTCATTTAAGTCATTAATATATATGGTGAAAAGCTGAGGCCCCAGTACAGATCCCTGGAGATGTTACATTCCACCAATCGGAGTTCATACCCGTTTATTGATTAGTTTCATGTAATCATTTTCATACACCAGAACAGGCAGACATTACCTTGGTTTAACATCTGATCTGAAAGCTGGCACCTTCGACAATGCATCACGGTACTTAAGTCAGTCCATAATATGCGCTCAAGTCCTGCGTGCAACTTGAATCCACATACTTCTGACTCAGGAGAGAGACCAACTGAATTAAAGTTACCCTGGTGGTGTACCTGATGTAGCTCTTATTGTAGGTTTGGAGGCAGCCTCCTCCAGCTCCCGGAGCTACCTGCCCAGGAAATTAACAACACTATATCCCTTTAAAAATTTCAGGTAGCTGTAGAGCCTAAGTTCTGCCTGATGTGTGTGTCAAGCATTAAGCACATATTTCAACTTAATTAAATCTTACAAATGACTTCTGAGCTGGAGGCCAACTGAACAGACGAGTCCTCTGAGACCCTGTCCTGGGGGATTGTCAGCTTCAGACTATCACTCTCTTTGTTAAGGCGAAGGCTATAATTTGGCCCCTCATAAATGCTTTGAAGACATGTCACTTCTCTTAGTATGGAGCGACAGTTTAAATATTATCAGATACTAGAGGCAGTTCACATGAGACAATGAGGGTCACAGAGTGGTATCTCAGATATTTCAAAGGTCAATGATAGAACAATATCGATTGTTTCCCATCTGACTGGCATGTTCACAGAAAATCTTCCTAAAATAGATAGAAAATTTATAGCAATTAAGCAAATACGAACTGATGGCATCAGTAAATCTGATATTATGTTACAACCCATGTTCTTTCACAGGTTCTGACATCCTAATCACTCAAGTATTATAGTCTTGTAATATGCTGCAAGTTATCCTCGAGGTAGTCAGTGCAATTACGTATATAGATATTTCTGATTTGTTAATTTATGTCTTTTTCTCCCCTTTTTAAAATACCAACAGATGGGAATACCGTATTCCTAATTTTGAGCTGTGGCACTGGGGTAGAATTGGTACATACAGTAATGGTGGTTACATTCTCGAGTTAGACAGAAATAAAGATGTCAGTGCTGAGAAGATTAAACGCCTTAAATCAAAACTTTGGCTTAACAGCGGGAGTAGAGCTGTCTTCATAGATTTTACAGTCTACAATGCAAATGTTAACTTGTTTTGTGCCATCAGGTTTGTGAAAACATTTTGAATATTTTTAGTAATATAGTTCAAATCAAATTTCCACAGTTCAATGTTGTTAGATCCGTGTATCTTGATGTTGTGTCCTTCAATAATTAGACAAGAGACTGCAGGGAACAATCAACAGGTGTTTACTGGATGAGGGTTACTCAAAAACTAACTGTACAGATCCCTACTCAGGGTTTATATACAGGTGTGGTCACTGCCGGTACTACAGTATACAGGAGCTGTAAAAAGTAGTTCTCCCCTTAAAGGTACATACATTACAATTCCTCCCCTTTTAGATTAACAGTACCATAACATTCATTTAACAATTAAATATCAACTAATTACAATTAACACTTTTAACATGCAACATTAACTGTAAATAGTCTATTTATAAATTCAGTCTTTGGGGAGGCTTCCTGATCCTTTCTGGATAGCGCCTTTCCTGAGTGTCTTGCTATTGGTGCGGAGGCGATTCTGGTCCCCTGTTGTCAGTTGGTTCATCCGCTTCCGATGCTACTGTTTCTGGGGTAGATGCTACCTGTACGTCGGGTTCATCACCAGGTACATATGGGCGAGACATGGGGTTGACTCGTTCCTGTGACTCTAGGATCTGGTCAACATGGCATCTCACAATGTTCTCCCCAACATCCACTGTGTACATTAGTGGCCCCTGCCGTGTGCATATCGTTCCTGGTTGCCATTTCTCTGTTCAGTAGTCGCGGGCCAAGACTGGTTGCCCTACATTGAAGCTCCTTGTCGGCTTCTCATTGATGTGCTGGAATTGCTTATTCTCAACATCTCTTCGTACATTTGGTCTGAGCAAATCCAGACGAGATCTCAACCTTCGGTTAAAGAACATCATGGCTGGGGTCTGGTTGGTGACTGCATGTGTTGCATTTCTGTAGGCTAACAGGAAATTGTCCACCTTATGCTGCAGTGGAATGTCGTCATCGCACATGGCCCTTACTGCTTTTTTAAAGGTTTGTACGAACCTCTCAGCCAATCCATTTGTGGCTGGATGATACGGGGCGGATGTGTAATGCCTTACCCCATTCCATTTCATAAATCTTCGAAACTCTTCGGACACAAACTGTGGTCCGTTATCAGAGCAAATCTGCTCTGGCAAGCCGTTCCTGGCAAATATGGTCCATAGGACTGCAATAGTTTTCTCCGTGGTGGTGGAGGACATTTTGATCACCTCAGGCCATTTCGAGTGCGCATCCACGGCTATTAAAAACATTGAGTCCATGAATGGACGAGCAAAATCAATATGCACCCGTTGCCATGGAGATGAGGGCCACTCCCATGGGTGTAGAGGGGCATGTGGTGGTGCATTTTGGACCTTCTGGCATTCTGAGCAGCTCTTTGTCAGGTCCTCGATTTGCTGATCGATTCCCGGCCACCACACATAAGCCCTAGCAAGGCTTTTCATTTTCACCCCTCCCAGATGACCTTCGTGAAGCTCATTGAGCACTCTCTCCCTTAACTTGGGTGGAATTACCACTCGGGATCCACACATCAAGGTCCCCTGGCATACTGACAGCTGTTCTCTTCTGGATGAGAATGCTGGCAACAGTGAGTCACCATGTGTTGGCCATCCCTTCACCGTCAAGTCATATACCCGAGACAGTGTCGGGTCATTTCGGGTCTCCTTCTCTATACCAGCGTTAGTTACTGGCAAGAATGAAATATTTCAACAGGGTCCACTGCTGGTGCTTCCTCCGCAGTAGGCAGTGGCAGGCGTAATAGCCCATCAGCGTTTCCATGCTGTTTCGTGCCCTTATACTCGATTTCATATTGGTGCGCCCCTAGAAAAAGGGACCATCTTTGTAGCCGCTGCGCAGTCATCACCGGAACGCCCTTCTTTAGATTAAAGATGGAGACAAGTGGTTGGTGGTCAGTCAGCAAGGTGAACTTCTGCCCATGCAGATAGTGGTTGAACTTTTTCACTCCCCACACTAGGCTGAGGGCCTCCCTGTCAATCTGGGCGTAGTTACGCTCGGCTGAGGTTAGTGACCAAGACGCAAAGGCTACTGGCCTCTCCGAGCCGTCCGGGAATTTGTGCGACAGCACCGCTGCAATGCCATAGGGTGATGCATCACACGCCAACCGAATTGGTAGTGCTGGGTTGAAATGAGCCAACACCTCTTTTGATGTGATCAATTCTTTGCACTTCTGGAAAGCTCGTTTACATTCGTCATTCCACTTCCATGGTACCCCCGTTTGCAGTAGGGTGTTCAGTGGGTGTAGTACGGTAGACAAATTCGGCAAGAACTTATGGTAGTAGTTCACCAGCCCGAGGAACGACCTCAGTTGTGACACATTTTCCAGTGCTGGAGCCTTGACTACTGCCTCAATCTTTTCAGGGGACTTATGTAACCCCTCTTCATCAATAACGTGGCCACAATACGAGATCTGCTTCTGGAAAAACTCGCACTTCTGGCGATTAGCTCGGAGCCCATATTCCTTCAATCTAGTGAGCACCTGCTCCAGGTTGGCGAGGTGATCACTGTCATTTTCGCCCGTGACCAGGATGTTGTCCAAATAACACTGGGTCCCTGGAATCCCTTGCAGGACTTGATCCATTGCCCTTTGCCAAATAGCCAGAGCTGATGCTACCCCGAACACCAGCCGGTTGTATTGGTAGAGACCTTTATGAGTGTTGATCGTGAGGTACTGTTTCGAGGCTTCTTCTACCTCCATTTGCAGGTACGCCTGGGCCAGATCAATCTTAGTGAAGCGTTTCCCTCCAGATAGCGAGGCAAAACTATCTTCAATCCGCGGAAGCGGATATTGTACAGTGTGAAGGACTGGGTTCACTGTCACCTTAAAGTCCCCACAGATGCGAACCATCTTTGGTTCCCCAGGCGTATTACTCAACGACCTCTTCATTACAGGAATGATGGGTGTAGCCCACTCGCTCCAGTCCACTTTGGATAGTACTCCTGAACGTTCCAAACCTTCCAGCTCTGCTTCGATGGCTGGGCGGATCGCATAAGGTACCGGTCTGGCCTTAAAAAACTTTGGGCTTGCATTTTCCTCTATTTTGATCGTCGCTGTTATGCATTTTAGTGTTCCGAGTCCCTCCTGGAACACTTCTTGTGCGCCAGTTAGCATTTTTGACAGTCGTCCAGGTGTGACGTCGTCATCCTTTTTGGCCTCAACCTTCAGTGCTTGTATGGAATGCCAATCTAGCTGTATCTTCCGGATCCATTCACGTCCTATTAGTGGCGGTCCTCCATCTGGCAATACATATAGGTCCATTTTTGGTGTTTCCTCGCCGTTATATATAACGTTCACCCTTATTTTTCCTTTGGGGTAGACGTTTTGCCCCGTGTACGTCTTCAAGACAATCTCTGTATCTCTCAAGGGTATATTTGAGAATAGCTGCTTGTAGTCCCTTCAGTTTATGACTGTTAGGGCTGATCCTGTGTCCAATTCCATTTTCACTTGGACTCCGGCTATCTTGAGCGTGACCCAGATAGTTTGGTGATCCTCCATTTTGATCACATTATGTAGTTTCAGACAACCCAGCTCCTTGCTTCCGGAGTCTGTATCACTTTTCTGTTCGTCTGAACTACTCTCCGTCACCTTATGTACCTTCTTGTACTTCTCCTGTGGAGATTTCTTGCTGCTGGTTTTCTTTCCCGACCTGCAGACTCTTGCTGTGTGTCCTACTTTTCCACACTGTCTGCACACTTTGTCCTTGAACCAGCAATCCTTATGGTCGTGTGTTGTTCTGCCGCAGTGAAAGCACTTCACTGTTCCGTATGACATTTCATTTGTGCCATATTCTTGCGGTCTCCGTTGTATCTCTGCCGTGCCCCGTGCTGCTGCTTCGTGTGATACTGCCATGCTGAAAGCCTTGTCCAGCGTAAGATCCTTTTCTGATAGAAGCCGTTTCTGGGTTCCTTCACTTTGAAGCCCACACGCAAACTTGTCCCTTAAAGTATCTGCTAGTCCCGTTCCAAACTGGCAGTGTTTCGATAGCTTGCGCAGTTCCGTTAAATACTCAGCATTACTTTCATCTTTATGCTGGTTCCTTTTGTGAAACTTAAATCTTTCCGCTATCTTTCCGCTATCAGCAGCGGTGTGGGGTTTAAGTGGTCCTGTATGTTTTCAAAATCCTTTTCCACTGGCTTCTCTGGGGTTACTAGGTTTCGCAGTAAGCCATACGTTTTTGCACCCATTGAATTCAACAATACCAGCGCTTTCCTGTCATCTGGCACTTCATTCGCCTTGCAGTACACTTCTATGCGTTCGACATATGTTGTCCAATCTTCGACTTCATTGTCGAACACTGTGGCACTGCCACTCTTCGGCATCCCTGGGTGTGGGTAGACTGGCTCAAAATGGCGTCTCCCGCGCTCTCCCTTCTTCCCCGCTGCAGCTCAAAATGGTGTCTCCCGCGCTTTCCTTTCTTCCCCGCTGACGCTGCTCGGCCCTTGAACACCGGCTGCGCTCTGCGCGTTTTCCTGCGCGCCTCTCTCCCCCGTTGACACCGCTCGGTCCTGAACACCGGCTGCGCCCTGTGCGCTCTACCCTCTCTCTCTCCCCGTTGACGCTGCTCGGCCTTTTTCTGTGCCGTCGGTCGGCTCTAGCTGCCGCTGTCCGGGAAGGGTCTGCGCAGTACCTGTTGCCAGCCCGTTTCGCTGGACCACTGTGACTGGAGAACCAAGCCCTGCTCTCGACAGCCTCCCCTGTGATGCTGAAATCTCCGCTGGAAGACTGGGGGGGTTTCCCGTGGTCGACGCCCGTGCTTCTGGACTCGGCCTTCTTCCTCTGTTCTCCAGGAGCAAATCCCTGGGAGGTGATGCAGAGTTGCAGGTAGGTTTGAATCTTCTCATCGCCAATGTTAGATCCGTGTATCTTGATGTTGTGTCCTTCAATAATTAGACAAGAGACTGCAGGGAACAATCAACAGGTGTTTACTGGATGAGGGCTACTCAAAAACTAACTGTACAGATCCCTACTCAGGGTTTATATACAGGTGTGGTCACTGCCGGTACTACAGTATACAGGAGCTGTAAAAAGTAGTTCTCCCCTTAAAGGTACATACATTACAAATGTACATTTATGTTACATTGAAATCCGACATCAACTTGCATTTACATAGCGCCTTTAATGTAGTAAAACGTCCCAAGGCCCTGCACAAGGGTGTTATAAGACAAAAAATTTGACACCGAGCCACATAAGGATAAATTAGGGCAGGTGACCAAAAGCTTGGTCAAAGACGTAGGTTTTAAGGAGCGTCTTAAAGGAGGAAAGAGCAATAGCGAGGCGGAGAGGTTTAGGCAGGGAATTCCAGAGCTTAGGGCCTAGGCAACAGAAGGCACGGCCACAAATGGTTGAGCGATTATAATCAGGGATGCTCAAGAGGGCAGAATTAGAGGAAAGCAGATATCTCGGTGGGGGGGGGGGGGGGTGGAGGTTGTGGGACTGAAGGAGATTACAGAGATAGGGAGGGGCGAGGCCATGGAGGGATTTGAAAACAAGGATGAGAATTTTGAAATCGAGGCGCTGCTTAACCGGGGGCCAATGTAGGTCAGCGAGCACAGGGGTGATGGGCGAACGGGACTTGGTGCGAGTTAGAACATGAGCAGCCAAGTTTTGGATGACCTCAAGTTTACGTAGGGTAGAATGTGGGAGGCCAGCCATGTGTGCATTGGAGTAGTCAAGTCTAGAGGTAACAAAGGCATGGATGAGGATTTCAGCAGCAGTTGAGCTGAGGCAAGGGTGGAGATGGGCGATGTTACGGAGGTGGAAATAGGCAGTCTTTGTTATCCTGTGGATATGTGGTCGGAAGCTCATTTCAGGGTCAAATATGACACCAATGTTGCGAACCGTGTGGTTCAGCCTCAGACAGATGTTAGGGAGAGGGATGGAGTCAGTGGCTAGGGAACGGAGTTTGTGGCGGGGACCGAAAACAATGGCTTCGATCTTCCCAATATTTAATTGGAAAGAATTTCTGCTCGTCCAGATCTGTATGTTAGACAAGCTGTCTGACAATTTAGAGACCGTGGAGGGGTCGAGAGAAGAGGTAGTGAGGTAGAGCTGGGTGTCATCAGCGTACATGTGGAAACTGACGCTATGTTTTTGGATGATGTCGCCAAGGGGCAACATGTAGATGAGAAATAGGAGGGGGCCAAGGATAGATCCTTGGGGGACACCAGAGGTAACGATGTGGGAGCGGGAAGAGAAGCCGTTGCAGGTGATTCTCTGGCTACGATTAGAGAGATAAGAATGGAACCAGGCGAGTGCAGTCCCACCCAGCTGGACGACGGTGGAGAGGCGTTGGAGAAGGATGGAGTGGTCAACCATGTCAAAGGCTGCAGACAAGTCAAGAAGGACGAGGAGGGATAGTTTACCTTTGTCACAGTCACAAAGGATGTCATTTGTGACTTTGATGAGAGCCATTTCGGTACTGTGGCAAGGGTGCAAACTTGATTGGAGGGATTCAAACATGGAATTGCGGGAAAGGTGGGCACGGATTTGGGAGGCAACAACACGTTCAAGGACTTTGGAGAGGAAAGATGGAGTGGTAGTTTGGAAGGACGGAGGGATGAAGGGTTGGTTTTTTGAGGAGAGGTGATGGCGGCAGATTTGAGGGAGAGGGGGACAGTACCTGAGGAGAGAGAACCATTAACAATGTTAGCTAACATGGGAGCCAGAAAAGGAAGTTGGGTGGTCAGCAGTTTGGTGGGAATAGGGTCAAGGGAGCAGAAGGTGGGTCTCATGGACAAGATGAGCGCGGAGAGGTCATGAGGGGAGATCAGAGAGAAACTGGAGAAAGATGTGAGTTCAGGGCTAAGGCAGGGGGAAACCTTAGAGGAAGTTTGGCCCAGTGGGCTAGGGGAAGGAAGGAAAGTGGCAGAGGCAGCTGAACGGATGGTCTCAATCTTAGAGACAAAGAAGTCCATGAGCTCCAACAGTATATATGTGGTGTGGAGATGCCGGAGTTGGACTGGGGTGGACAAATGTAAGAAGTCACACAACACCAGGTTATAGTCCAACAGCTTTATTTGAAATCACAAGCTTTCGGAGCGCTGCTCCTTCGTCAGGTGAAGTGGAGAAACGCATAAAGACACAGCTTATATAGAGTCATAGAGTTTTACAGCACAGAAAGAGGCCCTTCGGCCCATCGTGTCTGTGCCGCCCATCCATCCCTGTCCAGTCAAATCCCATTTTCCAGCATTTGGTCCATAGCCTTGTATGCAATGGCATTTCAAGTGCTCATCCAAATGCTTCTTGAATGTTGTGAGGGTTCCTGCCTCTACCACCCTTTCAGGCATTGAGTTCCACATTCCAACCACCCTCTGGGTGAAGAAGTTCCTCCTCAAATCCCCTCTAAATCTCCTGCCCCTTACCCTGAATCTATGCCCCCTTGTTATTGACCCCCCTACTAAGGGGAAAAGTTCCTCTTTATCTACCCTATCTATGCCCCTCATCATTTTGTACACCTCAATCAGGTCCCCCCTCAGCCTTCTTTGCTCCAAGGAAAACAACCCCAACCTGTCCAGCCTCTCTTCATAGCTGAGGCGCTCCATCCCAGGTAACATCCTGGTGAATCTTCTCTGCACCCTCTCCAAAGCAGTCACATCCTTCCTATAGTGAGGCGACCAGAACTGCACACAGTACTCCAGCTGTGGCCTCACCAGCGTTTTGTACAGCTCCATCATAACCTCCCTGCTCTTATATTCTATGCCTCGGCTAATGAAGGCAAGTATCCCATATGCCTTTTTAACCACCTTATCTACCTGTTCCGCTGCCTTCAGGGATCTATGTACATGTACACCAAGGTCCCTCTGACCCTCTGTACTTCCTAGGGTCCTACCACTCATTGTGTATTCCCTTGCCTTATTTGTCCGTCCAAAATGCATCACCTCGCACTTTTCAGGGTTTAATTCCATTTGCCACTTTTCTGCCCATCTGACCAACCCGTTTATATCGTCCTGTAGCCTGAGGCTTTCCTCCTCGCAATTTACCACCCCACCAATTTTCAAGTCATCTGCGAACTTACTGATCATACCTTTTACATTCTCCTCCAAATCATTTATGTAGATCACAAACAGCAAGGGACCCAGCACCGATCCCTGAGGTACCCCACTGGACACAGGCTTCCAGTCACAAAAGCAACCTTCGACCATCACCCTCTGCCTCCTGCCACTCAGCCAGTTTAGGATCCAACGCGCCAAGGCACCCTGGATCCCATGGGCTCTTACCTTCTTGACCAGCCTCCTATGCGGGACTTTGTCAAAAGCTTTACTGAAGTCCATGTAAACCACATCCACAGCATTTCCCTCATCCACCCCCCTAGTCACCCCCTCGAAAAATTCAATCAGATTTGTCAGACATGATTTACCCTTGACAAAGCCATGCTGACTATCCCCGATTAATCCTTGCCTCTCCAAGTGGAGACTAATTTTGTCCCTCAGAATTTTTTCCAATAATTTCCCTACCACAGATGTTAGGCTCACTGGCCTGTAATTCCCTGGTTTATCCCTGCTACCCTTCTTGAATAATGGTACTACGTTAGCTGTTCTCCAGTCCTCTGGTACATCCCCTGTGGCCGGAGAGGTTCTGAAAATTTGTGTCAGAGCCCCTGCAATCTCCTCCTTTGCCTCCCACAGCAGCCTGGGATACATCTCGTCCGGGCCTGGGGATTTATCCACTTTTTGGCCTGCTAAAACCGCTAGCACCTCCTCCCTCTCGATGCTAATATGTTCAAGTATGTCACAGTCCCCTTGCCCGATTTCTATGTCTGCATCGTCTTTCTCCATAGTGAACACAGATGCAAAAAATTAATTTAAAACCCCGCCTACCTCATCTGGCTCTACACACAGATTGCCACTTTGGTCCCTAATGGGCCCTACCCTTTCCCTGGTTATCCTCTTGCCCTTAATATACATATAAAACATCTTAGGATTTTCCTTTATTTTGCTCGCCAGTGTTATTTCATGGCCCCTCCTCGCCCTCCTAATTTCTTTTTTAAGTACGCCCCTGCACTTTTTATACTCCTCTAGGGCTTCCTCCGTCTTTAGTCTTTTGTAACTGCCAAAAGCCCCCCTTTTATTCCTAATGCATTTTTGTATATCCCTTGTCATCCAAGGTTCCCTTTGCTTGTTGGTCCCACCCTTGACCTTTACAGGAACATGTTGGCGTTGTACTCTCTCTATTTCCCTTCTGAAAGTCTCCCACTGTTTTGATGTGGATTTTCCTATAAGTAGCTGCTCCCAGTCCACTTTGGCCAGATCCTGCCTTATCATATTAAAATCGGCCTTCCCCCAATTTAGAACCCTTATTTCCGAGCCGTCTTTGTCCTTTTCCATGACCACCTTAAATCTCACCGAATTATGGCCACTGTCGCCAAAATGCTCTCCTACTGACACTTCCACCACTTGCCCGGCTACATTCCCTAGAATTAGGTCCAGTACCGCCCCCTCTCTTGTAGGACTTTCTACATGTTGGCTCAAAAAGCTCTCCTGGATGCACTTTAAGAATTCCGCACCCTCTAAGCCTTTCACACTCTGACTATCCCAATTTATATTGGGGAAGTTGAAATCCCCCACTATTATTACCCTATTATTTTCGCACTTTTCTGAGATTTGCCTACGTATCTGTTCCTCTATCTCCCCCTGACTGTTTGGGGGCCTATAGTACACTCCCAGCAAAGTGCTTGCCCCCTTTTTGTTTTTAAGTTCTACCCATATGGCCTCATTAGAGGAACCCGCTAATATATCATCCCTCCTTACAGCAGTAATTGACTCCTTAATTAATATTGCAACACCCCCTCCCCTTTTACACCCCCCTCTGTCTCGCCTGAAGATTCTATACCCCGGAATATTGAGCTGCCAGTCCTGACCCTCCCTCAACCATGTCTCCGTGATAGCAACAATATCGTACTCCCATGTGTTCAACAACAACTTCAGTTCATCCACCTTATTTGCAAGACTCCTTGCATTAAAATAAATGCCTTCCAGCCCTGCCATATTCTCTTTTGCCTTCACATATTTGCTCTGCCTTCCCAGCTGACTTGTTTTTCCCTCTGTATTTGGCTGTAAATCACCCCCTACTATAGCTCCACTCTGTACCCCATCCCCCTGCCATCCCATATAGTCAGAGAATAATGTCAGATGTTTACAGGTAATCTTTCCAACTGCCATTTATCGCACCTCGGCAGAGAGATAATCACAGCAATCAAAGGTGTGAATGGTGTCCAAACAGGAAAACATTACATCAAAGAACATGCAGATGCTGGGGTCTGTATGAAAAACAAAAAAAGACAAAAAACATTTTTTTTGCTGGCAATCACAGCAGGTCCGGCCGCATCTGTGTAGAGAGAACAAAGAACAAGCCAATGTCGACTCGAGTCTGGATGACCCTGCGTCAGGTGGGGTTACATGTAGCGTGACATGAACCCAAGATCTCGGTTCAGGCCGTCCTCATGGGTGCGGAACTTGGCTATCAGTTTCTGCTCGACGATTTTGCGTTGTCGCGAGTCTCGAAGGCCGCCTTGGAGAATGCTTACCCGAAGATCGGAGGCTGAATGTCCTTGACAGCTGAAGTATTCCCCGACTGGGAGGGAACACTCCTGCCTGGTGATTGTTGCGCGGTGTCCGTTCATCCATTGTCGCAGTGTCTGCATGGTCTCGCCGATGTACCATGCTCCGGGGCATCCTTTCCTGCAACGTATGAGGTAGACAACGTTGGCCGAGTCACATAAGTATGTACCATGTACCTGGTGGGTGGTGTCCTCACGTGTGATGATGGTATCTGTGTTGATGATCTGGCATGTCTTGCAGAGGTTGCTGTGGCAGGGTTGTGTGGTGTCGTGGTCGCTGTTCTCCTGAAAGCTGGGTAATTTGCTGCAAACGATGGTCTGTTTGAGGTTAGGCGGCTGTTTGAAAGCGAGTAGTGGAGGCGTGGGGATGGCCTTAGCGAGGTGTTCGTCGTCATCGATGACATGTTGAAGGCTGCGAAGAACATGGCATAGTTTCTCCGCTCCGGGGAAGTACTGGGCGATGAAGGGTACTCTGTTGGTTGTGTCCCGTGTTTGTCTTCTGAGGAGGTCTATGCGATTTTTTGCTGTGGCCCGTCGGAACTGTCGATCGACGAGTCGAGCGTCATATCCCGTTCTTACAAGGGCGTCTTTCAGTGTCTGTAGGTGTCCATCGCGTTCCTCCTCGTCTGAGCAGATCCTGTGTATTCGCAGGGCTTGTCCATAGGGGATGGCTTCTTTAACGTGGTTAGGGTGGAAGCTGGAGAAGTGGAGCATCGTGAGGTTGTCCGTGGGCTTGCGGTAGAGTGAAGTGCTGAGGTGTCCGTCTTTGATGGAGATTCGTGTGTCCAAGAATGAAACCGATTCTGAGGAGTAGTCCATGGTGAGTTTGATGGTGGGATGGAACTTGTTGATGTTATCGTGTAGTCTTTTCAGTGATGCTTCGCCGTGGGTACATAGGAAGAAAATGTCATCGATGTATCTGGTGTATAGCGTTGGTTGGAGATCCTGTGCAGCGAAGAAGTCTTGCTCGAACTTGTGCATGAAGATGTTTGCGTATTGGGGTGTGAATTTGGTCCCCATGGCTGTTCCGTGTGTTTGGGTAAAGAACTGGCTGTCGAAGGTGAAGACATTGTGGTCAAGGATGAAGCGGATGAGTTGTAGGATGGCGTCTGGAGATTGGCTGTTGTTGGTGTTGAGTACTGAGGCTGTCGCAGCGATGCCGTCATCGTGGGGGATACTGCTGTAGAGTGCCGAGACGTCCATCGTGGCGAGGAGTGTTCCTGGTTCAACTGGTCCGTGGGTGCTGAGTTTCTGTAAGAAGTCTGTAGTGTCGCGACAGAAGCTGGGGGTTCCCTGGACGATGGGTTTCAGGATGCCCTCGACATATCCAGAGAGGTTCTCACACAGGGTTCCGTTGCCTGATACAATAGGACGTCTGGGTGTGTTGGCTTTGTGTATCTTTGGGAGGCAGTAGAAGTCTCCCACGCGGGGAGTACGTGGGATGAGAGCATGTAAGATGCTTTGAAGGTCTGGATCGAAGGTCTTGATCAGTCTGTTGAGTTGGCGGGTGTGTTCTTTGGTCGGATCTGCGGGTAACTGTCTGTAGTGTTCCTGGTTGTCCAGTTGTCGGTATACTTCTTTGCAATAGTCCGTTCTGTTCTGTATGACGATGGCGCCTCCTTTGTCTGCTGGTTTGATGACGATGTTGCGGTTGGTCTTGAGAGCGTGGATGGCGTTGCGTTGTGCTCGGGTGACATTCTGGACTGTCTTGTGAGTGCGGCTGATGAATCTGGCGTTGATGCATCTCCTGACAGCTTGAGCATACATGTCAAGCTTAGGGCAGCGACCCTCCGGAGGGGTCCAATTTGAATCTTTCTTCTTCGGTTGCTGCACTGCGGATCCCTCTGTCTGCTGTTCCGGATCATTGATTGTCTCATTGGGTTCGCTGCTGACATCTTGGGATTTGTGGAAGAATTCCCGGAGCATCATTCTCCTGATGAATTCCTCTGTGTCTGCCGCGAGACCGATGGGGTCCATTTTGGTGGTGGGGCAGAAATTGAGCCCTCGGCTGAGAACTTCAATTTTATCTGGTTGAAGGGTGTGGTCGGACAGGTTGACGATGGATTTCCCTGTGGTACCGGGGGAGGCTTGGTTGCTGCTGCTGGTGATGCCGAGTTTCTCAAGCTTCCTGTTCTTGGTGTGCATGTAGGTAGCATAGTTCCGTTGCCTTGTTTCTTTGGCGGTGTCTCGTAGCTGGTCTGCTGTGTCCTGAGCACAGGCTGAGAACATGGACTCCATCTCGGTTTCGAGGTTGCGGCGTCTGCTGTAGAGCTGGTGTACGAGATGGTTGAGGAGTGTGCGAGAGGTACGACGGCAGAGTCTCTCAACGTAGTCTGTGTTGTAGGTTGACTTGAGTGGGTTCGTGATCTGTAGTCCTTTCGGGATCTTGTCTGCTTTCTTGCATCTCTGTAGAAACTTGATGTCTGTGTCGAAATGCGCGATCTTCTTGGAGATCCTCTCCACTTTGAGCCGGCAGTTTGTGGTGTCGATAGTAGCCATGGTGTGGAGATGCCGGAGTTGGACTGGGGTGGACAAATGTAAGAAGTCACACAACACCAGGTTATAGTCCAACAGCTTTATTTGAAATCACAAGCTTTCGGAGCGCTGCTCCTTCGTCAGGTGAAGTGGAGAAATGCATAAAGACACAGCTTATATAGTCAGAGAATCATGTCAGATGTTTACAGGTAATCTTTCCAACTGCCATTTATCACACCTCGGCAGAGAGATAATCACAGCAATCAAAGGTGTGAATGGTGTCCAAACAGGTCAGTCAGGAAAACATTACATCAAAGAACAATGAGGTGGGGTCACAAGGGGTCAAATATTGCAGATGCTGGGGTCTGAAAGACAAAAAACATGTTTTTTGCTGGCAATCACAGCAGGTCCGGCCGCATCTGTGTAGAGAGAACAAGCCAATGTCGACTCGAGTCTGGATGACCCTGCGTCAGGTGGGGTTACATGTAGCGTGACATGAACCCAAGATCTCGGTTGAGGCCGACCTCATGGGTGCGGAACTTGGCTATCAGTTTCTGCTCGATGATTTTGCGTTGTGTGTCTCGAAGGCCGCCTTGGAGAATGCTTACCCGAAGATCGGAGGCTGAATGTCCTTGACTGCTGAAGTGTTCCCCGACTGGGAGGGAACACTCCTGCCTGGTGATTGTTGCGCGGTGTCCGTTCATCCGTTGTCACAGTGTCTGTATGGTCTCGCCGATGTACGCGTATATATGTGCACCATTAAACTCATATCATGTGCAATTCATCTGTAGCCACTTCTTCTTTTCCCATTGATGATTTTGGGGATATAGCACCATAATAAAGACAATTGTTTGCAAATCACATTTAATTAACTCTGCTTTCCCAGAACTCAAACTCAGCACATGAAAACCTGGGTAAATGTGGTATGTAACGAGAGTAAACCTCAATATTTAGTGGCAGGAGTGCATAAGGCTCAGTTAAAATGATATGGGTTGTATTTGTACTGTAAAAATGTTGTAAATTTAATTTTCAAGTAAGTAAAATTTGTTTTCAGTTCTTCCAGATTGATTGAATCTTATAACTTGTTTGCTTACCAGGCTACTGGTGGAATTTCCTGCAACTGGTGGAGCCATTCCTTCCTCTGAGTTTTTCACAGTCAAACTCCTACGATATGCTTCTAACTTCGACTACTTTCTGGCTGCCTGTGAAGTTATCTTTTGTTTCTTTATCTGCAACTATTTGATCCAAGGAGCCATAGCGCTGTACACTTTTAGGTTGACATACTTCAAGATTTTTTGGAATTGTTTGGATTTTTTAATTGTTCTGGTCAGTATTATGTTTTAATATGAAAAGAAAGAAGTTTGTGCTTACTCTCATAATGTGCTTTATTCTATTAGTTAGTTCCTTTTAAGTAAGAATAACAATTGAAACAGAAATGTCTTTTGTTCCCACTATCTATCCTTTATTGCTGTAATAATATTAGAGTTCACAAAGTATAATCAGTTGGGATTTTAACTGCATGAAACTAGGCAGAAAGAAAAAATGAATCAGAGCCTATCCATGTACACCTCTAACTTGCACAGCCTGTTTCTACCTCCTCCTCATCATACACAAACAGGACCTATTTCAGCTTGCTCCTGCCCCACCAAACTAACTTCCTCTTGCCTTGGCTCTATTATTTCCCCCTTGACCAGTATCTACCCATCCTATATCCATGACTCTATTGATGCCCACTGCCACTTTGATTATTTCAGAATCGTTGCCTTCCCATCATGGGTGTGGTCACTCTTTACCACCAACCCTCACCAGGGTGGTTTCTGGGACCTCCACTTCTTCCCAGTTGGACGCTGACATAAACAACCCCCCATACACCACCTAGCTGAACTCGTTCTCACTTTGAACTACTTCCTTTTTAACTTCACACACTTCCTCTAGATAAAGACGTCACTTTGGGAGCATGCATGGGTTCCAGCTATGCTTGTCTTTTTGAAGGATATGGCACATTCTTTGTTCCAATCCTACTAAGGTCCTTCCTTAGACAGCTTGCTCTGTTAGATTGATGACTGTATTGGTGCTGCTTTCTGATCTTTAGAATTTGATTAACTTTGCTTCCAAGCTCCACCCATCCCTCACCTTTATGTGGTTCATTTCTGACTCTTCCTTTTAGTGTCAGCTTGGCTCATTCACCTGTATGTCAGAAGATTGTAGGTTTAAGCTCCACTATGGACTTATGTAAGACGGTTCGAATCCGACACCAAATCTGTTTATTGTGTTCGACCAAGTCCAGACACAAGCAATGTCTTTGAGCAGTAGGCATACAGAGAAATAAATGATATTACAACGTTTCCCCGGGTAGACAGGTAACCTTCATCGATCCTTTCGATCCTGAACAAGTTGTTAAGGAAAGCTCAAGAACTTTTTAGGCCATCGCTCATGAACACTATCATTGCTGATTCATCATGGCATGACAAGTATTATTGTGAACAAGACCCCCAGAAATGGGATATTTCCTTCAAAACACCAGTTGCCAACTTGTTTACCATTTAGAATTTAATTAATCATCCTGCGCTCCATTATCCCACTTCCTATCTCAAGACTACCTTGGCTATCTCGTTTCATAATGTGACCACAAAAATAAGTCAATGGGCATAAATCACACATCCTGCACACACTTTCAGCAAAAACTAAACAGCACAGTCAGCTAAATTGTACCCTGACACATTAAACCTTAAAGCATCCTGAGAATGAACAACTTTTAACCATTTCATTATTTCTAGCTAAAGTAAAAATCTACAAGCTATCTATAAGTAAAATGAAACCAAAAACTTTAATCATATGATATTAAACCAAATCCTAATTCTATGTATACATGTATATAAGGATAGGGTATCTTGTACTTAAACACATAGGGCCGGATATTCCGATCCCTAGGGGTGGGTACGCGCTGTGTACCCACCCATAGGGACATCAGAAATGCAGGTTTAAGGCATGCACTGTGCATGCGCTGGAAACCGGCATTTCCGATCTGTCAAAAAAGCTCGGCAGATCCTCCGCCTACCCTGGAGAAGGGCCTCTGAGAGCAGATAGTTCTGCCTTTTTGGAGACCCTCCGCCCGCAGAAACCCCTTACAATTCTTGTGCCTGGTAAAAGCGTAAGGCTTGCTTTTACCAGGGTAAGAGTTGAAAAAAGTTTTAAAAATAAATAATTTTCCACTGATTTATCATTTAAAAATACTTAAAAAGGTAAGTTTATTTTTAGCCCTGTAAAAAACATAAATTATTTTTTTCAAAAATTTAGGGCTAAAAATTCGGAATCGCCGCGCCAGGTCTTTAGTGCCCGAAATTTAGCGCTGGGCCGGATTCCCCTAGCGCCCGCCTGAAATTCAGTAGCGCCGCCCCAAGACGGAGGCGGGCGCTATTGGAGGGTTTGGCCGCCTCGTTTGGGGCGAAGAATGTCAGTTTCCGGCGCCCAGCTGCCACTGCGGCAACCGATGCGGTGCGGCAGGCTGGGGTACTGCAGGCCTCCTCCTTCTCTTAAGGAGGAGCTGCCTGCAGCCGTGAGATCGCCGCTGGATTCCCCCGTCAAATGAGCCCGGCACCACGGAGAAGTGCCGGGCTCGCGGGAGTCACACACCAATGCCGCGGGGGGGTGGTGCAGGAGTCCGGGGAGGGAGGTGCGGCCAGGCGGCCGCCGGGAAAGCGGCCGGCCGCCCCTCCACCTTTATGCGCCGGCCTCTCGGAGCTGTAAGGCACCGCTTTGCAAACGCTGTTTGCGGCCGCGACGGGCGAGGCGGCCGCAACTGAATTTGGTCATCGGGACGGATTACCATTGGAACCGAGGCGCTGCGCACACCGATGACGTCATCGGTGCCGGTGCAGTGCTACCGGCTAACGCCGATGTTAGGGACCAAATCAATTTCGGGCGCTAAAAAACTTCCGGCGCAAACCACTTTATAGCCAATAAGTGGGCGCAAACGCGACTGAATTTCTAGGCCTTAAAGTTTTGTTTAAAATAGTTAATTTATTGGACTTTCAAGTCATTTTAAAAATGTGATGTTTTTCTTTTAATTTATTTAAAGTTTTACTGTGTTTTTGGGGGTGATCTCCATTCATATATTTGACAGGTCTTCCTGTCAAATGTATGAAGGGAGATTCCCTTCTTTGATTGGCTCCCCATGGCCCACGTGATCCCAGGGACGCTGCAAACTACCTGCGCCTCTGGGATATGTGGGCCCTCACACCGGCAGTTTGGAGAGGCCCAGCAGCGGAATTGTGCACCTCCTGGGAGCCCTCAGGTAAGGGCATAGATTTTTCCAGATCGCAGTCCTCCACCCGCGGGAGGCCTGCGATCGGAATATCTGGGCCAGTATCTAGGCTGACATTTTAGTGCAAAACTGAGAGGTGCCATCATGAGAGATGAGATGTTAAATTGAGGCCTATCTACCAGCACAGGTAAATGTAAAAGATCCCGTAGCACTTTAAAAAAGTAGTAGGGAGTTCTCCCAGTGTCCTGGCCAACACACCTCCCTCAACCCACATCACTAAAATATAGATAATCTGGTGATTCATTCATTTTGTGTTTGTGGGACCTTGCTGCCACATTTGCCTACATAACAACAGTAACTACATTTAAAAGTAAAATCCATTGGCTGTAAAAACACTTTGACATGTCCCAACGACATGATAAGAGGCAATGGCCCAGATTTTGCGATAGGAATAACGGTGAGGCTGCCAGCGTTCACCATTATAACCGAGTAAATCACAGCAACTTCTAGCGTCCACACATGCGCAGTTAAATGCGGAAATCCGGAGGTTGCTGTCGGAGATACCCCACTCCTCCACACGGTCCACCGTAACAGTCCTTGTCGATAACGCAGCACTGAAATCAATGCAATGGCGTGAACCTGGCCCACTAGCTCCCCACTAAAGATGCCAGAAAAGATTAGGGCTGGTGCATTCAGGAGTTAAGTGATTTTTTAACAGGGTGATAAGTGATAATAACTGCGAAACAACACCGGACACTTGATCAGACACCAGATTAGAGCAAGTCTCCACTCTAAAGCCCACTGTGGGGAGCTGCCAGAGAGGTGAACGGCGAGTGTCATTCCTTCGCCGCTGACCGCAAAATCCGGTCCATTATAAATGTAAGTTCTTTCTTTTCTTTCCTGACCTTCTGACTCTAATTCAGACATTGAGCTGCTCACCGACATCTACTCCAAGCCCACTGGTTCCCATAACTATCTGGAATATATTTCTTCCCACCCTTCCGGTAAAGACTCCATCTCTTTTTTTAAGTTTATCTATTTCCATCACATCACCTCTGATGACTCCAGCTTCTGCACCAGAGCTTCTGAAATGTATCATCTAACAATTTATTGCTTTTGTTTCAAGCAAATTGCACTTCATTGCACAACAGTTTGTGTGGAAAAAGTGCTTCCTGACTTCACTCCTAAATGACCAAGCTTTAATTTTAAGATTATGCCCTCTTGTTCTGTATTTCCCCACCAGAGGAAATAGTTGCTTTGTATCTACACCATTGAATTCCTTTATCATTTATCACCCATCAACCCCTTATCCAACTGACTACTTATTTTCTGTTTACTGGTCCAGAATATTTTGAAAGACTACCTAAAGAATTACTATAGTGTGAAAGAAAAATAATGGTATTGTATTATTAATGTTCTTATTGCTGCAGATGGGTGGTAATCCACTCCTACCTAAGCGATGCTCTGAGCAGGTAACAGAAATCTAGCAGCAAGTCACTTCTTAAAGTCTCCTAAAAAGATTTTAAAGATACTGGAAAGTTATGCCTGTTAGCCAAATAGCAGTTTTATATTTCCAAAAGCATTGAATGTGAAACCAATTTCAATTTTGATTTTTCTCTCCCTCAGTTGTCTTTACTAGCCATCTTTTACAACATCTATCGTACAATAAAAGTAAGTTTATTACTTGGGAATCTTCTGGATAATTCAGACACATACCCAAACCTCTACTTCTTGGCTTACTGGCAGAACCGGTATAACATCATCATTGCATTTACAGTTTTCATTGCATGGATAAAGGTATTTTTTTAGTACATTACTAATTGATTTTCGATGACACTGTTTATGGATAGTCTAGAATTTAGATGTACAGCTATCGTGTTTACTTGCTATCCTGACCTGTTCTCCTTTAAGACCACTGCCCGAGTACTCTCTCTGGGAATTCAGGTCATTGTAGGTGCTTAGAAATCCCGTTGTTCAATTAGAGGCCAAGTAGCTTGCTTATAAATTTCAGGCCCAGGAACTGGCTTTATTTATAAATGTTGTACATTTGTATTATTAGAAAGAAGAAAGAAAGAACTTGTATTCACATGACCTCAGGATGTCCCAAAGCACTTTACAGCCAATTAAGTACTTTTGAAGTGTAGTCACTATATTGTAATATAAAGGGAAACATGGCAGCTACATTGCACACAGCAAGGTCCCACAAACAACAATGAGATAATGACCAAGTAATTTGTTTTACTAGTGTTGTTTGAGGGATTACGATTGGCCAGGACACCAGGAGAACTGCCCTGCTGTTCTTCAAATAGTGCCATGGGATCCTTTACATCCACCTGAGACGGTAGACAGGACCTCAGTTTAACGTCTCATCCGAAAGACAGTATTTCTGACAGTGCAGCACTCCCTCAGTACTGCACTGATGTGTCAGCTGAGATTATGTGCTCAACTCTCTGGAGTGGAACTGAAACACTTGACTTTCTGATTCAGAGGCAAGAATGCTACCACTATGCCAAGGCTGATAAGGCCATCAGGTGGCAGGGCGGAAAATTGCCCCGTAGGATTTCACACTGATGAACTTGGAATTCACTAGAGCAAATTCCTACTTTTTATAGGAATCGCTTTATTATAAATTACATATTAATAAAAAATAGTTTTATTTCTATAAACTCAACACCACAAAGCAAATCTTAACTATTAATAAACGATTTACATCCATAAGCTGTTAAAGATAATTGAATTATGTTTATTAAAAAACCCATTAGTATTATATAATGGTAATAAAGAGTACTTTAAGGATATATTTTTGCAAATCCATTTCTCAGATGATAAACAATAACATCAACTTGAACATGGCAAATTTATATTATGAATCTTTTTTGTTTATTTTGTTTTAGATTTTCAAATATATTAGTTTCAATATGACGATGACTCAGCTGTCTACAACCCTCTCTCGTTGTGCCAAAGGCATTGTTGGATTTGCCATAATGTTTTTTATAGTATTTTTTGGATATGCTCAGTTAGGCTACCTTATCTTTGGCACCCAGGTGGAAACTTTTCACACTTTTGGCAGCTGCATGTACGTATTAAAATTCTGATTCAATATCTGAATACTGAGTAGAATAGTTACGGAACCTAGCTTCTGTTCCTGCATTCCTATGATTAAATATTCAGAAAAATGCATACAGCTTAAATAGCTTATTTATTGATTAGTAGAAATGTAAAGCCGTTATGATGTTGCGTCTAACCGTTGATTTCATTATAAATAGAAACAGAAAAGCAGATAATGCAGAAATACACAGCAGGTTCTCTTCGCTTCCTTTTTCAGTTCTGATGAAGGGTCCTCACTCATTCGGCAACTTCTCTTTTCGCATGCTGATGGGCCTGCTGTGTATTCTCAGTATTTTCTATTTTTATTTCAGATTCACAATGTTTCTTTTTATCTCATGGATTTTATTAAGTTATCAGTTCATAATCTAGCTGAGATGAAGGGGCCATTCCATCAGAACAAAAGGGGCCGGCCTTTTAAGACCGAGATGAGGAGGAATTTCTTCACTCAGATGGTTGTGAATCTTTGGAATTCTCTGCCCCAAAGTGCTGTGGATGCTCAAGCGTTGAGTATATTCAAGGCTGAGATAGATGGATTTTTGGACTCCAGAGGAATCTTAGGGGTATGGGGATCGGGCAAGAAAGTGGAGTTGAGGTCAAAGATCAGCCATGATCTTATTGAATGGCGGAGCAGGCTCGAGGGGCCGTATGGCCTACTCCTGCTCCTAATTCTTATGTTCTAAAAAGCTAACTGAGGTAATCCAAATTCTCCTGCCACAATAATTCTTGTTTTCCAAAAGAAGATCTGGATGGGAAAATTAACCTCACTCCATTGCTGTCAACAGGGGCTGATAATCTGACAGCAGGTGCCAAAAGAATGTGATCCCCATAATGTGATAAAGTAGTGCCTGATAGGTCAGGACCCTGTATAAAACAGGCGCTGCAAAGGAAGCTCGTCGTGTTCTTGAAAGCGCATTGCTGTAACTCTTAGTTTCTATGTTGTTATGGTCTTGTTGGACAAAGAAAGCTATTGAAACTTGTTGGAACCTTTACTCATGCTGCTCTAGTTGTACTCATTATTACTGAGTGTGTCGTCCCCACCCTCCCGAGCAACCACAAAAAGACCTTGGCACTTCCTGCTGCAGGACCCCAGAGCCTGGTCACTGATTGAGGTTGTTTTATCCCCAAACATGTTTGGCAAGAAAAAAAGGTACATGTTTATGGGCAGCCAACAATTCTTTAAGAGCTACTGATACAGGAAATTCCACCCCCTGACTTTGGCATGCGTAGTATGTAAGATTCGCAAAATTTCTACATTTCCCCAAAGGTTATTAGTAATAAAAGGGACCCTGCATGGACATTTTAATGAAAAGGGTACCCAAAGTTGGCGTCCGCACCTCGTGGCCAAAAGCCTGCAAGATTTAAAAAGCTTGGACTCTGTGGCACAAGCAGCTTTTGGGAAATCGAAACCCAAGCTGCAGTTTCTGTGAAGAGAGCCTTTTGTATTTTGAAAGCAGACAGGTCTTTGAATTATGCATTAAGTCAAATCGGAGACCGATCAAAAACCAGTGAGGCCTATACTTAAGGCCATCAAGTTGTTTGCATAAATAATCAGAAACAGCTTAGGGAAGCCATCAAAGCTGGGCAGGCAGATTAAGATGTATTAATAACAAAACAACTCAGGAATCAGGCCCGTAGGTGCAATTACCGGCCATCTAAAAACAGTTAGTTTAGATTGCTACAATTATTTAAACTAGCCCGCCAAGATTGGGACAATGAACTAACCTGACTTGGCGCACAGGTAAGGGCCATCCGAAGGAGTATAATTGTAGGCCCACTGGCAACCGACTCTCTCTCTGCCCCTTGCTCTTGGCTCCTGCTCCGGCCCCGGCCCCTCGCCCTCGTGGCTGCTGCTCTTCCCCCGTCCCATGCTTACCGCCTGGCCACTGCCCGTGCCCTTCCCATCTCATCAGGAACGCCCGGCATTGCACCAGGCAGACACGGACCAACCAGGCCAGGCGAGACGGGACGAGATGAGACGAGGTGGTGAGGAAGATGAATTGGGAAGACGATTGAAGAAACGCTTCAAATAATCGGGCCTTCAATCCAACTCACCTTCGACTATCTTCATGCAAACTCCAACTGCCGGCCGAGGAAGAGGAACCATCATCCCTGTGAGGTAAAGTACCCAAGCAGAGACTTTAACTTTGGGGTACTTGTACCTGGACAACGCCCTTGCAGCACCCCGAGACCACGTGACGACGGCAGGCCCCGGAGAGCACAAAGAGCGAACCCCAAGCCCCACCGCTGTTTGAATTCAGCAGATCTGTGATTGGTGAGCGTGAATTCTGGCCCCTCATAACTTAATCTAGTTAGGTATAGGGGGTGGGATAAGGATAAGGGGATTGTTAAGATAGTCGTTTTCCCTCGATGTGCCGTGTGTTCCCCATTCCCTGTATAAGTATAGTTATTTTGTATTTACCTGTAATTTTATACTAGTAACTTTTTCATAAGAGTGTTAATTTCTATTTCAATAAAATCTTGGTTTTCTCACATCCAAACCACCTGTCTACTCAAGTCTTTTCTGTATCACCTATGTCCGGTGTCTAGAACCCAGGGGCGTGGGAGCGATTCGAACCGCTCATAAACAGTCAGAGGCATAACTGACTGGGCGTACGCGCCACCCCACACCACCCCCTACAAGTACTCTGGGAGCACTGTCCAAAGTATGCTAGTGAGCTGACCTCGCCTCTTCGGGTGAAGGTGTCCACTGTGCTGGGACTGCATTATCGATCCCACAATATGTATGTCGGCTGCTCAGCTCAATGCAGGAGCACCCCCTTATGAAAACTCAGCAGAATCATACGGTAAAACAATTGAAATCACAAACAGTTAAGTCAAATATCAGGAATGTTTTGTTGCATCATTTGCATCACAATACTTACAACTCTAGGAAATGTTTTCTTCTGCGCAGCTGTGGAGTTCACTGAATCGTCCACACACAAACAGACCAATCAAAATTCAGCAAACCTTGGAGACTCATTGAAAAGGGAATAGTGACAGGAACAAAATACTAGAGAGTTTCTGCATTAATAAATATCTGGTTTGGAGCCTGAATGTTTGCACTCATTTTAAACATTTTAACATTCCATCAACTTGTATTATGTTCACCAGATGAAGTTTTTAACAATTGATTCTATAAACCTTTCTTTTCAGTTTTACGCAGTTTAGGATTATTCTCGGAGATTTTAATTTTGATGAAATTGAAGAGGCAAACCAAATCCTTGGACCCATTTACTTCATCACATTTGTATTCTGTTTATTCTTTGTACTGCTGGTGAGTGACATAGTGTTAATGATAAATGTTAGTAACATGTATCTTTGAAACAGTTTTAATGTGAGATTATGGTTTACATACTGATTTTACATTGAATACGGTTAATTGCTGCAGTGGGCACTCGTTCATGAGCAATAAAATAATACTGAATTTTCAGCATTGTCTATTTATGCCAGCTTCAAAATATGTGTAACTGAAATATAATTGTGCGTTCTATAAATGTTCAATATCTGTGTTGATTAATTAATTACTGAGAGTGATTTACATGCTGTAATCTAATCAAAGGGGTTCAGGTTATCAGACTCCCAAGACTGGAGTCATGGGGAATCTTCAACATATGCCTGAAATGGGCACAAAGTGGGCAGGGCGTTAATTATGCCCACCTGAAGACAATGACCCGAGGCACACAACATTTTGAGGTACGTGCCTCGTTTCCATAGAAAGGACAAGCTGTCAGCATGAGTCAGGCTTGTAATTGACAATACCGGAAGTAGTTCTTTTTCAAAGTTCTGCATCAATGTCTCTGCCTGCACATCATCTCTGTCCATATCACCTCTTCCTCATTCTTTATAATGGTTACAACACAGATTCCCAAGGATTCTGCCTGGTATGAGGAAATACAAGTACGCTGAAAGACTTGAAAATGTGTTTATTTTTTGATGGATCAATGCGATTACGGGGTGATAGGATAGAAGTTTTTTTAATTAAAAAAAGGATGGGACAGGGTAGATAGAAGCAGACTGTTTCCAGTAGTTGAGTGGTCAAGAACATAGATACAAGATTAAATGCAAGAGATTTAGAACAAAGAGTAGGAGAAACTTCTTTATGCAGAGCGATGTGAGGCAGTGGAATTCACTTCCAGGGACACTGGTTGAGGCAGAAACTCTGTTAACATTGAAGATTAGGTTGTATAGGTGGATGAAGGAAAAGGGGTTGAAGGAATATGGAAACTAGGTGTGTAAATATGATTAGAACTATTTGCTCATGTGGAGGGTAAACACCAACACGGACTGGTTGTGCCATCCCCAGGGGTGGGTATTAGGACCACTGCTCTTTTTGATATATATTAATGACCTGAAATTGGGTATACAGGGCACAATTTCAAAGTTTGTAGATAATACAAAACTTGGAAATGTAGTCAACAACGAGACGGATAGTAACAGACTTCAGGAGGACATAGACAGACTGGTGAAATGGGCAGAGACAGACTGGTGAAATGGGCAGAGACAGACTGGTGAAATGGGCAGAGACAGACTGGTGAAATGGGCAGAGACAGACTGGTGAAATGGGCAGAGACAGACTGGTGAAATGGGCAGAGACAGACTGGTGAAATGGGCAGAGACAGACTGGTGAAATGGGCAGAGACAGACTGGTGAAATGGGCAGATACAGACTGGTGAAATGGGCAGATACAGACTGGTGAAATGGGCAGATACAGACTGGTGAAATGGGCAGAGACAGACTGGTGAAATGGGCAGAGACAGACTGGTGAAATGGGCAGATACAGACTGGTGAAATGGGCATAGACAGACTGGGGAAATGGGCAGATACCATTTAACCAAGAGTAGTGTGAAGTGAGATCATTTGGTAGGAAGAATGAGGAGAGGCCATATGAACTAAATGGTAGGGCGGGGTTGCAGGAACTGAGACCTATCTACACAAATCTTTGAAGGTGGCAGGCTAAACCTTTATACCATACTTGAAGGGAAGAAATTACAGGGCTGTGGGGAAAGAGCAGGGGAGTGGGATTAATTGGATAGCTCTGCCAAAGAGCCGGCACAGGCACAATGGGCTGAATGGTCTACTTCTGTGCTGCATCATTCGATGATTCCATGGCTCATTTCTGTGTTGTAACTTCTATGTATTTCTATGTATCCTCTTCCTTTGAGCCTGCTCTTCACTTTTTTTACACAGCGAGTTGTGATCTGTGATGCACTGCCTGAAAGGGTGGTGGAAGCAGATTCAATAGTAACTTTCAAAAGGGAATTTGATAAATACTTGAAATGGAAAAATTTGCAGGGCTATGGGAAAGAGCAGGGGTATGGAATTATTTGGCTAGCTCTTTCAAAGAGCCAGTACAGCCATGATGGGCTGAATGGCCTCCTTCTGTGCTGTACGATTTTATGAACAGAATTGTTGCTTCAACATCCTTATAGTGTGCTCAAGAGAAAGTTGGATGATCACAGAATCACAGAAACCCCACAGTGCAGATAGAGGCCATTTCGGCCCATCGAGCCTGCACCGACACATATCCCACCCGATCCCTGTAACCCCTACACCAACACATATCCCACCCTATCCCCGTAACCCCACGTATTTAATCCCCCTAACACTAAGGGTCAATTTATCATAGCCAATCAACCTAACCCGCACATCTTTGGACTGTGGGAGGAAACCGGAGCACCCGGAGAAAACCCACGCAAACACGGGGAGAATGTGCAAACTCCACACAGACAGTTGCCCGGGGCTGGATTCGAACCCGGGTCCCTGGCGCTGTGAGGCAACAGTGCTAACCACTATGCCACCGTGCTTCACTGTATCTGTGCTCTACTTCTGTGTGGAGATTTCTAATTGGATTCATGATCTATGGCTGCAAAGGGCTCCCCAACAGCCATCTTTTCATTCTCTGAGGGCCATCAATAATGCTGCAAAATGAAAGCACCAGGGTTGCTCCCCAGATAATGGGCATTAACATAAAGGTGTTTCCCCGGAAAACATGGTGTCAGTCACTTGCTTTATACAGGAATAAATAACAGACTGGCTATCTGGCAAATATCACCCGCAGTGACCTGGAAGGATCCTGTTGCATAAAAGCTTAATGTTGTAGTGACCATCACCGAGTAAGGAAGAGCCATGACAATTGTTGCAGTTATATGTAGTACAGACGGCTGCAAGTGGCACAGCTTGGTTACTGCTTCTGCGGTGAAGCACAGGAGCCAAAGACAGGTCTTCTGTGACATATCCAGGTAGGAGTTGCATGGTCTGTAAACATGGGTCTTTGGATATTGATGGCAGTGAACATACCCTCTGAGGTGACTTTGGGCTTAAAGATGCTGCCCCGCATTAATTGACCCTGCTCGTCTAATTCATGCAGCACTATGGGAACAATTAAAGGGATTTCAAAACACTCACTTATAACAGCAAAAGAGACAATCCAAAGCACATCTCTGTCATGCACCCATTTTATACAGGCAAGCTGCACGCTCAGGGCTGGCCACGCCCAACATCATGAAGTTCAGCGCAAGACTTCATATACCTGAATCTATAAATGAGGTTTACACATGCCTGTAGTGCATCCCCTGTTTTCCTCACAATTGCCCTTTCAAACATTAGGTGCACTGCAAATTGGGTGTACCCAATCTTCCAATTTGTGCTTTATAAGAATTTTTTATGGAGTGAACACAATTATATTTATACACTCATTTGTCTAATTAGCGCACAGTGCATTACACAATTGATATGTTTCTTTACAGAATGTGTTTTTGGCTATCATTAATGACACTTATTCTGAAGTCAAGGATGACAAAACATTACAAGAAGTAGATTTTGATGTTTATGATGTGGTCAGAAAGGTAGGAAATTAATCATGCCCTCAATTACGCTGAATAAAGGAAGATATTTCTAATTTTGTTATTTATATTGTACTTTCTAGTATGAGTTTGTTTTGAGGGTTGTCATTGTTGAGAATAAAAAGTACACTTTTTACATCTAGTTTCTGTAATGTAGTTTCCTACATTCAAAAAGTACTTAATTGTGTAAAGTGCTTTGGACATCCTGGGGTTGTGAAAGACAAGCAATTTTGTAACAGAAAACCGATAGAAACAGATTCTGTCCTATTTTCCTGCCACAAAAATTTACTTACCCCAATTTTGCACTGGAATTATGACAAAAATGGCAAGGAAATTCACCGCCATGGTGATGTACTGATTTCCTTGGTACATTCATTATTCTAAGTGATTTCAAAGGAAACCTTTTGCAACCCTCTGTGCGATATAGCAATTATAAACAGTTTTAAACCATGATATAATAAATAGAAAGGTTTTTTTCCCTAGATACTAATTGGTATATCTTTTGTTTATATGAGTGAACTTGTTAAAGAAAATCGGTTATATTTGTAGTGGAATAATATGATAAAGCAAGAAATATTTTGCGTACGTGTCTACTGGGATCACAATGTAAATATAAACTTGATTATTCTAAATGTGATGGGTGCTTTCTAATATAAAAAGTAGATTTACAGTTTGGAAATTCACTTTAATAGATCAAGTTGAGGTTAATTTATTATTTATGAAATGTGTATTACAGGGTTACAACAACATTCTTATGAAATTCAATCTAAAATCACCAGCTGATGTCTATCAATCAGCTCAATACAGGGATGGCAAAGGAAACCAGACAGCTCTACAGGATGATTTTGAGAAGTATGATTCAAATTATGCATTTTGTCATTGGTACATTTCTATTCACCTACAATATCACTTCGGATAGACTTAAGCAGACCGAAACAGAAACATCAAAGGCACATATGGCTAAGAATTTCCCCAGAGTTGCCACCGCTCCACCACTGTAACTTCGCTGGGTTTTTGCCACACTTCTAGTGAAGTTATGACAGCGTAGCGAGAGCCGCTCCGAGGAAATATCTAGACCATAACTTAAATTGACTTTAGAAATGAAACATGAATTTTAAAACGAGGCTTGGACGATAAAATCATCCGCCCTCGTGCTGGTGACGTAATGGGGCTTGCCCCCTGCCTGCCCAATTCCCAACTTGAGTTGAATTCAGGGCTTTAGAGTCAGCTGTAACAGTACATATTTAATGTAAGATGTAATCAAAAAGTCACAGCATAGGAATTTGGTTACGACTGAATTGTGTTCAATAATGCATTTCATGAATATGCATCAATTGAATTGTCAGCTTGTCTCAGTGGTACACTTGCTTCTGAGTCACAAGGTTGTGGTTTCAAGTCCTATTCCATGCCTTAAACACATTGCTGGTGAATTTCTATGGGGACATCAGGGGCCAGTCTTCCTGTGCACCAGCAATTGCTGAATGTATTGGAATGTCTGACAAGGAGTTTCCAACACATACCAGAGAGTGTGAAGGAATCTACTACTAATTTGTGTCAGGTTCTGCCGCATGGCATCGACACTCTGCAGAAACCATGGAGCATATGGTCACCCCAATGGATGCTGCAGCTGGAAACTCCTTGCAGGAGTCACTGGCACCAATAGTGGCCATAATGATTCTGGGTTCGCCATCTCCTCCATCTTGGACAGGTTGGGAGACCAAACGGATAGGGGCTTCAGTCACATCACGGGTGTCCTATAGTCTGCTCTCCCGCAGATCAGTGAGAGTACTGAACCATAGCCCAATAGCAAGGCAGTTGTGCAATGGGAATGGAATGTGTTGCCCTCTCTTGGAATGACAGCACGTCTGGACCCTCTCCACCCCCTCAATCAAGGCCCACCCTGGTGCCAGAAAGCCAGCTGGGCCAGACTGCCCCATGTTGCTGCAGTCTGCAATCAAACCTTCTCAGGCCTGAGCTCATAGTGGTCACCTACCATGAACATCTCAAGAGCCATTGACCGAAACATGTAGCCATCCATCTCCTCTGCTGTCACCAATGGAGAAGTGCCTCATACAGGCACTAGATTAGGTAAGAGAGCACTTAAGACAGGCACTAAAGACTCACAACAGGGTGATAATTAGTGTTAGGCACTTGCATACAGCATGAAAATTATAATTATTTTTGAAATCTGTGTGTTCTTTTAGTATCCGGTGTCTTTGCAATATTAGTTGATATGAATATTAATATTAGTTTCTGAGTGGTTGCACTTCATTTGAGAGTGGAACAGATGCTGGACATGAATGTTAATGCAAGGAAACAGGGTTTGCTTAGCAATAAGCATTCCAATGAGTTGCTGCCAAAGAACTCTAGCTCAATGGGAACGGTAGCGTAGTGGTAATACCACTGGGCTAGTAATCCAGCAGGCCTGGACTAATGATCCAGAGACGGGAGTTCAAATCCCACCACGACAGCTGGGGAATTTAAATTCAATTAAATAAATCTGGAATAAAAAGCTAGTATAAGTAATGGTAACCATGAAACTATCGTAAAAACCCATCTGGTTCACTAATGTCCTTTAGGGAAGGAAATCTGCTGTCCTTACCTGTATGTGACTCCAGACCCACAGCAATGTGGTTAATTCTTAACTGACTCTTAACGGCCCTAGCAAGCCATGAAAAACAATAATAAAACCAAAACCGGACGGACCACCTGGCCTCGACCTCGGCACCCCCAGCCCAGGCAATCCTGCAAAGTCCTCCTCATGAACATCTGGGGCCTTGTGCCAAAATTGGGAGAGCTGTCCCACAGACTAGTCAAGCAACAGCCTGATATACTCACAGAATCATACCTTTCAGCCAATGTCCCAAACTCCTCCATCACCATCCCTGGGTATGTCCTGTCCCACCAGCAGGACAGACCCACCAGGGGTGGCGGCACAGTGGTATAGAGTTGGGATGGAGTGGCCCTGGGAGTCCTCAACATTGACTCTGGACCTCATGGTTTCAGATCAAGCATGGGCAAGGAAACCTCCTGCTGATGAATCAGTACTCCTCCATGTTGAACACCACTTGGAAGAAGCACCAAGGGCACAGAATGTACTCTGGGTGAGGGACTTCAATGTCCATCACCAAGAGTGGCTCGGTAACACCACTACTGGCCAAGTCCTGAAGGACATAACTGCCAGTCTGGGCCTGCGACAGGTGGTGAGAGAAAAACCTACTTGACCTCGTCCTCACCAATCTACCTGTCGCAGAAGCATTTGTCCGTGACACTATTGGTAGCAATGACCACCGCACAGTCATTGTGGAGACGAAGTCCCGTCTTCACACAGAGGACACCCTCCACCGTGCTTAATGGGATAGATTCTGAACAGATCTAGCAGCTCAAAACTGGGCGTCCATGAGGCGCTGTGGGCCATCAGCAGCAGCAGAATTGTATTCCACCACAATCTGTAACCTCATGGTCTAGCATATCCCTCACTCTAGTTCAACAAGGAGTGTAGAGGAGCAGCACCAGGTGTACCTAAAAATGAGGTGCCGACCTGGAGAAGCTGCAACACAGGACTACATGCATGCCAAAAAGCGGAAGCGGCATGCTATAGACAGGGCTAAGCGATCCCACAATCAATGGATCAGATCAAAGCTCTGCAGTCCTGCCACATCCAGTCATGAATGGTGGTGGACCATTAAACAACTAACGGAAGGAGGAGGCTCCATGAATATCCCATCCTCAATGATGGTGGAGTCCATAGAAAAATAGGAGCAGGAGTAGGCCATTCGGCCCTTCGAGCCTGCTCCGCCATTCAATATGATCATGGCTGATCCTCTATCTCAATACCATATTCCCACTCTCTCCCCATACCCCTTGATGCCTTTTGTGTCTAGAAATCTATCTATCTCCTTCTTAAATATATTCAGTGACTTGGCCTCCACAGCCTTCTGTGGTAGAGAATTCCACAGGTTCACCACCCTCTGAGTAAAGAAATCTCTCCTCATCTCAGTCCTAAATGTCCTACCCCGTATCCTGAGACAGTGACCCATCGTTCTAGACACCCCAGCCAGGGGAAAACATCCAGTCTGTCTAGCCCTGTCAGAATTTTATATGTTTCAATGAGATCCCCTCTCATTCTTCTAAACTCTAGTGAATACAGGCCTCCTCATAAAACAGTCCTGCCATCTCAGAAATCAGTCTGGTGAACCTTCGCTGCACTCCCTCTATGGTAAGTATAACCTTTCTTAGGTAAGGAGACCAAAACTACACATAGTACTCCAGGTGTGGTCTCACCAAGGCCCTGTATAACTGTAGTAAGACGTCCTTGCTCCTGTACTCAAATCCTCTTGCAATGAAGGCCAACATACCATTTGCCTTCCTGACTGCTTGCTGCACCTGCATGCTTGCTTTCAGTGACTGGTGTACAAGGACACCCAGGTCCCTTTGTACATCAACATTTCCCAATCTATCACCATTTAAATAATACTCTGCCGTTCTGTTTTTCCTACCGAAGTGAATAACTTCACATTTATCCACGTTATATTGCATCTGCCATGTATTTTGCCACTCACTCAACTTGTCTAAATCACCTTGAAGCCTCTTTGCATCCTCCTCACAACTCACAACCCCACCTAGTTTCGTGGCGTCAGCAAACTTGGAAATATTACATTTGGTTCCCTCATCCAAATCATTGATATATATTGTGATTAGCTGAGGTCCAAGCACTGATCCCTGCGGTAACCCACTAGTCACCACCTGCCACCCAGAAAAAGACCAATTTATTCCTACTCTCTGTTTCCAGATTTTCAATCCATGCCAGTATATTACCCCCAATCCCATGTGCTTTAGTTTTGCACACTAATTTTTTATGTGGAACTTTATGAAAGGCCTTCTGAAAATCCAAATACACCACATCCACTGGTCCAGCACGTGAGTGCAAAAGACAAGGTCGAAGCGTTTGCAACCACCTTCAGCCAGAAGTGCTGAGTAGATGATCCATATCGGCCTCCTCCTGAGGTCCCCATCACCACAGAAGCCAGTCTTCAGCCAATTCGATTCAGTCCACGTGATATCAAGAAACAGCTGAGCACACTGGATACAGCAAAGGCTGTGGGCCCTGACAACATCCCGGCTATCGTGCTGAAGACTTGTGCTCCATAACTAGCCGCGCCTCTAGCCAAGCTGTTCCAGTACAGCTACAACAATGGCATATTTCCGACAATGTGGAAAACTGCCCAAGTATGTCCTGTCTACAAAAAGCAGGACAAATCTAATCCGGCCAATTACCGCCCCATCAGTCTACTCTCAATCATCAGCAAAGTGATGGAAGGTGTCATCGACAGTGCTATCAAACAGCACTTACTCACCAAAAACTTGCTCACTGATGCCCAGTTTGGGTTCTGCCAAGACTACTCGGCTTCCGACCTCATTACAGCCTTGGTCCAAACATGGACAAAAGTGCTGAATTCCAGAGGTGAGGTGAGAGTGACTGCCCTTGACATCAAGGCAGCATTTGACCGAGTGTGGCATGAAGGAGCCCTAATAAAAATGAAGTCAATGGGAATCAGGGGAAAGCTCTCCACTGGCTGGAGTCACAAAGGAAGATGGTTGTGGTGGTTGAAGGACAATCATCACAGCCCCAGGACATCGCTGCAGGAGTTCCTCAGGGCAGTGTCCTAGGCCCAACCATCTTCAGCTGCTTCATCAATGACTTTCCCTCCAACATAAGGTCAGAAATGGGGAAGTTCGCTGATGACTGCACAGTGTTCAGTGCCATCCACAACTCCTCAGATAATGAAGCAGTCCACGCCCGCATGCAACAAGACCTGGACGACGTTCAGGCTTGGGCTGATAAGTGGCAGGTAACATTTGCGCCACAAGTGCCAGGCAATGACTATCTCCAACAAGCGAGAGTGTAACCACCTCCCCTTGACATTCAACGGCATTACCATCACCAAATCCCCCACTATCAACATCCTGGGGGTCACCATTGACCAGAAAATTAACTGGACCAGCCACAAGAGCAGGTCAGAGGCTAGGTATTCTGCGGCAAGTGTTTCACCTCCTGACTCCCTAAAGCCTTTCCAACATCTACAAGGCACAATAAGGAGTGTAATGGAATACTTTCCACTTGCCTGGATGAGTGCAGCTCCAACATTCAAGAAGCTCAACACCATCCAGAACAAAGCAGCCCGCTTGATTGGCACCCCATCTACCACCTTAAACATTCACTCCCTCCACCACTGGTGTACCGTGGCTGCAGTGTGTACCATCTACAAGATGCACTGTAGCAACTTGCCAAGGCTTCTTCGGCAGCACCTCCCAAACCCGCGACCTCTTCCACCTAGAAGGACAAGGGCAGCAGGCGCATGGGAACACCACCACCTCCAAGTTCTCCTCCAAGTCACACACCTTCCTGACTTAGAAGTATATTGCCGATCCTTCATCGTCGCTGGGTCAAAATCCTGGACCTCCCTCCCTAACAGTACTGTGGGAGTACCATCACCACACGGACTGCAGCGGTTCAAGGTGGCGGCTGACCAGCACCTTCTCAAGGGCATTTAGGGATGGGCAATAAATGTTGGCCTTGCCAGTGACGCCCACATCCCATAAACAAATTAAAAAAAACATGCAACTGTGGGAGCCCTTCCACTTCCCTGCCATCCTCTTATGTCATCAGTGTCCTCTCCCTCATCCTGCTGAAGATCCTCATCCACTTGTAGCCCTGTGCATTCTCCCCATTGCAGAGCAAAGATCTGCAGTATACAGCAAACTACTTTCATACGGGACACTCTGAGTGCCTAATTGGAAGATTTTTTAGGTAGGGAAACATAGTTATATGTGTCTAAAACTGCATAATTATTATGGACTACTGGCAGAATAAAGTTGGTGTAATAGGACATTGCAGCCATAGGTCAAATGCTTCTATTATAAGAATTGCAAAGTAAATACACGATAGTGGTACAGAATACAGATTGACTGTTTTGGCACTCAATGGACAATTATGTTCAATGGCAGAACTAATGGGAAGCTTGAAGAGAAGGGAGAGACAATTTACAACTAAAATGGCCTCGGAGGGAAGGGAATGAGTTATAATTTCTTTGGATATCAAACTGTTGTTTGCTTCATGAAATGGTTCTCACCAGAATAACTGTAATGTTGGGGCCTTTAAAAATCGAATAATAGCGAGAAACAATTTATGGCCCACTGACTAATTATACTGCAAGAAAGCCCCAGGTTAGATCCCAGCCCTGCTGATGTAGAGATTAACTTATCTCTCTGGTTTTTCAAATAATCAGGATCGTGTGCAAACCAATATAAGAACATAAGAAATAGGAGCAGGAGTAGGCCAATCGGCCCCTCGAGCCTGCTCCGCCATTCAATAAGATCATGACTGATCTGATCCTAACCACCAATCCACTGTCACAGAATATGATGGGTATATTGTGTTTAATCGAAGCTTAGGACGGAATATAACACACTAGTTACACAGCAAAAACATACGACCGTGACAAGTAGCTGGTACCGGACCCGATCGGACAGATGGCTGGCGTGAACGAACAACTCTTCTTATTCGTTCTCCATCTTGTCTCGCGTGTCTGTCTCTCTTTCTGAACTACCCAAGACTGTTAGACTAGGGTCAGCACAAGTCCACCCTTGGGAGAGTGCTAGACCACCGATTTCACTCTTGGGAGCCCTCTCCTCCATGGTCTGAGCTAAGGGCTCTCTAGGTCTTTCTTTTATTTTCTTTTTAGGGGTGAGCCTGGAGTAGAATATGGACAGGACCATTTAACCTATAGAGGTTCCCCTTAAAACAAGATGCCCAATGGCATGTCGAGTTCTTTGTCTAAACTATGAAAAGAGGGTCAACCCTCCTGTTATCTCCCACCTGTCAGGGGTCTTCTCACAGCCATTACACATGCTTTCTGTACTTGACCAATCATGGCCTTACAGCATCTTGAGGACTGTCTTCCCTTATCTCATCCAGCTCTTTCCTTCCAAAGCTATAGTCTCTTATCTCATCCTGTCTTGTCCTCCCTGGTGCAGCCAGTGCATGTGCCAGGCACAACCATGGGCCATTAAATCAGAGGCCCAAGCTAGAGCTGTCTGCTCAACCAGCCGCTATCTAAACTATCTCCCCTTAATCTAACAGACCGTTCCATCCTGAGATGATACTTTGACTCCCATAAATTCCTTCTATTCTATGTCCTTTATACCAGTTAACTTTTAATTATCTTCGCAAGCAGTTCTGTTAAACAAACTCCAATTCCTACCTTAGCATTATACAGGAAACTTTCGATTAACCGGCCACTAAATAACCGGAAATGTCGGTTAACCGGCAAAATTCAGGAGTCAGTTCAGATAACTTTTTACTTTTAGTTACTTTTTTTTACTCATTTCTGGCTGTGCAAGCGTCTAACTGAAGCTGTTGCTAAGCTACAGAGACACTTGCAAGCTGTGCTGATTGTTTTGAAGCTAAGGGTTTGTTGCTTTAGACGGAGCGCTGAGCTCCGTATCTTTTAACTATGGCGCTCGATTCTCCGGCATTGTTGATAGACCGGCACCAGCTTGGTCCCGTCCGTGCCGGATACCAGAAAGTTTCCTGTAATATGGTTATTAGTAATGATGGAAGAAACATAGGACGGGCCTTCATTGGCCAAATTAAAGACACAACAACAGAGTCAAAATCCTAACTTACAAACAGCAGACAGCGAGCCTGGGAGGCAAGGCCATGCTGTGGGCAACTGTGTGGGATGTTGTACATCATCTAATCTAACTAACTAAAAACACTTATCTCAAATTCTAATACAAGCTTCTAGGAAACCAAAACTTACACAGTCCCAGTAACACATAACTTATAAATTAACCCCTTGTCTCAAGCACTAATATAAACATTTAAACACAGTATTATTCGCGTCACAGTTTCATTCGCATAACCATTTACATTTTTAGGCACCCCTAATTTCTAACACTGAGTTGCCTCACTATAGCCAAGGCTGCCAGGGAAATGCTAAAATTGGTGTCAGTGCTATCCAGTGAAGTCTGCTGAAAGTACAGGAAGGAATGGGTTTGGCTACAACAGCCTCCATCACTCATTAGCCTGTTGACAGTCACTATCCAGACATACCTAAGAATACTTGGCATGATTATGGAAGGCTGGTATTACCCAAGACCAGGCTCTAGAATGGGCTAAAAGGGGAAAATCAGAGAAGGCATTATCTTTGAACCCCAATTGTGCACCTCCTGGTAGTCAGCTTAGAGTGGTACTGGTGGAGGTCTGGAAGAAGTTCAGTGCCTACTAAATTGTGAGTGATTTATCGTCCATGCAGAAAAGAAAACTTACCAAAAATGAACACTGTTATGGCTATTTTACAAGGTAAACTAGCATTTTGTTTTCAACAGTTTAATGGTCTCAAATAGTAGAAAAGTTTTCATTCATTGCATGATAAAATATTAGTCATAATCATAAGTTATTTACTTACTAAACATTAAAACATAAAAATTAGTGAAGAAAACACTGATATAGAAGCTGAATTATTCTTCACTAATGATTATAGGGATGAAGATGATGAGCAGGATCTTACAGAATCTAAAAAGGTGAGATATAACATTAATAAACAGGAGGCTACATGAATTATCTAAACAATAAATTGAGGGTTAGCAACAGCTAAAAGATAATAGTTAATCAGCAATGGGCACATGTATCCACCACCTTAAACATTCACTCCCTCTACCACCGGCGTACCGTGACTGCAGTGTGTACCATCTACAAGATGCACTGCAGCAACTCGCCAAGGCTTCTTCGGCAGCACCTCCCAAACCGGCGACCTCGTCCACCTAGAAGGACAAGGGCAGCAGGCGCATGGGAACACCACCACCTCCAAGTTCCCCACCAAGTCACACAGCATCCTGACTTGGAAATATAACGGCGTTCTTTCATCGTTGCTGGGTCAAAATCCTGGTACTCCCTACCTAACAGCACTGTGGGAGTACCTTCACCACACGAACTACAGTGGTTTAATAAGGCGGTTCAACACCACCTTCTCAAGGGCAATTAGGGATGGGCAATAAATGCCAACGACGCCCACATCCCATGAATGAATTTTTAAAAATGTTTGGGATATACATTGAGTAATGAAAGAATGAAACTGTTCATAAGTTTTTAGCCTTTTACCTATCCTTACCTTGTCAAGGTAATGCAAGATTAATGCTGTGTCAATTAACTCCTTTAAAAAAGGAGCTAAAAAAATATTTGATTAGGAACAGAATTGACGATTATAAAGGATATCAATTATCAAATGCTTTTCTGGAACAATGGAAATGTCATGTTATGGAGGACTCAGACATTTTTGTAGATATTAAGTAATTTGGGGAGAATTCATACACAGCAGATTGTGCCTGGACTATGAAAAGAACTGAATTGATAGGAGAAATGGAACTCAGACAGACCATTCGCCTATGTTCTTGCAAAAACAAAATCAGTATACCTACACAGCAGACAAGGAATTTATAAATGAGAAAAGCTATTTGGGACCTATATCTAGTCATACATACTCTGTTTTCACATTCAATTTAACAATTTTCATTGTGGCTGCCAAGATCTTAATCAAGATCTGGTTACAAATTTGATTTAGAGCTAAATTTGGTTGCCTCAGTTTCTTCCTAATTAAGAAACCGATCCACACCTTTGAATAAGTCTGTGTATCCCGCACTCACTATCGTGTGTGATAATTTATCTATCTATAGATTGAAGACCCATGTAAGAAAACATTTCTTCTTACCCTCATTTAGCAGTGTTGCCAAATTCTGAATCATACTTCTTGTATGCTCCAGATTCATCTATTTTTAATCTGTTATTCAAAATAATCCTGTTACTCCCTTAATTATTTCTAAAAGGTTATTACATTACACAAAATATTAATGAATTTGGAAACTGTGTTTATACTCTCTTCATCAAGATCACCACTAAGCATCTCTGACTTAACACCTTCCTCCCTGCTTTCAAAAACCTCCATAGAATGCTCTTCAGCCATTTTTGTGTCATCTCTTCACCTTCTTTCCCCATGCTTGATTTTGCCGGCACTCAGAGGTCAGGTTTGGAGGCAGGTCCGCTGTCAAAATAGCAAAGATTGACAGCGGGTAGGAAACCCGCTGTCAACCCGCCTGCATGCGAGCGTCCCATGTGTCGAGTTGTCAGCGGAGAACTGACCCGACACCAAGCGGCAGGGGAGATAATTGAGCTCATTAAATGGCTAGTTAACAGCCAATTTAATGGTATTTTGAGGCTTCCTTCCAATTTTAAGTGCTCCCCCATGGGTTACCCACTGCTCGGGGAAACGCCAGCTCACCCTGGCATGAGTTGAGTCTGCTCTGATGTATCTGATAAGCTGACAGCTGCAGAAGTGGTGTGAAGGATGCCATGTTGCAGATGGTCAGTATCAGAGCACAGAAACTGTTGGTTACTGCATTTGTAAGACATATAGGCCTAGAAATTCAGTGGTGCCCAGTTTGGGGCGCCGGAAGTACCGCCCCGGAAGTAGTCGTGGCCGCCCGCCGCAAATTCAGTTTGAGCGCCCCAGAGGGAAGCGCGGCGCTACTCGTGGCGCCCCGCATCCCTCTTGGAGCGCTGCAGCTGAAGATTGCAGCGCAACGTGCCGCGCTGCGACATGGCGCGCTGCGGTACTGCAGGCCTTCCCTTCTTAAAGGGGAGGGGCCTGCTGCAGCGCGGGCGACGATCGCGAGTGCCGGCAAAAGAGCCCGGCACCGAGGAGAAGTGCCGGGCTCTTGGGACACAGCCGGCACTCCGTGGGGGTGGGGGGGGGGTGGCTCAAGAGGCCGGGGACGGCGGCGCGGAGAGGTGCTGGCAGGCGGTTAGCAAAAAAAATGGCCGCCCCGCACCTCAGCGCCTCTACCGCCGCAGGTAGGCCCCCCTGAACCGGTCGCAAATAGCGACTGGCGTTAAAGCAGAGGTTGCTACTAAATTTCGCGATCGGGGCGGTAGCGGGGCGCTGCACACACCGATGACATCATCGGTAGCAGCACAGCGCTAACGGCTAGCGCCGCCATTAGCGCACCACTAAATTTAGCGTGGGCAGTGGTGTCCAACCCACTAAGTGCCCTCCTAAGGTGCTAACGGGTGGCGCAGCCCACTGAATTTCTAGGCCATAGAGATTTCTTTAGCTTGCAAGTGTTTAGAGCCAACTGTATGTCCAGTGCCACCTCCAGGGCTTAACAAGGCCAATCAAGGGGAAATCCCAGAGCAGCTGCAGCCGGGAGCGGGACCGGAATTTGGCAAACAGCTATCCCACCACCATCCTGATACCGCTGAGAAAATCCAGCCCTAGTGTCCACTTGCTATCCACTGTCCTAAAAAACACTCTGTTATGCGTCTTTATGTACCTGCTAAAAGAATCTACCCAAGTCATACAACTGCACTTTCAAACTACCAACTACCTAACCTTTTCCCATTCATTTATCACGATACCTCTGCAACTGTTAATTTGTTCAACTATTCCTCACCTCCACCTTTGTCCATGTCCCAGCAAAACTTTCACTGTCTTCCATCCCGGTCATTGGTATGACTGCCATGTTCACTGCCTCAAGGCCAAGGGGTGCAGACTTGTCTGACATTCAGTCTTGGATGGACCACAATTTCCACTAGATAAACATTGTAAAGAATTAATCCATTGTCATCAAAATCCAGGTCTTCAGCATCGACTCCATCCCCCTTCTCAAATCAAAGGAGACAGTATGCAATCTCGGTGTCTTTTTTTTAATTCATTGGATGTGGGCATCGCTGGCAAGGCCAGCATTTATTGCCCATCCCTAACTGCCCTTGAGAAGGTGGTGAGCTACCTTCTTGAACCGCTGCAGTCCTTGTGGTGAAGATCTTATAGTTTCTTGTAGCGGTTTGATACAACTGAGTGGCTTGCTAGCTAGGCCATTTCAGAGGGCAGTTACGAGTCAACCATATTGCTGTGGGTCTGGAGTCACATATAGGCCAGACCTGGTAAGGACGGCAGGCTTTCTTCCTTAAAGGACATCAGTGAACCAAATGGGTTTTTACGACAATATTGTAGTTTCATGGTCACCATTACTGACACTAGCTTTTTATTCCAGATTTATTTAATTAACTGAATTTAAATTCCCCAGCTGCCGTGATGGGATTTGAACTCACGTCTCCGGATCATTAGTCCAGGCCTCTGCATTACTAGTCCAGTAACATAATCACTATGCTACCGTACCCGATATCCTATTCAACACCAAGGTGAACTTCTGACCCCACATACGTTCTATCACAAAGGCCACCTACTTCCACCATTTTAAAAATTCATTCTCGGGATATAGGCATCGCTAACAAGGTTAGCATTTATTGCCCATCCCTAGTTGCCCTTGAGAAGGTGGTGACAGCCCTTCTACTTAAACCGCGCAGTCCATGTTGTTGTATCCATGTGTTAATGGAGATACGGAATGCAGGAGTTGGTTTAACAGGTGTTTACTGAACAAAGTCTGGAGGTGAACCAAAAGACACAAGACGCCACACGGGCCCACACACCCGAGTGGTCACCACCGGCACCACAGTACACAGGGGCTCTTAAAGGTACATACACTACAATTCCTCCCCTTTTAGATAATTAGTACATAACATTTTAAGTAATCATTAATTAACATGTTTACAAGAACAATAATCTACACATTTGCTGCAGTTAATCAATTATAAGTCAGTCTCTCTGGAGGCTTCCTGACTCGGTCCGGATAACGCCTCGGTGGTGTAGTAGTTTTCGGTGGTGTAGTAGGTTCTTTTGGCAAGGTCGATTCGGCTTGAATGCCAGTGTCGGGTTCATCTGGTTCCAGTATCACCGGATCGGAGGTAGATACTATGGGTATCTCTGCTTCATCATTAGGCGTATAGAGTTGTGGTGTAGGTTGTCCCTTTTCGGATGACTCTATGATCTGGTCAGCATGGCGCCTTATTATGCTTTCACCAATGTCCACGGTATACATCAGCGGTCCTAGTCGTGTGCAAATAGTTCCAGGCTGCCATTTCTCGATACGGTAGTCCCGGGCCAAAACTTGTTGACCTATCTGGAAGGTTCTAGTTGGCCTTTCATTCATGCCTTGAAATTGCGGGTTCTCCACGTCCCTTCTGATGTTTGGCTTGATCAAATCCAGCTGGCATCTTAGTCTTCTATTGAAAAACATCATGGCGGGAGTTTGGTTTGTAACCACATGTGTTGCATTCCTGTATGCAAACAAGAAGTTATCTACCTTATGTTGTAGATTTATGTCTTCATTACCCATGGCCTTTATGGCCTTCTTGAAGGTCTGGACAAACCTTTCAGCTAATCCATGGTGGCGGGATGGTATGGGGCGGACGTGTAGTGCTTAACCCCATTGTTTTTTTAAGAACTTCCTGAATTCTTTGGACACAAATTGCGGTCCATTATCAGAACAGATCTGTTCAGGCAGCCCATTCCTGGCAAATATGGTCCTTAATACTGTGATGGTTTTTTCCGTGGTGGTGGAGGACATCTTTATTACCTCCGGCCACTTGGAGTGTGCATCAACCACGATTAAGAACATTGAGTCCATAAATGGACCAGCAAAGTCGATACGTACCCTTTGCCATGGAGATGAGGGCCACTCCCATGGATGTAGAGGGGCTTGTGGTGGGGCGTTTTGGACCTTCTGGCATCCTAGACAGCTCTTGGTCATTTCTTCGATGTCTCCATCGATACCTGGCCACCACACAAACGCTCTGGCTAGGTTCTTCATTTTCACTCCACCCAGATGCCCCTCGTGAAGCTCCTTTAGCACTTTATCCTGGAGTTTGGGTGGAATCACCACTCTGGATCCACACATCAAGGTTCCTCGGCACACTGACAGCTGTTTTCTTTGCGAGAATGCTGGCAACAGTGGTTCGCCATGTGCTGGCCATCCCTTCACCGTTAAATCGTAGACTCGTGAGAGAGTCGGGTCATTTCTCGTTTCCTTTTCAATGGTAGAATTTGTTACTGGTAGACATTCTACTATGGTTGAGTGGAACATCTCCACTGGGTCCACTGTAGGTGCCTCTTCTACCGTTGGCCACGGTAGGCGCGATAAACCGTCAGCATTCCCATGCTGTTTTGATCCTTTGTATTCTATGTCATATTGGTGTGCCCCTAGGAAAAGGGACCACCTCTGTAGCCTTTGCGCTGTCATAATGGGTGTTAAGTCTGTGTGTTATAGTGAGAATTACTACACAGACCACAAGAGTAATTTTTAACAGGTCTTTACTAGTCGAAGGTCAGGGCGGAACTGCCCAATAAATCATTGCACAGCACTTATATACCGGTGTGGTCACCACCGGTATTACAGTATACAGCAGCCAAGATAAAGTAGTGCAACTCTTAAAATAGTTCTCTTAAAGGTGGAACGGTTACATACACCACAATCCTCCCTTTTTAGCTTAACAGTATATATTCCCCATTAAACATAACATACTAACATATATACACAACTTCATGTAAAAACAGTTCACAGGTTCAGTCTCTGAGGAGGCCTCCTGACTCGGTCCAGATAATGCCTCGGTGGTGTAGTAGTTTTCGGTGGTGTAGTAGGTTCTCGTTGCTGGGGTGACTCATCTAATAGTCCTTCACTGGACTTAACAGCTTGAACTTTCGTAACTTCAGAACCAGCATTGCTGACTTCTAAAGGCTCGAGTACCTTGGGAAGTTTTTCTACTTCCAGACTGATTTGGCTCAGTTCGGAGGGACCACGTGCGTGACCTGGTAGGGGTGATAATGGTTCAGAAGAGTCATCATCTTCTGCTTCTTCTCTATTGTCTTCTATTTCCTCCATCACTTCAGCTTTTGCCTCTGCCACCAATTCCCTGAGTGGCTTATTACTGCTGACACTGCTCACAAAAGGGTGCTCTTTCTTCTTAGCTTTCAACTGATCGATGAATTTGACATATTCCCTTTCTTGCTCAGCTTTGATTCATTTGGCCTCATCGCGCAGACAGTTTGTGTGTTCCTGATCCATTTTCTCAATCAGCTGCTTCTGCTGTCTTCCCAGATTCGCCAACTCTGTGTCAAAGAACTTTTTTTTTGCATTCATCTCTTGCTCAAAACGGCGAATCATTTGTTCTAATTGCTGTTGTAGTTTGAAATGGAGTTGAGTTCGAGCCCGGTGTTCCTCAGAAATGTGCATGTCTGTAGACTGGACAGACTCAGAATTCTCTGTCAAACTATGTTGTTGTTGTTCAGTGGAATTCTGTTCTGATACTTTGTTCTCTTCTGAAGCATTTATGCACTCCTTCGTTTTTCCATCATTAGTCTGCAAGTCCATTTTAGACTTATCTTTTGCACATGGGCTGGTCTTACCATCATCAGTTCCAGAGTCTGAGCTGATTGTCTTCACCGAGTTCTCACTCTCTGCTTTGTCACTGTCACTGCTGCATATGCCCTCATCCAATATTCTGGACAATCGTTCAGGTTTGACATCTTTTTTTCCGGAATCTACCGTTATTGCTTTTAGGGAGTGCCAGTCCATATTTATTTTCCTGATCCACTCCCGTCCCAGAAGTGGTGGACCTCCCTCAGGTAGTACATATATGTCCATTCCTTGGTGTTCTTTGCCCTTGTGTATCACCTTGACTTTTACCTTTCCGATGGGGTATACTTTTTGCCCCGTGTATGTCTGCAATACTATCTCCGTATCCCGTAGGGGAATATGTGTGAATAACCTTTTGTAATCTTGCTTATTCATGACCGTCAACGCCGATCCGATGTCCAATTCCATCTTCACTTGGACTCCTGCTATCTGCAGTGTGACCCAGATAGTTTGTCGGTCAGCTTCCTTACTCACACTGTGAATTCTCAGACTACCCAGTTCCTTGCTGTTGGAGTCTGAATCCGAATTCTGTTCATCCGAACTCTTCTCAGCCACCTTATGTACCTTTCTGCACTTTTCCTGCGGTGACTTTTTGTTGCTGGTCTTCTTTCCTGACCGGCATACTTTAGCTATGTGACCAAGCTTGCCACATTTTCTACATTCCTGGTTTTTAAACCAGCATTGGTTCTGATCGTGTGTTGTCTTTCCACAACGATAACATTTCGTTGTACCCAAAGCCATTTGATCTACGCGGAGTACCGCTGCCTTCAGCTGCATTTCCGCGGTGCCTCTCGCTGCGGCTTCGTGCGATGCTGCAATAGTGACAGCCTTATCAAGTGTAAGATCATTCTCTTCAAGTAGCCGCTTTTGTGTTCCTTCTTTCGACAATCCACACACGAATTTGTCTCTCAGTGCCTCTGTCAGTCTTTCCCCAAACTGACAGTATTTCGCTAGCTTACGCAGTTCAATTAAATACTCCGCGTTGCTTTCCTCTTCCCGTTGCATTCTCGCATAAAATTTAAATCGTTCCGCTAACATCAGCGGTGTGGGGTTCAAATGATTCTTCAGGACAGCAACAATATTAGCGAAAGTCTGATCCGCCGGTTTAGCTGGTGATAGAAGATGCTTCAATAGCCCGTATGTCTTCGCACCCATTGAGTTTAGTAAGGTTAGTGCTTTATCTTTATTTGATATTTTATTTGCCTTACGATAAATCTCTATGCGTTCTACATACGTGGCCCAATCTTCAACATCGGGATCGAAATCGTTGATGTTACCACGCTTAGACATCCTCGCAATCTTCTTGAGAAACAAAAAGAAATTTTTCTTTTATTTTTTTTTTCTCAAAATGGCGGTTTCCCGCGCTTGTCTTCTTCCCCCGCCTACGAAAATGGCGGCTTCCCGCGTTTGCCTTTCTCCCCCGCTGGCTGTAATGGCGATTGCCGTATTGCTGCATTCGCCCTCCCCAGCGGTTTTCAAATCGTGCCTCCCAGCCCCTCTTGCAGTCCGGTCCTTTCCCCCGGCTGCGGCTGAGTTCTCCGTGGTTTTTTTTTTTATTTTCTCCCGCGCCTTACGCTGACCCGGTCGCTGCGCCTCGCGGCCTCGGTAGCTGCCCGGCCTTTTTCACCAGTCGCAGTCGAGCTCTCTCTCGACGCTGTTGCGTCTCCCAGCCCGCTTGCAGCCCGGTCTTTTACACCGGCTGCATTTGCATTCACCGCGGCTCCCGTGCCTTACGCTGCCCCAGTCTCAGCACCTCTGGCCCCGACTTCTGTCTGGCTCTTTTCCCCGGCCGTGGTCGAGTTCTCCGCCCTTATATCCTCCGTTTTTTCCCTCCCCTACTTCACAGCCAACGTGGCCGACTTGCTGCTCGTCGCTGATTGGCTTACCCACCACCGTGATAGAAGGGATGATCACTGCCTGTTGCTGATGGAAGGCTTCGTGTCAGAATTCTTCCTTCGCTCTGCAGACCCGAGTCTTTTCTCAGCAGAATGATGAGGGCGGATGCCTCTTCTCGATGCCCGTTAAACTGCCTTGGATGTATCTCTGCCGCAGGGTAAGATCGTACTCGTCGCCACTGTTAAGTCTGTGTGTTATAGTGAGAATTACTACACAGACCACAAGAGTAATTTTTAACAGGTCTTTACTAGTCGAAGATCAGGGCGGAACTGCCCAATAAATCATTACACAGCACTTATATACCGGTGTGGTCACCACCGGTATTACAGTATACAGCAGCCAAGATAAAGTAGTGCAACTCTTAAAATAGTTCTCTTAAAGGTGGAACGGTTACATACACCACAATGGGAATGCCCTTTTTAGGGTTGAATATGGAGACGAGGGGTTGATGGTCAGTCAACAAGGTAAATTTTTGTCCGTGTAGGTAATGGTTGAATTTCTTCACTCCCCACTCCAAATTGGCAAGGTGCTCATTGTCGTTTTCTCCTGTTACAAGGATGTCGTCTAGGTAGCATTGAGTCCCCGGAATCCCTTGCAGGACTTGCTCCGTAGCTCTTTGCCAGATAGCTGGAGCTGATGCTACTCCGAAAACCAGTCGATTGTACTGGTACAGGCCTTTGTGTGTGTTTATCGTGAGATACTTTTTAGAGGCCTCCTCAACCTCCATCTGTAGATATGCCTGTGCCAAGTCAATTTTGGTGAAACGTTTCCCTCTGGATAGTGAGGCAAAAATATCTTCTATCCTTGGAAGAGGATACTGTACTGTGTGAAGGACCGGGTTTACAGTCACCTTGAAGTCCCCACAGATGCAAATTTTTCTCTGTTCTTCAGATTTATCATTATTCAACGTTTTCTTCATGACCGGGACGATTGGTGTTGCCCACTCGCTCCAATCTACCTTGGATAACACGCCTGCTTTTTCCAAATTCTCCAGCTCTGCCTCGACTGCTGGACGAATTGCGTATGGCACCGGCCTTGCCTTAAAAAACTTGGGAATTGCCGCATCTTCCACTTTTATTGAGGCGGTGACGCCTTTCAAGGTTCCTAGTTCCTGTTGAAACACTTCTTTGGCATTAGCCAAGATGCCTTTTAATCGTTCAGGTATGAAATCTCATCATTTTTTTCCTTACTGGTCACCGTCAGTGCCTGAATGGAGTGCCAATCTAAACGTATCTTCCTGATCCATTCACGTCCCAACAACGGTGAACCACCATTTTGCAGAACGTATAAATACAACTTCTGTATTTCCTTGCCGTTGTATACAACAGGCACCTTTATTTTCCCTTTGGGGTATACTTTCTGCCCCGTATATGTCTTCAAGATAATGGATGTGTCTTTCAAAGGTATATGCGGAAATAGCCGCTCGTAATCCCGTCGACTTATGACGGCCAGAGCTGATCCTGTATCTAGCTCCATTTTAACTGGGGACCCCGCTATCGTGAGGGTAACCCAGATGGTCTGGTAATCTTCTTTGGCAATTACATTATGTAATTTGAGACAGCTTAGTCTCTTGTTTCCGGAGTTGCTATCACTCTTCTGGTCTTCGGAGCTACTGTCCGTCATCATTTGTACCTTTCTGTACTTTTCCTTATTGATTTTTTTTCTGTCAGTGGATTTTTTGTTTCCAGATCGGCATACACGTGCAATGTGTCCCATCTTTCCGCATTGCCTGCATGCTTTGTCCTTGAACCAGCAGTCCCTCTGGTCATGGGTGGATCTGCCGCAGCGATAACATCAATCGTTTTTCTGCATCTACCTTATTCAATTCCTTTATCATTTTATAAACCTCGATTAGATCACCCCTCAACCTTCTAAACTCAAGTTTATGCAAACTATCCTCATAATTTAACCCCTTAAGCCCTGGTATCATTATGGTGAATCTGCGCTGTACCTCCTCCAAGGCCAACGGCTTTCCTGAGGTTCAGTGTCCAAAACTGGACATAGTATTCCTGATGGGGTCTGTACGACTGAAGCATCACTTCCTCACTTTTGAATTTCAACCCCCTTGAGATATAGGCCAACATTCTATTTACCTTTTTAATTACTTTTTGTACCTGCGCCTTTAGTGATTTGTGTACAAGGACACATAATTCCCTTTGCCCCTCAACAGCTCCTAGTCTCTCACCATTAAGAATATATTCCAATTTGCCTTTCTTTGATCCAAAGTATCTGACCTCGCACTTGCCCACATTGAACACCATCCGCCATAGTTTTGCCCACTCAGTCTGTCTATGACCTTTTAGAACCTTCTTCACCCATCTACACAACTTACCGTGCCTCTTAACTTAGTGCCATCTGCAAACTTGGATGTACAACTCTCTGTTCCTTCATTTAAGTCATTAATATATACGGTGAGAAGCTGAGGCCCCAGTACAGATCCCTGGAGATGTTACATCCCACCAGTCAGAGTTCATACCCTTTTATTGATTAGTTTCATGGAATTTTTTTCATACACCAGAACAGGCAGACAGGACCTTGGTTTAACATCTGATCTGAAAGCTGGCACCTTCGACAATGCAACACGGCACTTACGTGCCAGTCCATAATATGCGCTCAAGTCCTGCGTGCAGCTTGAATCCACATGAAAAGCAGAGGCCCCAGCACCGATCCTTGGGGAACACCACTTTTCACGCCGATGTAGCAAAAAACCACAATGTAATTGAAGGAGAATGTCTCCCAAAACTTTCCAGCCTTTTAGCTGAAAGCAGGTGCGGTTCCCTTTAAATACCACCGGAAATAGCTGCTACCCAGCTTGTAGTGCCCATGGTTTGTGGGCAGATATAGGGACTGATGGTGGCAATGGGGGTCTTAGCTTCATCATTTGCATATATTAATGAGGCCCCAGCCTGTTTCCGGTGGGAACTCTGGCTGCCTGAATTGAGTTCTGCCTGAAAATCAGAACAGGCAGACAATCTGTGGGAAGCTGACAAGTCAGTCCTCCATGAGGTTGAGGGGTGATCTAATGGACTATTGCCCAGTTTTGGGCAAATTGCCCGTCATATCCCTTATATGAGTAATTATCTGAAAAATGTTTAAAGGGGAAATAATGAAGAAAATGTAAAAATAAAATAATCACACGGTTCAGAGAAATTGTTGACATGAAGTTTCTTTCCAAACATATACACCTATTTATCCGTTTTAAGCTCTCTGGCTAATTCTGTTTGAATTTACCTTTTATACCAGATGTATGATCTAGGAACTGTGCATTTTTAGTTCATAAGATGTTATTTACAAAAAAATTGCTGATACACAAGGTATAAATAGAGTATATCACTGCCAGCAGCTACATCAGGCAACTAACTTTACTAATGAGGCAGACCACACATGTTTGGAAATTGTTCAGTCAGCCTCATCAAATCTCACTGGCTAGATAGACATAGCCCCAATTCATTATCTTGCCACTTTGTGTAGCTAACATACAATTGAAGTTTCTACTTCAAATGGGCTTATTCTGTAATCCTGAATAATCAGTTGTTCTTGTTTTTGAACAGAGAATACTACATCGACAAAGGATTTCAAATAAATATTATTACATTGATCCTGTGGAAGAACCTGATGTCCATCGCAATCCTGTGAAGAATTCAGATAGACATATTACTGCTAAAGATCATCAGCTGTGAGTCCTTTAATCATTTTCTGCACAAGTACTGGATTAAGGATAGACTCATGTAAAGTATCAGGGTCACAAAGTTGCTAAACTTCATTTGGCGGTTCTACTCCAACATTTCTAAATTATGCAAATTTAAATAACTCACAAAAAAGTCTTTAAACTTATGCATAAAATTGCCCATGTGCTGTTGAAAATCTATCCAATAAGTTTGGCCCTCCCTCAGAGGCGTGGGCCTTGGCTCCTTTTCTGAAGCTTGCTTTGTTCTGCTGGAATTTCCCTCCCAATCTTGTTCAAGTGCAGGACCAAAACTGAAAAGATTCCAATGTTGCTTTTACAGGTGACTCCAATCCACCTTTTACCATAATTCTTGTATTATAAAACTGTTTCAGATTGAAAAATTTGAGTTTTCCAAAATTACAGATTTTAACTTGATATGCATATTACAGCACGCAATGAAGTGTTTGGCAACACTTTGTGGGAATGCAAAAATGTGAGCGGCATAAAGAAAGAGGCAGTAAAAGTGTAACACAGAAAGCCAGAGAAAGAATGAGAAATTAGGAAAAATGTGAGTCACAATTGCAAGAAGAGGGAGAATCGTTCTCTGTGAGCTGTGTCGAGGGAGGTCCATCATATTAGATTATATAATTCTTCATCATTATAAAACAGCATACTCATCGACTTGCCATGAGCAACTCCACAAAAGGTCTGCTATATTATAAAACATTATATTCCAACTCACATGGGCAACATCATGAGATCCAATAATTTTATATATGCTTTCTTAGTCTGATCATGCGCACAGGTCAACTGGAGGAGAGAATGAATGACATGACAGCTAAAATAGATTGGATTATAGAACAGCTTGATCAGAAACAAAGATCTGTGCAGAATGGAAAACAGACAACATCGGATATCACAGAGGTGAGTAGACATTGCCCAGTTTGGTGGTATTTTAAAGTACAGGGTACTCTGTTTCTCTCAATGATTTCACAGCAGCTCTTGTAAACAGACCTTGTCTCCTACAATCTGGAGCTGTGTTTTTAAAATCAATAACCTGCCTTGCACAGATTTGGGTGATCCTAAGGTTTAACAATTACCCATTTGTAGTAATAATACTGGAATAACCATAGTCCCTATTACAATACCACTCTTTGAAATTGGCAGAATATTAAACTCAAACCAGTATTTACAGGTTTAAACTATACTTCTTAACAAATACATGAAAAAATTAAACCAACAAATTCGGCAGTATTAAAATAGTACCATAATCACATATAGATGCAATGAGCAATATGTTAAATCTCAAGAGTTTAATAACCTTGCTTGTATAACAATTAAAAGAGTACGCAGGAGACAGAGTTCAGTTCACCGCCATCACTTTCCAGAGAATCTTCTCAACTCCATGCACTCTATTTCCCATAGTGCATTGCACATCAGAACTACGGTAAGCTATGTGGGACAATTCAAATACAACATTCAAAATACACAACATCTCCTCCCCTCTTACATTAGATGTCCCAATAGAACCACAAAATTTTTAAAACACAATAACCTGGGAGTGAGGGTAGACTTCCTCCAACCATGGCTATATCCATGGGGATTATTCTGCCCCAGATAAAGGGTAAGCCTCTGAATTATAAGTTCAAACATATAGGGGCCCGCCGCTCTCTGGTAGGATACCGGCGGTCAACCTGGCTCTCCAGTTCATTGTCTCTCACAGGTGACGTCAACACAGGTGTAGGCGGCTGAGGTGCCTGTATACAGGTCTCCCTTGCTGATGAGATAGGGGCTGAAGCGGCTGCTTCCTCAGAAGGTGAGCCTCTCGGTGTAGAAGGTGGATGACCCACAGCGTCACCCAATGGCAGATAAACTGCTGTTGGTGGTTCAGTGGGTGTTGCTGCACTTCGTAGAAGCTGATCAGTGTGTCTCTTCCAGACAATGTCCTCGGGTGTCTGTACAGTGTAGGATACTGGACCAGTCTGTGCAATGACAGTAGCAGGAACCCACTTAGGTCCACCACTGTAGTTCCGTGCCAACACATGTTCACCTGGACTGAAGCCTCTGTCTTTGGAGCGTTGTTCACGTCGCTTGATCTGCTTGTCCTGCTGATACTGTACCACGTCTTTCACCTTTGGCGGTTTCAGCAGGTCGAAGTTGGTTCGCAGCTCTCTTTTGAGCAGTAGAGTGGCAGGTGATGCTTCTGTGGTCGCATGTGGTGTGTTTCTGTAACTCAACAGGAAACTATTCAGGTGCTGATGAAGCGTTCCCTGGCCTTGCGATGCCTTTAGAGAGTGTTTCATGGTCTGAACAAACCTCTCAGCTAGACTATTGGTCGCAGGGTGGTATGGTGCAGCCCTAATATGTTGTACGCCATTCACCTGCAGGAATGTAGCCATTTCTTGTGACACCCACTGTGGACCGTTGTCTGAGACAAGTTGCATCGGAGATCCAAATCGGCTGAACACCTCACCTAACTTCTCGATGGTCTTCTCAGCGGTGGTGGACCTCATTATAACAACCTCTGGCCACTTACTGTGCGCGTCAACAGCCACCAGGAACATTCTCTCCTCGAATGGACCTGCAAAGTCTACATGAATGCGGTGCCATGCTTCCTCCGGAAAGTCCCAGGGGTGAAGAGGTGCAAGCTGTGGCACATTACGAACTCTCTGACATGAGGAACAGGTTTTAGCTTTGTCCTCAATCTGTCCATCCATACCCGGCCACCAGAAGTAGCTCCTTGCTATTTCTTTCATACGAACCATTCCGCAGTGTAGTTGCTGTAACACTGGTTTCCGTAGCGATGGTGGAATAACCACTCTCCTCCCCCACAGCAAACATCCAGACTGCACCGACAGTTCATTTCTCCTTAAGAGATATGGTTTCAGGTTTGGGTCATCGCTGTCAAGCTTGCCCCCGACGATAATGTCCAGCACTGCAGACAACACTGGGTCATTTCTGGTGTTTCCTCACCTCACAGACCTCACAGAAACCCCACAGTGCAGATAGAGGCCATTTCGGCCCATCGAGCCTGCACCGACACATATCCCACCCGATCCCCGTAACCCCACACATATCCCACCCTATCCCTGTAACCACACGTATTTAACCCCCTAACACTAAGGGTCAATTTATCATAGCCAATCAACCTAACCCACACATCTTTGGACTGTGGGAGGAAACCGGAGCACCCGGAGAAAACCCACGCAAACACGGGGAGAATGTGCAAACTCCACACAGACAGTCGCCCGAGGCCGGATTCGAACCCGGGTCTCTGGCGCTGTGAGGCAACAGTGCTAACCACTATGCCACCGTGTCGAAGTAACAGGCGCGTTCTCCACCTGCCTAAAATAGCAGATGTCCATGCTATGCGTCATAGGCTTGGTGACAGACAGCGGCAACCTGGAAAGACTGTCGGCGTTGCCGTGCAGGTCAGACTTACGATATCTAATGTCAAATGTGTGTGCAGACAACAGCAGCGCCCGCCTTTGCATTCTGCTCGCAGCAAGTGACGGAATCCCTGTAAGTGGCCCGAAGATGGTCGTGAGAGGGCGGTGATCTGTTACTAGGGTGAACTGTCTCCCGTACAAATATTGGTGAAACTTGCGAATGCCAAAAACGATGCTCAGTGCTTCTCGTTCTATTTGGGTGTAGTTAGTTTCAGCTCTGTTCAAAGTCCTAGATGCGAATGCTATCGGCTTCTCTTCTCCGTTTGGCATGATATGAGAAACGACCGCTCCCACACCATATGACGATGCAAGCTAACTGTATTGGTAATGAAGGGTTAAAATGCGTCAAAGCCTCTGACTTCAGGAGCGTGTCCTTTGCTGTCACGAATGCCTCCTGGCACTTGTTAGTCCATTCCCACTTCTTGTCTTTACATAGCAACCAATGCAGCGGCCTCAGCATCAAGGCTAGGTTCGGTATGAACCGTCCATAGTAGTTCAGTAACCCTAGAAAAGAACACAGCTGGCTGATACTTTCAGGTGCTGGTGCATCCACGATTGCCTTGGTCTTGGACGGTGCCTTGTGAAGGCCTGTGGCATCGATCACATGACCGAGGTACTCAACTGATGCCTGAAAAAAATCGCATTTATCCCTGCGAACTCTGAGTCCGTAATCCCTCAGTCTCTGTAGCGTTGCGTCCAAGTTACGCAGATGGTCTTGGTCATCACACCCAGTAACTAAGATATCATCTAAGTAGCACTGGACTCCAGGCAATCCACTAAGGATCTGGTCCATAGCACGTTGGAAAAGTGCTGGAGCTGATGTAATTCTGAAAGGAAGTCGACAATACCTAAATAGGCCCTTGTGTATCACAATAGTCAGCATTTCTTGTGACTGTTCATCCACATGCATTTGCAGGTAGGCTTGACAGAGGTCGATTGTGCTAAACTTCTGGCCCCCAGCAAGTCCCGCAAACAAATCATCAATATGGGGAAGCGGATATTGCTCCACTGACAATACAGGGTTAACAGTTACTTTAAAATCTCCACATATCCTAACTCCACCTCCTTTCTTGAGCACTGGTACGATGGGTGTAGCCCATTCACTCACGCTGACTGGTTCTAGTACTCCGCTTTCAACTAGGGCTTCTAAGTCAGCCTCGACTTTTGGTCTGATGGTATAAGGTACGGGTCGTGCCTTCATGAACTTGGGTTTGCTATCCTGCTTAATACGAAGCTTCACAGTAATATCTTTCATGCTACCCAGTTCTCCATTAAAGACTTCTGCATGTTTCTTTAAGATGGCGGGTAAGCCTGGATCATTGTGTGACATCATGTAGACTGATGACCAGTCTAATTTTATTCTCTCCATCCACGAACGTCCCAGCAGGGAGGGGTAGACTCCTTTAACTACGTAGAGTGGTAACTTCCTAGTTTGTCCATTCAACTGAACTCTGACCTGTGATACCTCTCATGATTACTCTTTCACCAGTATATGTCTTTAACGCTATGTTAGCTGGCTGAAGTGGAAGGTGCTTTAATGTCTTTTTGTAGACTGTCTCTGACATAAGAGATACTGCTGCCCCGGTATCGATCTGCATTCGCACAGGTTGCCCCTCTAGCAAGGGTGAGACCCAGTAGCCATGCAAATCCCCAGCTACAGTCAGCACGTTCAGTGATAGTTCCTCCTCGGAAGTGTCACTTGCCTCTGTTTTGTCCTGTTCTACAGAGCGGACATGCTGCTTTGTCTTTTGTCTGAATGTTTTTTTTTCCTTCCGTCTTTGATGTTTTCCCCGTGTCCTTTTTATTTCTGCATGTGCGCTGAATAAGTCCCTTTTTACCACAGCTGTAGCAATCCATGTCCACACACCAGCATGCAGACGCAAGATGCCCCGTTTTACCACAACGGAAGCATGGCCCTTGGCTCTCTGTTCTTACTTTGTGCACTTTTTCTGTTGCACCCAACTGTTGAGCTTCCTTAGTTGCCAATTCCATGGAAATACTGATTTCAATGGCCTTTTGTAGAGTCAGATTACTCTCCGTTAATAGTCTCTTCTGTATGGCTTCAGTTCTCATACCACACACTAGCCTGTCTCTTATAGTATCATTTAGCACGTCATTAAACTCACAGTGCTCTGATAGTCTTATTAGTGCAGCTACAAACATGGTCACTGTTTCTCCTTCTTCCTGGTTACGCCTGTGGAACCTAAACCTCTCAGCTATGACTAGGGGTTTGGGTGAAAAATGCCCTTTTAGTATCTCCACAATTTCGCTATATTGTTTAGTCTCTGGTTTATCTGGATGCACTAAAGTACGCAAAAGATTGAAAGTCTTTGGTCCCATCACACTTAACAATGTAGGTACTACTTTGTTCCCTCCAATGTCATTTGCTTGTGTGAAGTATTCAAATCGTTCTGTGTATGAGCTCCATTGTTCGACATTCTCATCAAACGGTCCAATGTTACTGATAATTCCAGCCATTTTCCTTCTCTCAGGCTCCTAATTATCATTCACTAAGGATCCTTCCAATGTTGAACTCAACTAAAATCACTATCAGTATTTTAGTGCTTCAATTCACAGATCGTTTCACAGTTGAATAAATGTCCTTCCCGATTTACACACTGCTTTTCTTCCCCTTCCTCAAGTCGTTAGTACCTTATACGACGTCTCGTCTTCCCGCCATTGCAAGCTCCTTTATCCTCGAGCCAGCCTCACTTTAATTAACTGTCCACGGCACAAATAACAGTTTTAAACACGTAAAACCCGACTATCTTCCACACAGCAGAGCCACGTAAGTTCAGACGTCCTCGTCGCCACTTTTGTTAAATCTCAAGAATTTAATAACCTTGCTTGTATAACAATTAAGAGAGTACGCAGGAGACAGAGTTCAGTTCACCGCCATCACTTTCCAGAGAATCTTTTCAACTCCATGCACTCTATTTCCCATAGTGCATTGCACATCACAACTATGGTAAGCTATGTGGGACAATTCAAATACAACATTCAAAATACACAACACAATAGGGTTAATTTGTCTTTTCAACGAGTTCATCTCAAAACATGAAACTAGCCTGTTCATTTCATTAAAGTACTTGATAAACACTGTAAATATAGCCTCAGATTTTTCCCTTTCCGCCATGTTTCTCCATTACAGTATTTCTGTTGTTGAGCACCTTACCCAACAGATCACCAGTTTCAGGAACCACCTGCACTTTTCAGTGTGTTGGTTTTAACTATTAAAGTCAGATTGATAGATTGATATAATGGACTCATCAGACATGATCTGAATAATGGGAACAGATCGGTGTCTCCAAGAAACAAAACCCTTTACTATTAAAATGTTTATTTTCTGTTTTTAAAGTTTTGCTTAAAATCTGCATGTTCATACATACATACTTACATTACAACAGTAACTACACTTCAAAAAGCATAAGAAATAGGAGCTGGAGTAGGCCATTCGACCCTTTGAGCCTGCTCCGTCATTCAACCAGATCATGGCTAATCTTTTACCTCAACTCCACCTTCCCGCACAATCCCCATATCCCTTAATTCCCCAAAATTTATCGACCTCTGTCTTGAATAGGCTCAATGACTGAGCCTCCACAGCTCTCTGGGGTAGAGAATTCCAAAGATTCACAACCCTTTGAGTGAAGAAGTTTCTCCTCATCTCAGTCCTAAATGGCCGACCCCTTAGTCTGAGACTGTGACCCCGTGTTCTAGATTCCCCAGCCAGGGGAAACATTTTCTCAGCATTAACCCTGTCAAACTCCTTAAGATTTTTATATGTTTCAATTAGATCACTACTCATTCTTCTAAACTCTAAGGAATATAGGCCTAGTCTACTCAATCTCTCCTCATATGGCAATTCCCTCATCCCAGGAACCAGTCTAGTGAACCTTTGCTGCACTCCCTCTAAAGCAAGTATGTCTTTCCTTAGGTAAGAAGACCAGAACTGTACACAGTACTCCAGGTGTGGCCTCACCAATGCCCTGTATAATTGTAGTAAGACTTCTTTACTCTTATACTCTAATCCCTTTGTAACAAAAGCTAACATACCATTTGCTTTCCTAATTGCTTGCTATACCTGCATGTTAACTTTCTGAGATTCATGTACAAGGACACCCAGGTCCCTCTGAATGCAAACATTTCCCAGTCTCTCATCATTCAAATAATATTCTGCTTTTTTGTTTTTCCTACCAAAGTGGATAACTGCACACTTCCCCACATTGTATTCCATTTACTATGTTCTTGCCCACTCAGTCATCCTGTCGATATCTCTCTGCAGCCTCTTTGCGTCTTCCTCACAGATTACTTTCCCACCTAACTTGGTATCATCAGCAAACTTGGATACGTTACACTCTGTCCCTTCATCTAAGTCATTAATATAGATTGTAAACAGCAGGGGATTTCTCCCAGTACCCAGAGAACTTGCCCTGTAGCTGAGGATCTATGAAATACAGCAAGGAATTAGCCCTTAAACAGCTGCAACCTTTCATAAATGAAAGTTTGGTGGTGGCAGAAAAGTGAACTAACTGTTCACAATGGCAGAGCGAAGACATTCGAGCAACACTGCTAACTTTTGATGTTCAAAATTTGAAGGCCCTGCTGCGGGAGGTGCACCAACAAAGGGCAGCCTTATTGGAGGATGAAAGTCACACTGCAATAAAAACATAGGTGTCTGCTACATAAAGGGAGATCACTGTCTTGTACCTGGCTACAAATGAAGAACAAGTCAGGAGCAAAGCAGTGTGCTCCTAATGTTTGCACATATTTCTTGTAGGGCCTGTCAGCCTATTTGGAAACTGCTACATCCGCTGGGATGTACAATTTAAAGCAGTGTGCACAATTATTGCACTTTTGCACAAACTCTTTCATTATGCCTAAACTGATTGCCTACACTTATCTTGAAGGTAGAAATGGCAGCTGATGCTGAACAGTCTTTCCTATTGAGGTTAGCAGCCATGGATGCAGGGGATAACTCTGTACTATGTCTGAATAAACATTCAAGCTGATACGGCAATACAATGGCTGCTTTTATTTCAGACTCTCTGGAACATTCCCTCTCAGAAATAATAACAAACAATATAAGAGGTGACCCTGGAGTATAATTGCTACAGGATGCTTGCTCCCATCATGGGCCCTCTAGTGTTCACTTTACAATATGCAAGTACAATACATTTCACTGTCTTCAGTCATCAACCAGTGTTTCTTCTTCAAATAACAACAGAAAATGCTGGAAGCACTCAGCAGGCCAGGCAGCATCAGATTTCCAGCATCTGCAGTATTTTGCTATTGTATTTCTTCTTCAAATAATGTGAGCACCATGGAATGTTACACATGGCTGCTTCCTGGCCACTGTATGCAGAATGATCTGTTTTGATTATATGCCAGCTGAACAGTAATTGAGTGAAAACCCATTGCTAAGGTATATATGACATGCTTTAATGCCTACCTAGGAACAATTTGCAACTCTCTGCACTCAAGGGAATCCTGTCACCCAGTGAAAGTTGTGTGCCCTTTCCACAATAGAAGTATAAAGATGCTTCCCCTTACAAATGTACCCCCTCCCCCAGTACATGTAGAATGTATGATGTAGCAGATGTTTCATGGAGTGGCTTGGAAGGAGCTGGCCCTGATGCTCGATTTTATGTGTATTACATTATGCAGTGGAATCTTGTGAAGCACAGACAGCAAAGGCAGGTTTCCTTTGACATGTCTAGGCACAGCTCCTGGAGTAGTGATGGGCATGGCCAAAATGCCTCCGTGTCATTGTACCTGCATTTACCAGCCTCTGATCAACTCTGTAGGGGGTGGTGGTGGTGGGGTGGCGCGTACACCCAGTCAGTTATGCCTCTGACTGTGAGCGGTTCGAATCGCTCCCACGCCCCTGGGTTCTAGACACCGGACTTAAGTACAGGCGGCGATACAGAAAAGACTCGAGTAGACCAAGATTTTATTGAAGTAGAAATAACACAGTCTTACGAGAAGCTACTAGTATAAAGAAAATTACAGGCAAATACAAATAACTATACTTATACAGGGAATGGGAAACACACGGCACATCGAGGGAAAACAACTATCTTAACAATCCCCTTATCCTTATCCCACCCCCTATACCTAACTAGATTAAGCTATGAGGGGCCAGAATTTATGCTCACCAATCAAAGATCTGCTGAATTCAAAACAGCGGTGGGGCTTGGGGTTCGCTCTTTGTGCTCTCTGGAGCCTGCCGTCATCACGTGGTCTCCGGGTGCTGCAAGGGCGTTGTCCAGGTACGAGTACCCAAAAGTTAAAGTCTCTGCTTGGGTACTTTACCTCGCAGGGATGATGGTTCCTCTTCCTCGGCAGACAGTCGGAGTTTGCATGAAGATAGTCGCAGGTCAGCTGGACTGAAGGCCCGATTATTCGAAGCTTTTCTTCAATCATCTTTCCATTCGTCTTCTTCACCACCTCGCCTCGTCGCGTCCCGCCTCGCCTGGCCTGATTTGTCCGTGTCCGCCTGGTGCAATGCCGGGCGTCCCTGATGGAATGAGGAAGGCACGGGCAGTGGCGGGTGGTAAGCGCGGGACGGGGGAAGAGCAGTAGCCATGAGGGCGAGGGGCCGGAGCAAGAGCCGGGAGCAAGGGCAGAGAGCAGAGAGAGAAGGTTGCCAATGGGCCTACAATTATACTCCTTCGGACGGCCCTTATCTGTGCGCCAAATCAGGTTCGTTCTTTGTCCCAATCTTAACGGGGTATTTTAAATAATGGTAGCAATCTACACTAAGGGGTCGATTTTCCCGAAGCTGTCGGGAAGAAGGCGGGACTACAACTTTTGGGTTTTAGTCCCGCCTACATCGACGTCCGGCCAATCCGTGAGATTTTCCCTTGATTGACCTTGTTGAGCCCGCCCAGCGGGCTCAGCAGGTCAAATAAGGGCCACCCGGCAACAGGTGACGTCACAGACTGAAATTTCATCTGTCAAGAGTTCTTGACAGATGAAATATCAGTGTTTCACAGCTGTTTCAAGCTGTGAAACACTGACAGTCTGAGTTCTGACATGAGTCCTTCTCCACAGACTCAGTTAGAACTCTCAGCAGCACTCAAAGCTGAAGGCTGTCACTTTTCACAGATCACAGCCGTTCAGCTTTAAGTGCCAGCTGAGTGATGGACTCCCGGCGCCTAGAGGAAGAAAGGCTGTTAAGGTAAGTACAGGTAAGTAAAAGTTCTTTACATACTTTAGACACACCAAACACACTTACCTTTGCACTCATGCACCCATCACTCACCTGAGCGCCGACATCGCAACCCCTCCAACTCCTTCAGCCCGACGGCCCACCTGCTCTAACCTGGCGTGGTTTGGAGCCGTCGGGAAACCCACACGAAACCCCTCAAAATAGGGATTAGGCTAAAAACTGCCTGTTAACTACCTGTTAACAGGCAGTTAATTGACACTAATCCCTTCCCGCCTGGGGTTGGCGGGTCCCAGTGCGGGGCGGGTACCCGCTGCCTCTGAAAGTTGTGTGGAGCGGGGTTTTGGGCGGGATGGTGTCGGGACCCCCAAAATCAGGATTTTCTCCCCCCTCCCCCCCACACGCCTGAAACCCCACCTGACGGCTCCACGAAAATCGACCCCTAACTGTTTTTAGATGGCCGGTAATCGCATCTACTGGCCTGATAATTGACTTGTTTTGTTATTAATACATCTTAATGGGCCTGTCCAGCCTCGATGGCTTCCTTAAGCTGTTCCCAATTATTTATGCAAACAGCTTGATGGCCTTAACTATAGGCCTAACTAGGTTTTGATTTGTCTCCAATTTGGTCTAATACATAATTCAAAGTCCTGTCTGGTTTTCAAAATGCAAAGTCTCTCTTCACAGAAACTGCAGCTTTGGCTTCGATTTCTCCACAAGCTGCCTGTGCCGCAGAGTCCAAGTTTCTAAAATCTCAGGCTTTCTGCCACGAGGCGTGGACGCCATCTTGGGTACCCTTTTTAATTAAAATGTCCACGCAGGGTCCCTTTTGTTAATAATAACCTTTGGGGAAATGTAGAAATTTTGCAAATCTTACAACTCCTCTTCCCTCATCTCAATTATGCAGTTGATTCATATGCCCCACTCTTTGTAAGGTGCAATGTTGAAGTCAGCAGTAACCAAGATTAATAAAGTATTGGCTGAGAAAAAACAAAAATGGAGGACTACCCAGAAAAACCAACTAATAATGCATGGAGCAAAATGCAGCCAAGGGTAACGGCTAATGCAAAAAAAATCTTCTGCTTTTATAGGAACAGGAGTAGGCCATTTAGTCCCTCAAGCCTTTTCTGCCATTCAATGAGATCATGGCTGATCTGTGACCAAACTCCATATACCCACCTTTGCCTCATACCCCTTAATATCTTTGGTTAACAAATATCTATCAATCTCAGATTTAAAATTAATTGCCCTAGCATTGCCGTTTGCGGAATAGCGTTCCAAACTTCCACCACCCTTTTCATGTAGAAGTGTTTCCTAACTTCACTCCTGAAAGGCCTGGCTATAATTTTTAGACCATGCCCCCTAGTCCTAGTGCCAGCTGTGGCTCAGTTGGTAGCACACTCGCCTCTGAGTCAGAAGGTTGTGGGTTCAAGTCCACCCCAGGGACTTGAGCACATAAAGCTAGGTTGATACTCCAGTGTAGTGCTGAGGAAGTGCTGCACTGTCAGAGGTGCTGTCTTTTGGATGAGATGTTAAACCGAGGCCCCGTCTGCTCTCTCAGGTGGATGTGAAAGATCCCATGGGACTATTTTGAAGAGGAGCAGGGGAGTTATCCCCAGTGTCCTGGCCAATATCTATCCCTCAACCAACATAACAAAAACATTATCTGGTCATTATCACATTGCTGTTTGCGGGACCTTGCTGTGCGCAAATTGGCTGCCATGTTTCCCACATTACAACAGTGACTATACTTAATTGACTGTAAAGCAGTTTAAGATGTCCAGTGGTCGTGAAAGGCGTTATATAAATGCAAGTCTTTCTTTCTTTCCTAGACTTCCTAACCAGTGGAAATAGTTTCTCTCAGTTCCCCTTGAAAACTTCGATCAAATCACCCTTTAATCTTCTAAATTCCAGGGAATACAACCCTAGTTTGTGTAATTTCGCCTCGTAATTTAACCCTTGGTGTCCAGGTATAATTCTGGTAATTCTACGCTGCACTCCCTCCAAGGTCAATATATCTTTCCTATATAAGGTGTGGTGCTCAGAATTGAACACAGTACCCAAGGTGTGGTTTAACCAGGGCTTTGTATAGCTGCAGCCCTCTAGATATAAAGACCAGCATTTCATGAGCCTTTTTGATTATTCTCTGTACCTGTCCTTGAAATTTTAATGATCTATGTACATGGACCCCTAAGTCTCATTAGACCTCCACGGTTTCTAGCTTTTCACCATTTAGAAAGTATTCTGATCTATCCTTTTTAGGTTCAAAGCAGATGTCTTAGCAATTGCATAACATTGAAATCCATTTGCCACAGTTTTGCCCATTCAATTCAATTCAATTCAATTCAAATCGCTTTATTGGCATGATAAGGTATATCTTATGTTGCCAAAGCATCGAAAAACATTTATGGTTGAACACATAAACGCAGATCTATTCATTCATTGTATAAACAGATATATCCCTGAGTGTATAAATATACATTCATATAATTTGTATATACTCTTTTCTTAGGTTTACTGGTTGTCCCTCTGTTTATGGCAAGCTGTAACATAGTGTGCCGCTAAGGTTACACAGTTTCTCTGTTCCCCTAGTAGGTATGGGAGTTTTTGGTTGTCATTCAAATTTCTGAATTCAGGGCATATTTGTGAGAATTTTTGGTAGAAATTCTCCCTGATGCCCTGATATTTTCCACAAGCTGTGAGGAAGTGCATCTCTGTTTCCACCACTCCCTGACTGCAGTGAGAGCATATCCTGTCCTCTCTTGGCAGCCGGGTCTGTCTGTGTCTGCCTTTTTTGATCGGCAGGCTATGTTCACTAAGTCTGTACCTTGTCAAGGTTTTTCTCAGTTTGCTATCCTTTACCATGGTCAGGTATTCAGCCATGTTGTATTGTCTGTTTAGGGCCAAGTAGCAATTGAGTTTGTTTTGGGTTTTTGTTGTTTCTGCCCAATATGACAGGTATTTTTCCTTTTGCTTAGTGACAATTGTGTTGGGTCGAATTCTCTGTGCTACGATGTCACTGTCCTGGGGCTGGTTATTGTTAGTATTGTTAGTGGTTGCTTCACTGAGTCCCAGGACTAGTTGACTGAGGGTATTCTTCTTTATGGTCCTCTCTTGGCATTTCAAGGCTTCGTAATGATAGCAGTGGGGGTTGCTCATTTTTAGGTGTTTCCAAAATTTGGTGGCTCTTTTTTGGATAGTAATTATTAGTGGATATTGGCCTAGTTCTGCCCTGCATGCATTGTTTACGGTTTTCCTTTGAGTCCGGAGGATACTTTTACAGAATTCTGCATGTAGGATCTCAATTGGGTGTTTGTCCCATTTTGCAAATTCTTGTTGTGTTAGCGGTCCCCACACCTCACTTCCATAGAGTGCAATTGGTTCAATTACTGATTTTAAAATTTTGAGCCAAATGCTAATTGGGATTTCTATTTGGATTGATCTTTTAATGGCATAGAAAGCCCTTCTAGCTTTCTCTTTCAGTTCATTCACAGCCAGATGAAAATTTCCCGTAGAGCTGATTTTTATGCCCAAGTATGTGTAGTTAGTGGTTTGTTCGATTTTAGTTGTTCCTAGTGTGAAATTTATTCTGGGTCCCTGATGTCTGGATCTTTGCTGGAACACAAGGACTTTGGTTTTTTGGGGGTTTATTGTCAGGGCCCAGGTCTGACAGAATGACTCCAGCAGCTCCAGGTTCTGTAGACCCTCCTTAGTTGGTGACAGCAGAACCAGGTCATCTGCATAGAGGAGGAATTTAACCTTGGATTCATATAGGGTGAGGCTGGGTGCTGTAGATTGTTCAAGATTCACTTAATCTATCAATATCCCTTTTGTAATGTTATGCTTCCATCTACACTGCTTACAATGATGACTATCAAAATGTCATCTGAAAACTTGGATATGTGGCTCTCTATCCCATCATCTAAGTTGTTAATAAATATGGTAAATAGTTGAGACCCCAACACAGATCCCTGTGGGACACCACTAGTCATATCCTGCCAATTAGAGTACCTACCTATTATCCCTACTCTTTATCGCCTGCTGTTCCATCAGTTTCCTAACCAGGTCAATAATTTGCTTTCAATTCCATGAGCTTCAACTTTAGCTAACAGTCTCTTATGAGGGACTTTATCAAATGCCTTCTGGAAGTCTATATAAATAACATCCATAGACATTCCTCTGTCCACTACTTTAGTCACCTCTTCAAAAAATTCAATCAGGTTAGTCAGGCATGACCTACACTTTACAAATCCATGCTGACTCTTTCTGATCAACTGAAAATTTTCAAGATGTTCAGTCCCTCTATCCTTAGTTATAGACTCTAGTAATTTCCCGACAACAGATGTTAGGCTAATTGGTCTACAATTCCATCGTTTCCCTCTCTCACCCTTCTTAAATAGTGGAGTGACGTGTGCAATTTTTCAATCTAAAGGAACTGAATCGCGAGAACTTTGCAAGATTGTAATTAGGGCATCTGCAATGTTCTTACCTACTTCCTTTAAAATCCAGGGATGGAATCCATCTGGTCCTGGGGGTTTGTCACTCTTTAGTGCCATTATTTTATTCATTACTGTTATTTTGCTTACGTTAATTTTGGCGAGCCCCCGTCCTTGATTCAATATTAGTTTCCTTGGGATGTCTGGCATGCTATCTGTTGTGTATGTACCTTTAAGGGAAGAACTGGTTTTAGACTGCAGTACCGGCAGTGACCACCCCTGTATAAAAGGCCCTAGCAGGCTTCTGTATTTCAGTCTTGTAGTGTATGTACCCGTCTACCTTTAAGAGAACTACTTTAGGTGTGGCACTACTTGTTTGGCTTCTGTATACTGTAATACCGACGGTGACCACACCGGTATATAAGTGTTGTGGCATGATTCCTTGGGCAGATTCGCCCTGACCTTCGAATAGTAAAGACCTGTTTGTTTGTTACTCCTGAAGTCTGTGTCGTTATTAACAGTACAACCCACAGACTTTACAGTGGCGACGAGTCCGATCGTACCCTGCGGCAAGACTACCAAAGCAACTAAAGAGCGTCGAAGAGAGGCAACCGCCCTCGTCGTTATGCTGGAAGAAAACACGAGGCTGCAGCAATAGAAAGGAAGAAGACTTTAGCAACAAAAGCTTCCATCAGCAACAGGCACTGACTACCCTTCTACCACGGTGCGGAGTGAGCCGATCAGCAGGAAACAAGGCGGCCGCGGAGACTGTGAGTAGGGGAAAGTGTAACGAAATCCGGAGGATAAGGGCTGTGCACTCGACCACGGTCGAGGGGGAGCAGAGCTGGTCAGGAAGGCGGGTCCAACGGCGTCATGAGATAGCCGGACCACGATCGGCGGGAAAAGCCGGGCAGCGACCGAAGCCACGAAGCGCTGAGACCGGGAGCAGGCGCAGGAAGAGAGAAACTCAGCCGCAGCCGGGGAGGGAAGCACCGGACTGCATGAGGGCTGGGAGGCGAACGGGAGCCGGGCGTGTGGGAGAGGCAGAGCCGACCAAAGGAGGCTGCGCGAGAGCCAGTCCAGCGGCTGAACTGTTCTCCACCAACGGGGTACCCAGCGCCGGTAGAGCCGAACGTGGGGGAGAGAGAGACAGAGCCGAGCAAGGGGAGAGAGACTGCGTGAGAGCCAGTCCAGCGGCTGAACTGTTCTCCGTGAACGGGGTACCCAGCGCCGGTAGAGCCGTGCGAGCGGGAGAGAAAGACAGAGCCGAGTAAGGGGAGCTGTGCGGAAGCCAGCCCAGCGGCTGAACCTGTCCGCTGTGGGGAAAGCGTACCCCTCCCACCAGGGAAGAAACGCGGGAAGCCGCCATTAGGCGGAGAAGACGACAGACGCGGGAAACCGCCATTGAAGGGGCGGGGAGAGAAGGAAAGAGTGGGAAACCGCCATTATCGCGGGAAAAACCGCCATCTTAGAAATAAATAAATAATAAATAAGAATTTAAAGAAATACTTGTGCTGCTCCCAAGGAAAGGAAGATGCCTAAGCGAGGGAATATTAACGATTTTAATTCTGAGATAGAAGACTGGGCCACGTACGTGGAACGCATCGAGATCTATTGTGAAGCCAACAAAATAGAGGAAGACGACAAAGCGATAACATTGCTAAACTCGATGGGCGCAAAGACATACGGGCTCTTGAAGCATCTACTAGCACCAGCTAAACCGGCGGATCAGACTTTCGAAGAGATTGGAGCTGTTCTGAAGGACCACTTGAACCCCACACCATTGATGTTGGCTGAACGATTCAAATTCTATGCAAGAACGCAACGGAAAGACGAAAGCAACGCGGAATATTTGGTCGAACTGCGTAGGCTAGCGAAATGCTGCCAGTTCGGAGGGAATCTGACAGAGGCACTGCGAGACAAGTTCGTATGCGGATTGTCCAAGGAAGGGACGCAAAAGCGACTACTCGAAGAGAACGACCTCATACTTGACAGGGCTGTCCTTATAGCCGCATCGCACGAAGCCGCAGCGAAAGGAACGGCAGAAATGCAGCTAAAGGCGGCGGCACTCGGGGTGGACCAAATTACCTCAAGTACAACAAAATGCTATCGTTGTGGGAAGACAACACACGACCAGAATCAATGCTGGTTTAAGAACCAAGAATGTAGGAAATGTGGCAAACTGGGTCACATCGCTAAGGTATGCCGGTCAGGGAAGAAGACCAACAACCAAAGGAAGCCACCACAAGAAAAGTACAACAAGGTACACAAGGTGGCTGAGAAGAGTTCAGACGAACAGAATTCAGACTCAGACCCAAACAGCCAGGAGCTGGGTAGTCTGAGAATTCACAATGTGAGTAAGGAAGCTGACCTACAAACTGTCTGGGTCATACTAAAAATAGCTGGAGTCCAAGTAAGAATGGAGTTGGACACTGGATCAGCTCTATCAGTCATAAATCGAAGGGACTACCACTGGCTATTCTCTCACATACCCTTAAGAAATACCAAGTTCGTATTGCAGACATACATGGGGCATAAGGTATACCCCATGGGGAAGATAAGAGTCAAGGTGAGAGATAGGGGTAAAGAACACCCAAGAATGAACTTGTACGTATTATCTGAGGGAGGACCACCACTTCTAGGACGAGAGTAGATCAAGAAAATAGACATGGAATGGCACTATCTAAAAGCCATAATGAGTGAGGACTCGGTGCAAGCTATCAGCTCAGATTCTGAAACGGATGACGATAAGACCAACTCAAATATGGAAGACAAGGCTAAAATGAACTTGCCGACTATGGTGGAGAAAACGAAGACATGCATAAAGGCTTATGCTACCGAGAAGAATAAAGCTTCAGAGCAGAACTCCAGTTTGACAGAGAATTCTGAGCCTGTTCAAGTTAAGGACTTATCCACGACGGAAGAACACCGAACTCGGACTCAAACTTATTTCAAAGTACGACAACAATTAGAACAGTTGAGTTACCGTCTCGTACAAGAGATGAAAACAATGGAAAAGTTCTGGGACACCGAATGGGAGAACCTGGAAAGACAGCAGAGGCAGCTAGCTCAAGCAAAGAGCGACCATAGAGCCATTGTGACCAATTACCGATCACATCTCCCTTATGATGTTCAGGAGTTAGAATATTTGCATGATCTAGAGATACAGCATAAAGGCAAACCACGCTACACTGAGGATTTTGTTCTGCAATTGGAGACGGAGCTAGTGCAGGCAAGGTTAAGAGAAGCTGAATCGCAGTGTGCACTTAAAGATATGCAGAAAAAAATCTTGGACATGGAAAAGAGAAACGCTTCTTTACCTGATGTGAATAATGTGGCCATGTTGCAAGAGGAGCTTATAGGGGCGAAACTGAAAGAAGCTAAGCAAAGGATGTTGGAACTTGAAACACAGAACCAAATCAGCAGTAACCAGCTATGTCGAGCAGAGAAGGAGTGCTATGGTCTACATGAGAAGGTGCAATATCTCTCAGCCCAGAATAAGGGACTACTCACTCAGTTAAATGAAAGTAAACGGAAAATGGCTGAGATAGACTGCAAGAATAAAGAAGATTTGATGGCAGTGAGACTTCGAGAGGCAGCTAGCATAGCAGCCTTGGCTGAACTCCAACAGGAAATTGCGAAAGAAGCAAATGAAGAGGAATCTTCAGGAAGCCAGGATGTTATTCCAGTTCTTCTCTACGACTCCTTACAAGCAGAGTGTGAGAAGTTGAAAGAACAGTATGAACAGGCCCAGGCTACAATTCTGGAGGGGGTTAACTCGGCAACCTCTGAAAAGCTAGTTTCAGTAGAAGCATATGAACAACTAAAGGTTGAACATGAGCAAGAAGTCCAAAGGCTGCAGGAAATTCTTGATGAGCTCAAGGCCAAGACAGACTCATCGGTAGAAGTTCCATCCATAGATGAGAAATTAGAGGTGAAAGACATGGCAGAACATGAAAGACAAGATGTCCAAGAACTCATAAAAATATTGAAGGAAACCCAAGACAAATATGAGGCGGCAATGTCCGAGGTTCAACAACTTGAAGAACAGATTCAACTGGGAATCCTTTCAGTGGAAGAAAAGGAAACTGTAAGAAACACAGAGACTGTAAGGATGGTCCCTGAACATGAGCTAGAGAGCATCAGGGCGCAACTTTTCCGAGCGCTGAAAGCCAAAGTACAAGAGGAACAGAAGGTGGAAGCATTGGAGGAAAAGGTGGATGAAATGGAGAAGACTCTGATCCACAGTGTTCCCGTGGAAGAGTTAACGGTCAGCCAACTCCTTCATATGCTGAGGGAAAAGACTCTGCAATGGGAACAATCTGAACACGAGCTTCAATCTTCAACGGGAAGGAGTTCGGAGCTCTCAAAAGTTTGGGAAATAGCTGAGGTTGCAAAACAGACTTTACTGGGATGCCAAAAGTACGCTGAATCACGTCTATGTGAACAACAGAATGTTGAAACAGCTGCTCCAGTAGAAGGATTGAATAGCCCGATCAATCAATCCCCGAGGGAAGGGGAAGTGTTGAAATCACAAATGAGGCCATTAGTGAAGGATTTGCAGGAAACCCAGGAAGAGCGGGATGAAGATGAATGCATGAAGAAGTCTTTTCAAGAAAGATGTCTAGGGAAGGAACCACAGTCAGCTAACGTCCAGATGGGTAAGGAGGAAGTAGAAGGCCCTCTCGCTGGCCTAACTCAGGACGAACCCGAATATTACCATGACCTGTTGAGTGACACTGAATATTACGAGGATGTGGTCTGCCCAGTGTGATGAAAACTCCCAAAGTGCCGAAATCAGGATGAAGCACTTAAAGTCGAAGGAACATAGAGAGTTGGTGGCGCTACAGCTGGCAGCTGATAAGGGAGCCCCGAGAGTCTCCAAAAAGCAGAAAAGAAAAAGAAGCAGAAGATGATAACTATCGCAAATATTATCACTTCTACCAGATCATGCGTGGACCCTACGAAAGGAGTTAAATCAGTTGGGAAGTAGGAAAATATCAAGGCAACCCAGTTGTTGTAAAAGTCAGCACTGCTGGTTCAGCAGGACGAAAGTTCAAGCTGTTACGTCAAGAAAAGGATATGGAGGAGTTACGCTAGCAATGTGAACCATCTACACCAAAGAGATGTTGTTCGGACCGAGTCAAGATCAGAGACTGAATCTGTGAACTGTTCCCGCAGAGACTGAACCTGTGAACTGTTTCCCACCGAGACTATGTCTGTAAATTGTTTTATATGAAGTTGAAGATGTGTTATGTTTAATGGGGACTCTGTATGTAATAAGCTAAAAAGGGAGGATTGTAGTGTATGTACCCGTCTACCTTTAAGAGAACTATTGTATGTAACCGTTCACCTTTAAGAGAACTACTTTAGGTGTGGCACTACTTGTTTGGCTTCTGTATACTGTAATACCGACGGTGACCACACCGGTATATAAGTGTTGTGGCATGATTCCTTGGGCAGATTCGCCCTGACCTTCGAATAGTAAAGACCTGTTTGTTACTCCTGAAGTCTGTGTCGTTATTAACAGTACAACCCACAGACTTTACAAGTCTGACGTTACCCTCCGTTCAGAAACAAAAGAGTTACCCTCCGTTCAGTAAAGTACCTGTTAAACTGTTCTCCCGAAGTCCGTGTATTATTGAGGCGCGGACTTTACAGTGGTGACGAGTAAGTTCGAACTCACCTGCAGTGTTGCATCATTTCACGGGGATCTCACCCTGAGAGGAGGTTTCTTGGAGGTCGAAGTCTGAGCAACAGGCGTCGACCGCGGGCAACCGCCCAAGGATTCATCGGTGTTCGGAGAATTGCGGGAGAGGCTGTGGAGAGCTGAGCTTGGCTCCCAGTTAAGGTGTTCCAGCAAATCGTGCTGGTAGCAGGTAGTGCGCTGACCCTTCCGGACTGCGGCGGGCTCGAGCTCGATCGAGCGGCTCTACAAAACGGGCCGCGCAGTGTTGCCGGGAAAAGAAAAAAGAGAGAGAGGGTGGAGCGCACAGGGCGCGGTCAGTGCTCAAGAACCGGGCAGCGGAGAGAAAATAAACGGGGGAAGGAAAGTGAGACGCGCTGAAGCCGCGGGTCGCCGCCATTACCCTGTAGAATGCTAGGAGCAGTGTGGCAGCAAGGGGAAGAAGGAAAAGCGCGGGAGGCGCCATTTTATCCCATTGGGGAAGAAGGAAAAGCGCGGGAGGCGCCATTTTATTGCATTGGGGAAGAAGAAAAAGCGCGGGAGGTGCCATTTTAAATCACCCAAGATGCCGAAAAGTGGCAGTATCACTGCTTTCGACAACGAGGTAGAAGACTGGACCACGTATGTGGAAAGAATTGAAGTGTACTGCAAGGCAAATGAGGTGGCCGATGGAAAGATGGCGTCGGTATTATTGAATTTGATGGGCGCGAGTACATACGGCCTATTGCGGAATTTAATTACCCCAGCTAAACCAATGGAGAAAAGTTTTGAGGAGATTGTTAATACCTTACAGGAACACCTAAACCCTACACCGCTGCTGATAGTTCCATAAAAGAAACCAGCACAAAGATGAGCGCAATGCTGACTATCTTACGGAACTACGCAAGTTATCGAAGCACTGCCAGTTCGGAGCAGGACTGGCAGACACCTTACGGGATAAGTTTGTCTGTGGGCTCCAGAGTGAAGGAACCCAGAAACGACTACTTTCGAAAAAGGACCTGACGCTAGAACAGGCTTTCAGCATGGCAGTATCCTACGAAGCAGCAGCACGGGGAGCTGCGGAAATACAACAGAAACCACAAGAATACAGCGCTAATGAAATGGCGTATGGAGCAGAAAAGTGCTATCGCTGCGGCAGAACAACCCATGAGCAGAAGGACTGCTGGTTTAAGGACAAAGTATGCAGGCAATGCGGGGAAATGGGACATATACCAAGAGTCTGCAGGTCGGGAAAGAAAACCAACACTACAAGAACTACTAAGGAAAAGTACAAGAAAGTAAACAAAATGACAGACGGTAGTTCAGAAGATCAGGAGAGTGATAACGACTCCGGGAACAGGAGACTAAGTTGTCTAAAGTTACACAACGTGATCGCAAAGGAGGATCACCGAACTATGTGGGTCACCCTCATGATAGCAGGGTCCCAAGTAAAGATGGAATTAGATACAGGATCAGCTCTAACTGTCATGAATCGACGAGACTATGAGCGGCTATTCTCACACATACCCTTAAAGGACACGTCCGTTGTATTGAAGACATACACGGGGCAAAAGGTCTACCCCAGAGGAAAAATAAGGGTGCCAGTTAAATATAACGGCAAGGAAACACAGAAACTATATATATCTATATATATATATATATACTACAAGATGGAGGACCACCATTATTGGGACGTGAAGGGATCTGAAAAATACAATTGGATTGGCATGCCATTCAGGCGCTAACTGTGACTGACAAAAAGGATGATGACGTCGCACCTGGACGTCTGTCACAAATTCTAACTGACGCGGAAGAGGTGTTCCAACAAGGACTTGGGACTCTAAAAGGAGTAAAGGCAACGATAAAGATTGAAGATAATGCCAACTCAAAATTTTTTAAGACCAGACCAGTGCCATACGCGATCCGCCCAGCTGTTGAAGCTGAACTGGAGAGTCTGGAGCGTTCGGGTGTGCTGTCCAAGGTGGACTGGAGCGAGTGGGCCACACCCATCATTCCTGTAATGAAGAAAGCATTGAGCAGCACGCCTGGGGAGCCAAAGAAGGTTTGCATCTGTGTGGGGTTTCAAGGTGACTGTGAACCCAGTCCTGCACACAGTACAATATCCACTGCCACGGATAGAAGATATTTTCTCCTCACTATCTGGAGGGAAACGTTTTACAAAGATTGATCTGGCCCAAGCGTATCTACAAATGGAGGTGGAAGAAGCATCTAGTAAATACCTCACAATAAACACTCACAAAGGCCTTTACCAGTACAATCGACTGGTGTTCGTGGTAGCATCAGCCCCAGCTATTTGGCAGAGGGCAATGGAACAAGTTCTGCAAGGGATCCCAGGGACCCAGTGTTATTTGGATGACATCCTGGTGATGGGCGAAAATGACAGTGAACACCTTGCCAACCTGGAGCAGGTGCTCACTAGATTGCAGGAATATGGGCTACGAGCCAACCGCCCCAAATGCGAGTTCTTCAGGAGGCAAATCTCGTATTGTGGCCACGTGATTGATGAGGAAGGGTTGCATAAGTCGCCAGACAAGATTGAAGCTGTAGTCAAGGCTCCAGCACTGGAAAATGTGTCACAACTGAGGTCGTTTCTTGGACTGGTGAACTACTACCATAAGTTCTTGCCGAATTTATCCACAATTCTGCACCCACTGAATGCCCTGCTGCAAACTGGAGTAACATGGAAATGGAGTGATGAGTGTAAGCGTGCCTTTCAGGAATGTAAATGCCTAATCACTTCAAAAGAAGTATTGGCCCACTACAACCCAACACTACCGATTCGGTTGGCATGTGATGCGTCACCCAGTTCAGAGAGGCCAATAGCCTTTGCATCGCGCTCGTTAACCTCAGCCGAGCGTAATTACGCTCAGATTGACAGGGAGGCCCTCAGCCTGGTGTGGGGGGTGAAGAAGTTCAATCACTATCTGCACAGGCAGAAATTCACCCTACTGACTGATTATCAGCCACTGGTCTCCATTTTTAACCCAAAGAAGGGCGTTCCGGTGATGACGGCGCAACGGCTGCAACGATGGTCACTTTTTCTAGGGGCACATCAGTACGACATAGAATACAAGGGTACGAAGCAGCATGGAAACGCTGATGGGCTGTCGTGCCTACCGTTGCCTACGGTAGAGGAAGCACCTGCAGTGGACCCTGTTGAGATATTCCATGCGACCATAGTCGAATGTCTGCCTGTTACAAACTCAAGTATAGAGAAGGAAACCCGAAATGACCCGACACTCTCTCGGGTCTATGATTTGATGGTGAAGGGATGGCCAGCATATGGCGACTCACTGCTGCCAGCATTCTCGCCAAGGAAAGAACAGCTGTCAGTGTGCCGGGGGACCTTGATGTGTGCATCCCGAGTGGTAATTCCACCCAAGTTGAGAGACAGAGTGCTAAATGAGCTTCATGAAGGTCATCTGGGAGGGGTAAAAATGAAAAGCCTAGCCAGGGCTTATGTGTGGTGGCCAGGAATCGATAAACAAATCGAGGACCTGACCAAGAGCTGCTCAGGATGCCAGAAAGTCCAAAATGCACCACCACAGGCCCCTCTACACCCATGGGAGTGGCCCTCATCTCCATGGCAATGGGTACACATTGATTTTGCTGGTCCATTTATGGACTCAATGTTTCTAATCGCTGTGGACGCCCATTCGAAATGGCCAGAGGTCATTAAAATGTCCTCCACCACCATGGAGAAAACTATTGCAGTCCTATGGACCATCTTCGCCAGGAATGGGTTGCCAGAACAGATTTGCTCCGACAATGGGCCACAGTTTGTGTCTGAGGATTTCCGGAGGTTCCTGAGGAATAATGGGGTGAAACATTACACATCTGCCCCATATCATCCAGCCACAAATGGATTGGCTGAAAGGTTTGTACAGACCTTTAAAAAGGCAATAAAGGCGATGTATAACGACGACATACCACTACAACACAAGGTAGATAATTTCTTGTTTGCTTACCGGAATGCGACACATGCAGTCACCAACCAAGCTCCAGCCATAATGTTCTACAACCGAAGGCTAAGATGTCGCCTGGATTTGCTCAAACCAAACATAAGACGAGATGTTGAGGATAAGCAATTCCAGCACATCAACGAGAGGCCAACCAGAAGCTTCAAGATAGGGCAACCAGCCTTGGCCCGTGACTACCGAACAGAGAAATGGCAGCCAGGAACGATATGCACACAGCAGGGACCACTAATGTACACAGTGGACGTTGGAGAGAGCATCATGAGACGCTATGCTGACCAGATTCTGGAGTCTCAGGAACAAGCCAAACCTATACCATGAGCAGGTGCACCTGGTAATCAACCCGAAGTACAGATTGCGTCTACCTCAGCAGCAGTGGTATTGGAAGCTGACGAACCAACCAATGACAATGAACCAGAATCGACTCCACCGCAAGAACAGGATACTCGAGAAAGGCGCTATCCAGTCAGGATTAGGAAGCCTTCTCAAAGACTGAACGTATAAATGATTATTTCGGTTGATGTATATAGTACCCAGAAAATTGTAATTGTAATTAGTTATTATTTAATTGTTAAATGAATGTTATGTACTGTTAATCTAAAAGGGGAGGAATTGTTGTGTATGTACCTTTAAGGGAAGAACTGCTTTTAGACTGCAGTACCGGCAGTGACCACCCCTGTATAAAAGGCCCCAGCAGGCTTCTGTATTTCAGTCTGACGTTACCCTCCGTTCAGTAAAGTACCTGTTAAACTGTTCTCCCGAAGGCCGTGTATTATTGAGGCGCGGACTTTACACTATCCTCTTCCTCTACTGTAAATACTGATGCAAAGTAATTATTCAACATGTCCACCATTTCCTTATTTTCATCTACAATATCACCGTTATCAGTTTTCAAAGGGCTCACATTTCTCCTGACCACCCTCTTTTTCCTAATATAATTGTAAAGAATTGTGTTATTTTTGATATGCTTTGCAAGTTTCTTGTCATACCCCCTTTTTGTAGCGCTATCTGTGTTGTCACCTTTTGTTGTTCTTTGTATCTCTCCCAGTCGCCAGCATTTATGCTATTTTTTGCATTTCTGTATGATTTTTGTTTTAGTTTTATGTTGTCCCTTACCTTCTTAGTCATCCATGGCATTTTTTTTGGCAAGTATAGCTCTTGCCCCTTAGGGGTATAAACTGATTCTGTATCACATTAGATTATTTTTTGAACACCTCCCACTGTTCTTCTGTCGATTTACCCATTAGCAGATTTACCCAGTTTACTGTGGACAGTCTCTGTCTCATCCCGTTGAAGTCAGCCATACCTAAATCTAGAATCTTAGTAGCTGTTTCGCGTTTCTGCCTTTCAAACATTATGTTGAACTCGATCATATTATGATCGTTATTGGATAAATGTTCACGCACCATTATGCTGTTAACTAAATCTGCCTCATTACTCATTATTAAATCTAATATGGCCTGCTCCCTTGTTGGTTCTAGGATATATTGTTGCAGAAACCTATGCTGAACACACTCAAGAAATTCACCACCTTTCTGACATCAGCTACTCTGCTTATTCTAATTAGTATGAAGTATGAAAGTTAAAATCCCCCATTAAAACCGCTCTTCCTTTACTACATGCTGGTCTAATGTCTGCATTTATACATTCTGCCACTTCACAACTGCTACTGGGTGCTCACACACAATTCACACTACAGTCTTGCATACTCTTCTATTTCTTAATTCTATCCATAAAGTCTCCACTATCTGCTTACCTCTCATTATATCCTCTCATCATTGATGTAATTTCATCCTTAATCACAAAGGATACTCCTCCACCTCTACCAGTTTCCTCCTTCTTCCTGTAGATCGTATAACCTATATTTAGTTCCCCGTCCTGACTGTCTTGCAGCCATGTCTCAGTAATAGCTACCATGTTATACCCTCCAAGTTGAATTTGCTCCTGCAATTCATTATATTTGTTCCTTGTACTCCGTGCGTTTATATAACATTTGAGCCGCACACCCTATCCTGTTTTTCTCATACATTTCTTACTTTTCTCTCCTGATTTAATTTTTTAAAATTCATTTATGGGATCTGGGCATCGCTGGCAAGGCCAGCATTTATTGCCCATCCCTAGTGGCCCTTGAGAAGGTGGTGGTGAGCAGCCTTTTTGAACCGCTGCAGTCCGTGTGGTGATGGTACTCCCAACAGTGCTGTTAAGTAGGGAGTTCCAGGATTTTGATCCAGCGAGGATGAAGGATGGACGATATATTTCTAAGTCAGGATGGTGTGTGACTTGGAGGTGGTGGTGTTCCAATGCACCTGCTGCCCTTGTCCTTCTAGGTGGAAAAGGTCGCGGGTTTGGGAGGTGCTGCTGAAGAAGCCTTGGCGAGTTGCTGCAGTGCATCTTGTAGATGGTACACACTGCAGCCACAGTACGCCAGCGGTGGAGGGAATGAATGTTTAAGGTGGTGGATGGGGTGCCAATCAAGCGGGCTGCTTTTTACTGGATGGTGTCGAGTTTCTTGGAGTATTGTTGGAGCTGCACTCATCCAGGCAAGTGGAGAGTATTCCATCACACTCCTTACTTGTGCCTTGTAGATGGTGGAAAAGCTTTGGGGAGTCAGGAGGCGAGACATTCGCCACAGAATACCTAGCCTCTGACCTGCTCTTGTTGTCACAGTATTTATGTGGCTGGTCCAGTTAAGTTTCTGGTTAATGGTGACCTCCAGGATGTTGATAGTGAGGGATTTAGTGATGGTAATGCCATTGAATATCAAGGGGAGGTGGTTAGACTCTCGCTTGTTAGAGATAGTCATTGCCTGGCACTTCTGTGGCGCTAATGTTACTTGCCACTTATCAGCCCAAGCCTGAACGTCGTCCAGGTCTTGTTGCATGCAGGCATGGACTGCTTCATTATCTGTGGAGTTGCGAATGGCACTGAACACTGTGCAGTCATCAGCGAACATCCCCATTTCTGACCTTATGTTGGAGGGAAGGTCATTGATGAAGCAGCTGAAGATGATTGGTCCTAGGACACTGCCCTGAGGAACTCCTGCAGCGATGTCCTGGAGCTGTGATGATTGACCTTCAACACCACAACCATTTTCCTTTGCGCTAGGTATGACTCCAGCCAGTGGAGCATTTTCCCCCTGATTCCCATTGACTTCAGTTTCATTCGGGCTCCTTGATGCCAGACTCGGTCAAATGCTGCCTTGATTTCAAGGGCAGTCACTCTCCCACCTCTGGAATTCAGCTCCTTTGTCCATGTTTGGACCAAGGCTGTAATGAGGTCGGGAGCAGAGTGGTGCTGGCAAAACCCAAACTGGGCATCAGTGAACAAGTTATTAGTGAGTAAGTGCCGCTTGATAGCACTGTTGATGACACCTTCCATCACTTTGCTGATGATTGAGAGTAGACTGATGGGGCGGTAATTGGCCAGATTGGATTTGTCTTGCTTTTTGTGCACAGGGCATACCTGGGCAGTTTTCCACATTGTCGGATAGATGCTAGTGTTATAGATGTACTGGAACAGCATGGCTAGAGGCGCAGCTAGTTCTGGAACACAAGTCTTCAGCACAATAGCCGGATGTTGTCGGGGCCCATAGCCTTTGCTGTATCCAGTGCGCTCAGCTGTTCCTTGATATCTTGTGGAGTGAATCGAATTGGCTGAAGACTGGCTTCTGTGATGGTGGGGACCTCGGGAATAGGCCGATATGGATCATCCACTTGGCACTTCTGGCTGAAGTTGGTTGTAAACGCTTCAGCCTTGTCTTTTGCACTCATATGCTGGGCTCCACCATCATTGAGCATGGGGATATTCTTGGAGCCTCTTCCTCCCATTAGCTGTTTAATGGTCCACCACCATTCACGACTGGATGTAGCAAAGCTTTGATCTGATCCGTTGATTGTGGGATCGCTTAGCCCTGCCTATAGCATGTAGCCCTGTGTTGCAGCTTCCCCAGGTTGGCACCTCATTTTTAGGTACACCTGGTGCTGCTCCTGGCATGCTCTTCTACACTCATTGTTGAACCAGGGTTGGTCCCCTGGCTTGGTGGTAATGGTAGAATGAGGGATATGCCAGGCCATTAGGTTACAGGTTGTGGTGGAATATAATTCTGCTGCTGCTGATGGCCCACAACGCCTCATGGATGCCCAGTTTTGAGCTGCTAGATTTGTTGTGAATCTATCCCATTTAGCACGCTGGTAGTGCCACACAACACAATGGAGGGTGTTGTCAGTGTGAAGATGAGACTTCGTCTCTACAAGGACTGTGCGATGGTCACTGCTACCAATACTGTCATGGACAGATGCATCTGCGACAGGTAGATTGGTGAGGACGAGGTCAAGCTGGTTTTTCCCTCGTGTTGGTGCTCTCACCACCTGCCGCAGGCCCAGACTGGCAGTTATGTCCTTCAGGATTCAGCCAGCTTGGTCAGTAGTGGTGCTACCGAGCCACTCTTGGTGATGGACATTGAAGTCCCCCACTCAGAGTACATTCTGTGCCCTTGCTACTCTCAGTGCTTCTTCCACCTGGTGTTCAACATGGAGGAGTACTGATTCATCAGCTGAAGGAGGGCGGTAGGTGGTAAATCAGCAGGAGGTTTCCTTGCCTATGCTTGACCTGAAGCCATGAGACTTCATGGGGTCCAGAGTCACTGTTGAGGATTCCCAGGGCCACTCCTTCCCACCTGTATACCACCCCTGGGATGGAGGAGTTTGGGACATTGGCTGAAAGGTATGATTCTGTGAGTATGACTATGTCAGGCTATTGCTTGACTAGTCTGTGGAACAGCTCTCCTAATTTTGGCACAAGTCCCCAGATGTTGGTGAGGAGGACTTTGCAGGGTTGATTGGGCTGGGTGTGCCAGGGCCGTGTCCATAGCCAGTGCCGGGTGGTCCATCCAGTTTCATTCTTATTATTTTGTTTTGTAGCAGTTAGTTACAACTGAGTGACTTGCTGGGCCATTTCAGAGCAGTTAAAAGTCAACCACATTGCTGTGGGTCTGGAGTCACATATAGGTAAGAACAGCAGATTTCCTTCCCTAAAGGACATTAGTGAACCAGATGGGTTTTACGACAATCCAATAGTTTCATGGTTACCATTACTGATACTAGCTTTTTATTCCAGATTTATTGAATTAACAGTTTAAATTCCTCAGCTGCCGTGGTGAGATTTGAACTCACGTCTCTGGATCATTAGTCAAGGCCTCTGAATTACTCGTCCAGTAACATTACCACTATGCTACCGTTCCCTATACTTTACTAAATTACCTTATTTGCTCAGAAGTTTGTTTCAGCAATCGAGAACCTGGGACTTCAGATACACCCACTTTTTATGGGTGAGGCTCACGCTGTGGGCAGATCCTTACCAAAGATATAAACTTTGGTATAGGATCACAAAAAAGATTTTAACATTTAAATGAGATCACAATTGCCACAAGGTAGGTGGCGTGATCGGGTTTCAGAGCCGTTTCATGTTTGGGAAGGGGGAAATTTAGGGCAGCGGATGCCTAAGCTTTCCTTGTGGGGCCCAGAGGAGCATGCCTGCTCCTTCTGGTCCCACAAAGATGAGTTTAAAAACTTAACTTTGTCAGACTTTTTTGGGACTGATCCATTTCTGACCTGGGTTGGCCTGGCGGGAAAGCTGCCAGGCCTGATAAAAATAAACTCTGGACCTGATGACATCATCTTTATCTGATACGCATATGTACAGAAGGACCCCACCAGCTTTTGTTGCGTGTCCCAGCCGCCTCCTCAGGAACAGTTTAAAATCGCGGATGGCAGGATGCTGGCGGTTTCTGGGCAGGTAAGCAACTCTAGGCTTTTAACTGCCTACCTGCCCAGTGGAAAATCACCCCCAGTCTATCATCCAATTTACCAGATATCTGCTAGTCAATTGTATAAACTTTACCCTGAATAAAGAACTGTTAAAGACTGAGATTGATAGATTTTTGGGCAGTAAGGGGAAAAGGGCGGGAAAGTGGAGTTGAGGTCAAAGTTCAGCCATGATCTTATTGAATGGCGGAGCAGGCTCGATGGGCTATATTGGCCTACTCCTGCTCCTATTTCTTATGTTCTTCTGTAAATAAATAACGAGGTACAGTATTTCAATAAAGCACAAAACTGCAACAATTTATCTATCTCTGAACCTTGCGATAAATTACTTCTCTGAAATGAATTTTTACATTTTTACTCCAAGTAGAAACTTGCAAAATGTATTAAGAACTGAGCAATAATAAAACACGAGAATATTATGACTTTAGTTGAACTGATATACCATGTGACTCAAATGGACACCACGCAAGGTATTATTTTACTGTTTGAAATGAGGGCAAGGAGTAAATATACAGCTTGATGCAATGGCAAGAATTGAAAATAGTCTGATCAGGTCCTGTACATGGATCTAAGGAATGGCCCGGATTTTGCGGCCAGCAGCAAACCAACGGCACTTGCCCACAGACTTTCTATTGGCTTTTGCACTGGAACTTGAGGCGATTAGAAATCCACTTTGGCGCAGTGCCATCTACAGGGAATTTGGGACCTGTGTGAACAGGTAACGCAACTGTGTATCTCCTTAACCAATCTGGTTGCAGAATCCTTACCGAGGCACGGAGAATCTGAACCAGGAAGTGCAAGTTAGAAGAGTTAATTCAATGCCAAATCAGGTACAGAAAGCAAAATAAAGAAAGAGAGAGGGAAAGAAAGATGGAATTAAGAGAGATATAAGGGACAAAGAAAGTTTAAAAAATATATTATTTACATTTAAAATCTCCAACAATAATTAAAATCTGAAGGAATGAGACTCCACACTTGTAAAAGTTCATTTTCAGTGCCAGGGGAGGTTATTTGGCAGTAATTAAAACTTACCACACCATTAAAAATTTACTTACACTGGAATGGACAAGCCCCAACTTTTTCTGGCATGTTTAGTGGTTATATATACAATAAAGTATCGCAACTTCACGACCCTTTCACGTATTTGAATGCAGTCTCTCACCAAGGTACTGTTATAGCAAAGCTTCTGGAGGAGCAGGGTAACTTGGACAACAATTTCCTGATTTTTGCATTTAACTGCGAATGTGCAGTCGCTGAAGTTGCTGTCCGATTTACGTGAGCGCCAATAGACTGACCATTATTTTTATTGCAAAATCCAGGCCAATGTGATGGCAAGCTAGATGGACTGCCTGGCCTTTTCTTACCCTTACCCTTTGTTGCATACCAGAAAATCTTTTATAATTCATTCTTTGAGATTGTTAGAAAATACACGTTACAGTGACAGGTGTAGTATAGAAATAGCATTTTATACAACTTTCTTGTTAGTAGGTAAACCATATGTGTCCATCTAATGTGTTGTAGTGAGGAATTATTTAGTGTGTATATACATAAAGGTTACACAATGCGAACAGCAGAATGCCCAGTTTCTCAGTGAGAAAGATCTGATAGCTAACATTACAACAGTCCTCTGCTTGTTTTTATAAAATCTAGAAAAAATTTAAGTGTCTAGATACAAAAAGAGTCTTTTCACACTTCTCGTGTCACTTGAGCTTCCTCTCGGGTCTCCCTAGTTGTCATTGCACTGGCCTTAAGAACTGACCAAGTCTGTTCTGAGATTTACTCCTTTCACTAATGAGTCAGGGACCTATTAAGAATCCCTTGAATGGAATTAAGAGTCAATACCTTGAGGATTTACTATTCCTTTCATAAGTAGTCAGGGACTTGAGGAATATTTAGTGGATCAATAATGCAAATGTATTATACACATGTTTTTATCATTTTTTAATTTAATGTCAAGAGACAGGTTTTGTTGTTTAAAAACTGTATAATCAAAGCCATTAAAAGTTAAAATATTTTGCCCGATTCTCTAGTCTGAATTAATAGAAGAGATTTCATAATTCAAAGCTCGATTCCAGAAGAGGAATAAAAGGACACAGTTTTGATGAAAGAAATTACAACAGCAATAGTCCTACTTTTAGAAACATGGATTAGCCAGCTGGGCACAGAAACATCAGCAAGAACCTTTTCATAATCTTACTTTATGTAGAATTTAAAAGTATTAGCAAGAATGTAACAATAAAAACATTGCAGTTGATACCAGTTTTATTTACAAAATAGAAACCAATGTCTGCAGTAATTTACAGATGATGAACAGTTTATGAGGAGGTACAGGGTAAGAGAAGCCGGGTGGGGAGGAAGAAAATGACCGCATACACAAGAAAAAGAATGATCTGTAACTGCAATGCATTAGCATATACTTGTTTAAAAAAAAAGATGCGAGTAGCAGCACACTCACTTTTAGCTTAAGCAAAATAGTAGTAACAAATACTTTCCAGATTAAGGCCTAGAAATTTGGCCACACAGTGCCCATTTTTCAGGGGCTCGATGGCCTCCAGTATGGCAGGCAGGAAGCACAGGCTCATTGCGAGCTGGAAATGTGCCATTCGCCCTATTGGTAAAGACCAAAAAAAAAAAAAAAAAAAAAATCGGCGTACTGTGCCCACGCCTGCATTAGTCCCTTTTCATTTTCAAATAAGGGGCCAGCCACACTCAGGAAAAACAGGTTTACATCCAGCCTATTTGGCAGACCGGCAACCTAGAAGGTAAATTATTCAAAAATACCTGAATGTAGAGCCAGGATGGGTGGGAGCGCTCCTCCTGACCACACATTAAAAGTGTGGGCCGCAGCTAGCCACCACTCACCCTCATCCGCACCCCCCTCCCCGATTACCACCACTTCCTTCCCTGATTGCCATTGTAACCTCTGCCCACCCCCGGATCACCGCTAGTACATCCATCCCGGCCACCCCTATCTCCCAACCTAGTCGCCCCTTCCTCATTTAACTGAGGGTCTCTGCGACACGAGTAGTGGCATGATCTTCAATTGCGCTTCACCTGCGAGCTGCATTTTGCTCGAGGCCCTATATTGAGGGTGCCTTGGGCTTTATCATTCAGGTTCAGGGATCGTTCCCTGCGCCCCACCCACCCAAAAATGGCCGTGCTCAAATTTCTATGCAATGGATGTTTAGCCACAGATGCTGCCTGAACTGCTGAGTGTTTCCAGCATTTTCTGATTTCCAGCATCTGCAGTATTTTACTTTTTGTTCTACAGTAATTTACTAGGTTTTAACAGACAGGATGTCCCCAAAATAGACATCAAAAAAGTACATTTCAACCATACCTCAGGCATGTTTTGCCAAGTTACAATTTACTTTTGTGTTTTTGTGCATTTATTCACAAGATTGATACAGATGAGATGACCATTTGGCCTATCCTAACTCAATTATTCAAAAAAAAAACATTCATATTCAGTTATCCAGTGGTTTCTTAAATGTTTATGCTTCCACTACTCCATCCAAAAGTCCATTACACGTGTAAACTTTCTGATAACAGTTCTAGATTTGACTTTCACAAGTTTAAACTTGTGTCCTATTGTTCTACACTTAGTTTAATTTCAAGTCATGTTCCACATTTACCTTTTTTAAATCGCATTAACTAGTTTATTAAGATCTCTATGAGGTTCCATCTCAGATACTTCTTTTCCAGATGACTAGCCCAGGTTCCTCTAGTCTTTGATCATAATTCAGTCTTCTGAAGCTAGGATCACTTCTGGTTTTTCTCTTCACCATGCCCAAGGCTTGTTTGGTGACTAGAACTGCTCACAATACTTAAGTGTCATCCAGAGCACTGTATAGTTTAAGCAGCATTTCCTCCAAATTTTAATCCAAAAGACATTCAGTACTCAAAAGGGCTAATCTGCACCATTTCATTTCAATGATGTTCAGCATTCTATTTGGTTTTATTGCTGCTCCACTGTGAATGGACATGTTAAGTGCTGAGTCTACTAATACCCCTAAATCTCTTTCAATTTCACTTGTAGCTATTGACACCATCATTTACTTTCAAAGCTAGAACACAAGGTGCAATATATTAGGAAAAGCAACATTGTACAATTTTGGCAATCAAGACAAATTCAATGCTTAGTCCGATGTTATTTTATGCTTCCTCTGCATGTAGCAAGACCTGAACAGCATCCAGGTTTATGCTGGTCAGTGGCAAGTAACATTTGCGCCGCATGCGTCAGCCAACAAGAGAACCTAACCACCTCTCCCTGACATTCAATAGCATTACAATTAGCTGAGTCACCCAACCATCAACATCCTTTGGGGGGGCGGGGGTCACCATTGACCAGAAATTCAGCCACATAAATGCCGTGGCTACTAGATCAGGTCAGATGCTGGGTACTGTGGTAAGTGGCTCACCTTCTGACTCCCCAAAGCCTTTCCGCCACCTACAAGACACAAGTCAGGAGTGTGATGGAACACTTTCCATTTGCCTGGATGGATGCAACTGCAACACTCAAGAAGCTCAACATCATTCAGGGAGATCAGTCCGTTTGTTTGGCGCTTCATGCACTAGCCTAAACAGCCAACGCTCCATCACCAGTGCACCAAGTGTACTATCTACAGGATACACTGCAGTGCCTCCAAAACCCTGATCTCCACTAACTAGTATAAGGGCAGCAAGTGCATGGAAACACTATCTCCTCCAAGTCACACACCATCCTGACTTAGCTATAACATTGCTTTTCCTTCATCGTCACTGGGTCAAAATCCTGGAACTCCTTACCTAACGGCACTGTGGGTGCACCTTTGCCACATGGGCTGCAGCGGTTCAAGGAGGCCACAACCACCTTCTCATGGGCAAGTAGGGATGGACAATAAATGCCAGCCTTGCCTACATCCCGATAATTAATATGAAATAAAAAATGAATAATGTATTACTTTAAGTATAAACCTAATAAGTCCTGACCAACGGTTCCACCACAGACCCAATTCATGTATGAACCGGGGTCAACAAGGCTGTGTCATCGCACCAACGCTCTTCTTGATCTTCCTTGCTGCAATGCTCCATCTCACCCTCAGTAAGCTCCCCACCGGAGTGGAGCTAATTTACAGAACAAACGGGAAACTGTTCAGCCTCCGTCGCCTCCAGTCCAGATCCAAGGTTGCCCCTTTCTCTGTCGTCGAATTACAGTATGCAGACGACGCTTGCGTCTGCGCTCACTCGGAGGTCGAACTCCAAACTATCGTCAACCCCTTCACCGAAGCGTACGAGAGCATGGGCCTTACACTAAACACTAAGTTTAAGAGCGTTAAAAAAACAAGCCTGAAGGCTTTGTGTCTTAATGTGAGGAGCATTTGTAATAAGGTGGATGAATTGGCTGCGCAAATAGAGGTAAACGAATACGATTTGGTTGGGATTACAGAAACGTGGCTCAAAGATGGCCAAGACTGGGAACTCAACATCCAGGGGTATTCGATACTCAGGAAAGATAGGCAAAAAGGAAAAGGGAGGTGGGGTAGCATTACTGGTTTAAGAAGGGATTAATACAATTGTAATGAAGGATATTAGCTCTGATGATGTGGAATCTGTATGGGTAGAATTGAGAAATACTAAGGGGAAGAAAACATTAGTGGGAGTGGTATATAGACCTCCAAACAGTAAGGTGGAGGTTGGGGATGGCATTAAAAGGGAAATTAAAGCAGCGTGCAATAAGGGCACAGCAGTCATCATGGGTGACTTTAATCTACATATAGATTGGGCCAACCAAATTAGTAACAATACTGTGGAGGAGGAATTCCTGGAGTGCTTACGGGATGGTTTCCTGGACCAATGTCGAGGAACCAACCAGAGATCAGGCCATCTTAGACTGGGTATTATGCAACGAGAAAGGATTAATTAGCAATCTTGTTGTACAAGGCCCCTTGGGTCAGAGCGATCATAATATGATCGAATTCTTCATTAAGATGGAGAATGAAGTAGTTGACTCAGAGACAAGGGTCCTCAATTTAAATAAAGGAAACTACGATGGTCTGAGGAGCGAGTTGGGTAGGATTGAGTGGGGAATGGCGCTCAAAGGGTTGACGGTGGATAGGCAATGGCAAACATTCAAAGACCAAATGGATGAGCTACAGAATTTGTTCATCCCAGTTTGGCGTAAAAATAAAACAAAAAAGGTGACTCAACCGTGGCTAACAAGGGAAATTAGGGATAGCATAAGATCCAAGGAGAGGACATATAAATTGGCTAGAAAAAGCAATAATCCTGAGGATTGGGAGCAGTTCAGGAGTCAACAAAGGAGGACAAAGGGATTAATTAAGAAAGGGAAAATAGAATATGAGAGTAAGCTAGCAGGGAACATAAAAACTGACTGTAAAAGCTTTTATAGATATGTGAAGAGAAAAAGATTAGTGAAGTCAAGCGTAGGTCCCTTACAGTCAGAATCAGGGGAATTTATAATGGGAAACAAGGAAATGGCAGACCAACTAAATGCATACTTTAGTTCTGTCTTCACAAAGGAGGACACAAATAACCTCCCAGAGATGCCGGGGAACATAGGGTCGGATGAAAGCGAGGAACTGAAAGAAATCAGTATTTGTAGGAAAATGGTGTTAGGAAAATTGATGGGACTGAAGGCCGATAAATCCCCAGGGCCTGATGGTCTACATCCCAGGGTACTTAAGGAAGTGGCCCTAGAGATAGTAGATGCATTACTGATCATCTTCCAGAACTCGATAGACTCTGGAACGGTACCCATGGATTGGAGGGTAGCTAATGTTACCCCACTATTCAAAAAAGGTGGTAGAGAAAAAGCAGGGAATTATAGACCGGTAAGCCCGACATCGGTAGTGGGGAAAATGCTAGAGTCTATTATAAAAGATGTAATAGCAGAGCACTTGGAAAGCAGTGACAGGATCGGACAAAGTCAACATGGATTTACAAAAGGTAAATCATGCTTGACTAATTTACTGGAATTTTTTGAGGATGTAACTGGTAAAATAGATAAGGGAGAACCAGTGGATGTGGTGTATTTGGACTTTCAGAAGGCTTTCGATAAGGTCCCACACAAGAGATTAGCGTGCAAAATTAAGGCACATGGGATTGGGGGCAAGGTATTGACTTGGATAGAGAACTGGTTGGCGGACAGAAAGCAAAGAGTTGGAATAAACGGGACGTTTTCCGAGTGGCAGGCAGTGACTAGTGGGGTACCGCAAGGATCGGTCCTAGGACCCCAGCTGTTCACAATATATATTAATGATCTGGACGAGGGAATTGGATGTAATATCTCCAAATTTGCAGACGACACAAAGCTGGGCGGGAGGGTAAGCTGCGAGGAGGATGTCGGGAAACTCCAGTACGATTTGGACAGGTTGGGTGATTGGGCAGAAACATGGCAAATGCACTATAATGTGGATAAATGTGAGGTTATCCACTTTGGTGGCAAAAACAGGAAGGCAGATTATTATTTGAATGGCAATAGATTGGGAGAAGGGGAAGTGCAGAGACCTGGGGGTCCTTGTGCACCAGTTGCTGAAGGTAAGCATGCAGGTGCAGCAGGCGGTTAAGAAGGCAAATGGTATGTTGGCCTTCGTAGCAAGAGGGTTCGAGTACAGGAACAAGGATGTCTTGCTACATTGTACAGGGCCTTGGTGAGACCGCACCTTGAGTATTGTGTGCAGTTTTGGTCACCTTACCTGAGGAAGGACGTTCTTGCCATGGAGGGAGTGCAGCGAAGATTCACCAGGCTGATACCTGGGATGGCAGGAATGACGTATGAGGAGAGATTGTGTCGATTGGGCTTATACTCACTGGAGTTTAGAAGATTGAGAGGGGATCTCATCGAAACCTATAAAATTGTCAGGTCTGGACAGACTAGATGCAGGAAGGATGCTTCTGATGGCCGGGGAGTCCAGAACCAGGGGTCATAGTCTAAGGATAAGGGGTAAGCCATTTAGGACTGAAATGAGGAGGAATTTCTTCACCCAGAGAGTGGTGAACCTGTGGAATTCTCTGCCACAGAGGGCGGTGGAGGCCAGTTCATTAAATATATTCAAGAGTTGGATATATTTCTTGAGGCTAAAGGGATCAAGGGATATGGGGAAAAGGCAGGGACAGGGTACTGAATTTGGATGATCAGCCATGATCACATTGAATGGCGGAGCAGGCTCGAGGGGCCGAATGGCCTACTCCTGCTCCTATCTTCTATGTTTCTATCTGTAAGACAAAGGTCCTCTACCAACCTGCTCTCGCCACACAGTACTGGCCCCCGATTATCAAAATCCACAAGGCCTTGGACAACGTGGACCACTTTCCATACCTCGGGAGCCTACTGTCAACAAGGGCAGACGTCGACGACGAAGTCCAACACCGCCTTCAGTGTGCCAGTGCAACCTTCGGACGCCTGAGGAAGTGTGTGTTTGAAGACCAGGACCTCAAACCCGGCACTAAGCTCATGGTCTACAGAGCAGCAGTAATACCTGCCCTGCCGTATGCCTCAGAGACATGGACCATGTACAGCAGGCACCTCAAAGCACTGGAGAGGTATCACCAACGTTGCCTCTGCAAGATCCTGCAAATCCATTGGCAGGATAGGCGCACCAACGTCAGTGTTCTTGCTCAGGCCAACATCCCCAGCATCGAAGCTCTGACCACACTCGATCAGCTCCGATGGACGGGTCACATTGTCCGCATGCCTGATACGAGACTCCCAAAACAAGCGCTCTACTCGGAGCTCCGGCACGGCAAGAGAGCCCCAGGTGGGCAGACGAAATGCTTCAAGGACACCCTCAAAGCCGCTTTGAAAAAGTGTAACATCCCCATCGACACCTGGGAATCCCTGGCCCAAGACCGCACAAAGTGGAGGAGAAGCATCCAGGAAGGCGCCGAACACCTCGGGTCTCTTCGCCGGGAGCAAGCGGAAGTCAAGCGCAAACAGCGGAAGGAGCGCACGTCAACCCAAGCACCCCACCCACCCGCCCCTTCAACCACCGTCTGCCCCACCTGTGACAGAGACTGTAGGTCCTGCATTGGACTCATCAGTCACCTGAGAACTCATTTTTAATGTGGAAGCAAGTCATCCTTGGTTCCGAGGGACTGCCTAAAAGAGAGAAACATTGCTATAGTTACTCCAGTGTCTTCACGGAGCTGGTCCCAATTCCTGAACTGGGAATCACATTAGTTTTGAATGGTTGAAAACCGTCAACAAAGGCCAGTTTTTCAGTTAATAAAACGGAAGCGTTTGTCATTAAGGTGACCAAGTCAATCTGATGAGTTTGTCGGTGACATGAAGCACTCTGCTGAGTCAATTAAATAACTCATCAATGGTCCAGTGAAACATTCACTACCAAAATAAGTTCTTTTTGGCACCCTAGGGATTAAAGTGATTAAACTGACGAATTAGACTTATTGAAAAAGCCAGCACATAGCAATACACACAACTCTGGAAAAGTTTGAGGTAATAGAAAACATTTAGAACTATACTTCCATCAATAATGGAGAAACTCTTTTGTAAAACCCCATCCCATGAACTATTCGAGAAAGAAAAATCACAGCAGGCAACATCTACGCCAGTTATCCCAATCCCATAACTATATATTCACAATACAGTAGTTTACCAAGAACTTGCTAAATTCATACATGGCAGATTGTAATTTATCTGGTCTTTCATAGTCCTTTGTACATTGGTTTAGTGCTACCAGGATATCAGTACACATTCCCCAAACATTACATCAGACATGCCTCTGCTGCATAACCGGTTGATCTCCCATTCACTTACTTCCTTCAGTGATCACTCAGCTGGACATTCTAGTTTAAGAACATAAGAATTAGGAGCAGGACCTACGGCCCCTCGAGTCTGCTTTGCCATTCAATATCATGGCTGAACTTCTAAATCCCTCCACTTTCCCGCCCTATTCCCATTTTCCCCATAGTGCACTGCAGAACAGAAAACTGCACACTGGGAAAATGTTATTCTGTCCATTGAGTAGCTGAGTGTAGCTAAGAATGCAGGTCTGAAGATCGATTCCAGTTCAGCAAATAAACTCAGTACCAGGATCTAAAACCAACAAATTCCAAAACAGAGTAAGGCACTTCACCTGTGAGGAACCAAGTTTCAGCCAGGAATAAGTTAAAGCAAGCAGCTTATTTTTTAAACTTATGATAGTTACTGACAATGTTATGTGTATGTTGCTTGGAAATTGAACTGTACAAATGCAGAAAACATTTCCAGTAAAAAAAAGTTCATGTTGCCTGGTTGCCATTAAATATTATAATATCCAATCTGTGATATATATCACACTAGCCCAAATACACCAATTTGAGTGTTACACTATTAGAACAAAGTTTGCTAATATGTGCTGTGGTTGAATGTTGTATGTACTGCTATGGAGAGAGTCCATTATCTAATAATTCATTCAAGTAAATGCCAGACGAATATGGGAAACACTTTATTAAAGTAAATGACACAGCAAATATATTAGGAAAACTAATTGATATATTAAACTTCCAAAATAAATAATCTACATGTAACATGCACTGTGGTAAATCCTACAGTTCACCAGAATGTGAAACCACTTTCTTTAACGTTCCAGGTTGGCAAAAATGATGGCACATTAAGGAGTTCTTGCCATGCATCGTTACATTACATGAAATTTGTTTATACCAAGCAAAAAACTGCTTCAAACACCTAACACGTATCAGAATGTATTCCACAGTTCAGATTTATAATTTTATTGCTCTTATGATTTTTTCTAAATTTTGAAGCAATTTCAATATGTGGATCAAGCAAGTTATTATCACTATGCAAGAGTGAATAAGATTGGTTAAAAATTTCAACACTTCAAAATATACAGATAAATACAGGTTTAAAAAAAAATCAGATTAAAACAGAAGTGTAGAAATGATACATTACTATAAAATGTACCACCATACAGCTATATATGCACACAAGAAAACACCTGAAAGTGCTGAGACCATGCATTTATTAAAGTCTTCATATTGTAATGCAGTAATATTGTAATTTTGAACAATGAAGTGTCAACATACTACGGTGCCTAACAATTTTGCTGCATTGTTTTGTTACACAAAAACAAACCCAATCATGTACAAAAATGTACACATTCTATCTCTTTCAATGCATATTTCTAATTAAGATGCACCAATGTACTCAATCCTAACAAATCTCTGCTTTCAATACAGGGTCCTTGTGCTGTTTACATTCAGAGGTTTTGCAAGTACTACTTATTAAAACCATGCAAAAAATTAAAGGTAGCTGCTTAAATTACACATATACAGTAGGTGCATGCAATGATCTCACAGTTACAAATAGTATTATAAAGCAACACCCATCTTATTTCTTTGAATGACAAGGATATTCAAAAACAGTTTTCATATTGTTTCCAAAAGCGTTTCTTTAAAAAAAACACAATCACTGCACAATAAATCTAACACCTCATACTGCAAATGAGCAGTCTTCAGCAGTAAAAAGTGGCACAAGATAAGAAGTTATACTGAAAGCAGGTATTTTGCATTAAAACACATTCATAAATCAAACTCTGCCAAATATTTCACTTAGCAGAAAAAATCTCAAAATGTTAATACACTTAGTAAATTTAGTAAACATTTACTGTATATTAGTGCTTTCTGTACCACTGTGGACAGCAAACTACAGTAACAAACAACTTCAATCTATTATATACAGTGTAACAGGTGTAATACCTCCACTTTCTGGCTCAGACTCTGTCCACTTCACAAAATGGGTGACTGATGGTTTAAGAGGAATTCTACTGAAAATCACTGCTCCACCTTTCCGCTCTGAACAGAGTAGCAATTATATGACAAACGCTTTGGAAAACTGAAGTTCGAACTGAAAATTTTGGTACTGGATGCTGAAATGAACAAATCAGTGTTTCCAGCTATGTGATGCACAGATGAAAATAAAATAAAGACATTATCATCCCACTTTTTGTAATCAGTCTTGAAATCTAGAAGATGGATTATGGACAAGTAAATAAATCTTTGCATTCTATACTATATTTCATCAACAGATAACTCAAAAAACATTAAGTACCCATAGTAAATATATTACTACTGTCCATTTCAGAACAAGATGCATCAACCTGACAAACCATTAGTCAGTACAGATTTAGTCTGTCGTCCTTGTTACTCTGGAGCCATCTACCATTCATTGCAATCTTGGGGTACAACCTTACCCTTTGCTCATTACTATGCAAGAAGCACCAGAGTAAAGTGCACAAATTGACTTTAGGCAAGGGTATGTTACAAAAGAGGTAAGCACCAGTTCCATAAGATAGTGTTCAACACATTGCTCACGATAACGATAGTACTGATCAACATCAAACCAACTTAAATTGATTTTGCAGAATCTTGCTTGCTAATAAGAACTTCCAAAAGCCTGACCCTTGCTTTTATGCGCTTATATTCTCTGTAGTCTTCAATCATTGATGCACGATCTTCTTTCTGTACATTCCTAGAACATTCAACCAAATGACATTCAATTGTAATTTGGGAAAAACTATTTATGCCAATTTTAATTTCCAGTTCTAATCAATTATTTACTTACAATAATTTGTGTACAGAAAGTGAACTAGCCTACAATTATCTTAGTGTAAGAAGTTATAAAATCTGCGTAATGAAAAACAAGTTTGTTATGTATAAAAACTAAAAGGTATATCTATATGACTAGTCTAAATTTATACTGCACAGTCAAGAGAGTTAAGGCAGGTTGCAAATTAATGTGATAGCAAAATACTGCAGATGTTGGAAATCCGAAATAACAACAGAAAATGCTGGAAAAACTCAGGTGGTCAGGCAACATCCGTGGAGAGAAATTTGAGTTGACGTTTCGGGTTGGACCCTTCTTCAAAACTGGAAAGAAAAGAAACTAGATCGGAGGCAGGGCTGCGATCGGACAAAAGAATAAAAGAAACAAAAGAAGTAAAAGAGATTAGAAGCTAGACGAGATAGTAATAGGCTGGGATTAGGTGTAAAGTGTACTGGCAGGGCAAAAGATAGCTGCCAGGTGTGAGAGAGAAACAAAAGGAAAGGGGGGGGGGGGGGGAAGGAGTGGAACAATTACAAGAGAAAATGAAATGGGGGCCGAGCTTATGATCTGAAATTGTTGAACTCGATATTGAGTCCGGAAGGCTGCAGACTGCCTAATCGGAAGATGAGGTGCTGTTCCTCGAGTTTACGTTGAGCTTCCGTGGAACAATACAAGAGGCCAAGGACGGTGAGGTCCGAGTGGGAATGGAGCGGTGAATTAAAATGACAGGCGACCGGAAGCTCGGGGTTACCCTTACGGACTGAACGGAGGTGTTCCGCAAAGCGGTCACTCAATCTGCGTTTGGTCTCCCCAATGTAGAGGAGACCGCATCGTGAGCAGCGAATACAGTATACTAGATTGCGAGAAGTACAAGTAAATCGCTGTTTCACCTGGAAGGGGTGTTTGGGGCCCTGGACAGTGGGAAGGGGGGAGGTATAGGGGCAGGTGTTACATCTCCTCCGCTTGCACGGGAAGGTGCCAGGTGAAGAGGAAGGGCTGTTTGGGGTGATAGAGGAGTGGACTAGGGTGTCTCGGAGGGGGCGGTCCCTGCGGAATGCTGAAAGGGGAGGGGAGAGGAAGATACGTTTGGTGGTGGGATCACTTTGGAGGTAGCGGAAATGCCGGAGGATGATCCATTGAATGTGGAGGCTGGTGGGGTGAAAGGTGAGGACAAGGGGAACCCTATCGTGGTTCCGGGAGGGAGGGGCAGGGGTGAGGGCAGAAGTGCGGGAGATAGAACTGACACGGTCGAGGGCAGTGTCAACCACAGTAGAGGGGAATCCTCGGTTGCGGAAAAAGGAAGACATGTCTGAAGCACTGGTGTGGAAGGTGGCGTCGTCGGAGCAGATACGGCGGAGGCGGAGAAACTGGGAGAATGGAATAGAGTCCTTACAGGAAGCGGGGTGGGAGGAAGTGTAGTCCAGGTAGCTGCGGGAGTCAGTGGGCTTGTAGTAAATATTGGTCGATAACCTATCCCCAGAGATGGAGACGGAGAAGTCGAGGAAGGGAAGGGAAGAGTCCGAGATGGACCATGTGAAGGTGAGGGAAGGGTGGAAATTGGAGGCAAAGTGAATGAAATTGTCAAGTTCGGGGCGAGAGCAGGAAACGGCACCGATACAGTCATCAATGTATCGGAAAAAGAGGTGAGGGAGGGGACCCGAGTAGGACTGGAACAAAGATTGTTCCACATAGCCCACGAAAAGGCAGGCATAGCTAGGACCCATGCGGGTACCCATGGCAACACCTTTGATTTGGAGGAAATGAGTGGAGTTAAAGGAGAAGTTGTTCAATGTGAGAACAAGTTCAGCCAGGCGGAGGAGGGTCGTGGTGGATGGGGACTGGTCGGGCCTCTGTTCAAGGAAGAAGCGGAGCGCCCTCAGGCCATCCGGGTGGGGGATGGAGGTGTAGAGGGATTGTACGTCCATGGTGAAAAGGAAGCGGTTGGGGCCAGGAAACTGGAAACTGTTAAAAGTGGCGGAGGGCGTCCGGAGAGTCGTGGATGTAGGTGGGAAGTGACTGGACAAGGGGAGAAAAGATAGAGTCAAGATAGGAAGAGATAAGTTCTGTAGGGCAAGAACAGGCTGAAACGATGGGTCTACCAGGGCAGTCCTGTTTGTGGATCTTGGGAAGGAGGTAGAAGCGGGCTGTGCGGGGTTGGGGAACTATGAGGTTGGTGGCAGCAGGGGGAAGATCTCCAGAGGAGATGAGGTCAGTGACAGTCTTGGAAACGGTGGTTTGATGTTCGGTAGTGGGGTCATGGTCCAGGTGGAGGTAGTGTCGGAGAGTTGGCGTTCAGCTTCCGCTAGGTAGAGGTCAGTACGCCAAACAACAGCACCACCCTTGTCAGCGGGTTTAATGACAATGTCAGGGTTGGATCTAAGAGAATGGAGTGCTGCAAGTTCAGAGGGAGGTAGGTTGGAGTGAGTGAGGGGAGCAGAGAAATGGAGACGGCCGATGTCACGGCGGCAGTTAGCGATGAAAAGATCTAGAGAGGGTAAGAGGCCAGGGGGAGGGGTCCAGGTAGAACGGGAATTCTGCAAGCGGGAGAAAGGGTCAGTTGTGCGGGGGGAAGACTCCTGGCCAGTGAAGTGGGCACGGAGACGAAGGCGGCGGAAAAAGAGCTCAACATCGTGCCGAGCTCGAAATTCATTGAGGTGGGGGCGTAAGGGGATGAAGCTCAGGCCTTTGCTGAGGACTGATCGTTCAGGGTCAGAGAGTGGAAGGTCAGAGGGGATAGTGAAAACGCGGCAGGGGGTGGGATTGGGAGAAGGGGGGTCAGAGGAAAGTGAAGGGGAAGAAGGTTCCGGAGGGGCGTTGGTGTCTGCAGTCTGCAGCCTTCCGGACTCAATATCGAGTTCAACAATTTCAGATCATAAGCTCGGCCCCCATTTCATTTTCTCTTGTAATTGTTCCACTCCTTTCCCCCCCCCCCCCTTTCCTTTTGTTTCTCTCTCACACCTGGCAGCTATCTTTTGCCCTGCCAGTACACTTTACACCTAATCCCAGCCTATTACTATCTCGTCTAGCTTCTAATCTCTTTTACTTCTTTTGTTTCTTTTATCCGATCGCAGCCCTGCCTCCGATCTAGTTTCTTTTCTTTCCAGTTTTGAAGAAGGGTCCAACCCGAAACGTCAACTCAAATTTCTCTCCACGGATGTTGCCTGACCTGCTGAGTTTTTCCAGCATTTTCTGTTGTTATTTTGCAAATTAATATGCTAGGTGGTCATTTAATATGGTGATCAGTATATGTCGGAGACCAATTGGACACTGATGTTGGTGCTAAAACAGCACACAGACCATCCATCTTATCCAAAATCATGATGGTACTACAATCCTCTCTGGAATGCTCATCATGTTGCTGACAACAACAGGTTCCTGTAGTAATCATTTTCTGTAGGAGCTTTCTAAAACGGTTTTGGTCCCTACTTCATGGAATTATTCGGAAAAAATGTTCAGATTAAAAACCTAGGGTTTTTGATTGGCTACTGACACTGCAGAGATACTCAGAATAACAATCATAAGTCCCATTTTTTGAGATGGCAAAAGGAGACTTTTAATTCCAAGTACAACCTGTATTGAAGGGGCTGGAGCATGATTCTCCAAAGTGCTGACTTCATACATAAAAAAATATGCAATTAAGTTCTGAAAAGTACCATTTTCAAGTGGTCCATTTTGAATGTACTAGCATCATCTAACTAGTCTTACAAAGAAGCAGGGAGAGGGGCGGCCGTGCCGAGCAAACGCGGGGGAGGCCAACGCAGAGTGCGAGATCGGGGGAGGCCGGCGCGGGGCGCGAGAGCGGGGGAGGCCGGCGCGGGGCGCGAGAGCGGGGGAGGCCGGCGCGGGGCGCGAGAGCGGGGGAGGCCGGCGCGGGGCGCGAGAGCGGGGGAGGCCGGCGCGGGGCGCGAGAGCGGGGGAGGCCGGCGCGGGGCGCGAGAGCGGGGGAGGCCGGCGCGAGAGCGGGGGAGGCCGGCGCGGGGCGCGAGAGGCCGGCGCGGGGCGCGAGAGCGGGGGAGGCCGGCGCGGGGCGCGAGAGCGGGGGAGGCCGGTGCGGGGCGCGAGAGCGGGGGCGGGGCGCGAGAGCGGGGGAGGCCGGCCGGCGCGGGGCGCGAGAGCGGGGGAGGCCGGCCGGCGCGGGGTGCGAGAGCGGGTGAGGCCGGCACGGGGTGCGAGAGCGGGGGAGGCCAGCGATTGGTGCAAGAGCGGGACAGACATAGGTATATACTGTGATAACTAAATAATTCCGTGCGACATGATAGTTCTCTGTTGCTTGAGCAGGGGAAGGAATGGGAGACTATGTTGTCTGTAGAGGGCTGATCAGAACTTTCCTTTCAGGAATTCAAATGAATGGCACAGAGTATAAGATGGGGTGCGTTGTATGTGGAAGCAGTTACTGACGAGCAAAATGACCTTTTCTCAATCGATGTTCTGATGATTAAATCATTAAAGACTAAGGTGAACAAACCTTCCGTTTTTTTGATAGAACTCCTCTTCAAACTCACGCAGTGTCTTGCGTAATTTCTTCCTGTCATCTCTTGCTTTCCAGAGTTGTTCAAGTAGTTCTGGCCTAAAAATCAGGAAAATTATAAACTTAAAAAGCTGTAATTTATTTTAGGAGGCCAGCAGAAAAGGCAAGTTCAAATATAACTTTACCAACTGCTGAATGTGTCAGATATCCTCCTTAATAACTGATTTACCAATTATAAAAAAATACATACCTGTTTCATATACAAATAAAATTATTTTTGTGACAGAGATATGAATTAACCTACAGACACTGGGGTAGAGTTACCGCTTTGGGTGCAATCGGCGATCCGAAATGTGTTTTTCCTTGAGTTTCTGCTCAAACTCATTTGCATATCACCAAATGCAAAATCTGTCATGAACCAGTGCAATCAGACAGCATTTTAAAACTTAATTTAAAAAAAATTATATTTTGCTTTAACAAAATATTCCTCGATATATTTAAAAGTGGTAACTTGAGTAATACAGCTGAAAATGGGTTGATCACAAAAACGCATTTTAATCAGTGTCGAGTCCACCTGTGAATAACCCACTTTTAAATGCCTGAAAATTATTTTTTTTAAATACATAACTATTTGCTAGTTAGATTGGTGTACAGTAGTCAGCTACTTAGCAAATAAAATAAAAAAATTCAAAAGCTTTTAAAGCGTGCTTATTAGTGTCCTTGCGCCCAAAAGAACCAGTTTATTTTTAAGAGCCTTCTCGACGGCCTGTAAACGAACGCAATTAGCGGAAATTCCCAATGATGATGAATTAATCCTGGGGGCGTGCCCAGTTTTATGGGCTGTGCTGGTTTCTAGCACAACTTAAAAAAAAAAATTAGCCCAATAGATCGTGGAAACTCAATTTGCAGAAACTCTACCCCACGATAGTCTGTTTTAATGGTGATGCTTGAGTGATAAAACAGTGGTCCGGACACAAAACTTCCCCATCCTAAAAAGCTTTCAATAGCACCTAAGATGAAGGAACATAAGAAATAGAAGCAGGAGCAGGCCATTTTGCCCTACGAGCCTACTCCGCTATTCAATAAGATCATGGCTGATGTTCTACCTCATCTCCACTTTCCTGAACTATCCCCATATCCCTCGATTCCCTTAATATTCAAAAACCTCGATCTCTGTCTTGAATATACTCAACGACTGAGCCTCCACAGCCATCTGGGGTAGAGAATTCCAAAGATTCACCACCCTCTGAGTGAAGAAATTTCTCCTCATCTTAGTCCTAAATGGCCGACCCCTTATTCAGAGACTGTGACCCCTGGCTCTAGACTCCCCAGACAGGGGAAATATCCTCCCTGCATCTACCCTGTCAAGCCCTGTAAGAATTTTGTATGTTTCAATGAGATCACCTCTCATTCTTCGAAACTCTAGAGAATATAGGCCTAGTCTACTCAATCTCTCCTCATAGGACAATCCCCCCATCCCAGGAACCAGTTTGGTGAACCTTCGTTGCACTCCCTCTATGGCAAGTATATCCTTCCTTAGGTAAGGAGACCAAAACTGTACCCAATACTCCAGGTGTGATCTCACCAGGGCCCTATATAATTGCAGCAAGACGTCGTTACTCTTATACTCAAATCCTCTTGTAATAAAGGCCAACATACCATTTGCTTTCCCAATTGCTTGTTGTACCTGCATGTTAACTTTCAGTGATTAGTGTACAAGGACACCCACGTCCCTCTGAACACCAACATTTCCCAATCTCACCATTTAAAAAATATTCTGCTTTTCTATTTTTCCTACCAAAGTGGACAACTTCACATTTCTCCACATTATATTCCATTTGCCATGTTCGTGCCCACTCACTTAGCCTGTCTATATCCCCTTGAAGCCTCCAGGCATCCTCCTCACAACTTACATTCCCACCCAGCTTTGTATCATCAGCAAACTTGGATATATTACATTTGGTCCCCTCATCCAAATCATTGATATAGATTGTGAATAGCTGAGGCCCAAACAGTGATCCTTGCGGTACCCCACTAGTTACAGCCTGCCAACCCGAAAATGACCCGTTTATTACTACACTCTGTTTTCTGTCCATTAACCAATCCTCAATCCATGCTAGTATATTACCCCCAATCCCACGAGCCCTAATTTTGTTTAATAACCGCTTGTGGGGCACCTTATCGAATGCCTTCTGAAAATCCAAATACACTACATCCACTGGTTCCTCCTTATCCATTCTGCTAGTTACAACCTCAAAAAATTCTAGCAGATTTGTCAAACACGATTTCCCTTTCATAAATCCGTGTTGACTCTGCCTAATCCTATTATTTTCTAAGTGCCCTGTTACCACATCCTTAATAATAGATTCTAGCATTTTCCCTACTACTGATGTCTGGCTAACTGGTCTGTAGTTCCCTGTTTTCTCTCTCCCTCCTTTCTTAAATAGTGGGGTTACATTTGCTACCTTCCAATCCACGGAAACCGTTCTAGAATCTATGGGATTTTGGAAAATGACAACCAATGCATCCACTATCTCTATAGCCAACTCTTTCAAAACCCAAGGATGTAGGCCATCAGGTCCAGGGGATTTATCGGCTTTCAGTCCCATTAATTTCTCCAGTACTACTTTTTTACTAACACTAATTTCTTTCAGTTCCTCATTCTCGCTGGAGCCTTGGTTCTCCACTATTTCCGGGAAGTTTTTTGCGTCTTCTTCTGTGAAGACAGACAAAGTATTTGTTTAATTTCTCTGCCATTTTCTTATTCCCCATTATAATTTCTCCGGTCTCAGCCTGTAAGGGACCCACATTTACTCACTAATCTTTTCCTTTTTGCATACCTATAGAAGCTTTTACAATCTGTTTTTATGTCTCTCGCTAGTTTACTCTCATTCTGTTTTCCCTTTCTTTATCAATTTCTTCATCCTCCTTTGCTGAATTCTAAAATCCTTCCAATTCTCAGGCTTACTACTCTTTTTGGCAACATTATAAGTCTTTGATCTAATACTATCTTTAACTTCTCTTGTTAGCCACAGTTGGCCCACTTTTCCTGTGGGGTTTTTGTGCCTTACAGGAATGTATATTTGTTGTAAATGATGTATTAATTCTTTAAATGCTAGCCATTGGTCGTCCACGGTCATACCTTCCCAATCTACCTTAGCCAACTCACCCCTCATACCTATGTAGTTTGCTTTGTTTAGATTTAAGACCCTAGTTTCGGATTTAACCAAGTCACTTTCAAACTCAATATAAAACTCAATATAAAATTCTAATCATATTATGGTCACTCTTCCCTAAAGACCCCTTTACTACAATGTTATTAATTAACCCTTTCTCGTTGCACAATACTAGATCTAAATTAGCCTGTTCCTTAACTGGTTCCTCAACATACTGATCTAGAAAACTATCTTGCATACATGCCATGAATTCATCGTCCACACTATTACTGCAAATTTGGTTTGCCCATTCTATATGTAGATTAAAGTCCCCCATGATTACAGTATTACCCTTGTTACATGCACCTCTAATTTCCTGATTTATACTCTACCCTGCATTACAACTACTGTTTGGGGGCCCATAAACAACTCCCACCAATGTTTTCTGCCCCATGCTGTTTCTTAGCTCCACCCAAACTGATTCTACTTCTTGATTTTCAGAGCTAAGATCCTTTCTCTCTACTGTCTTTACCCATCCTTTATCAGGGCTACCCCTCCTCCTTTTCCATTTTGCCTATCCCTTCTAAAAGTGAAGTATCCTGGAATATTTAGTTATGAACCTTGGCCACTTTGCAACCACGTCTCCGTTATGGCTATTTGTTCAAACCTGTTAATTTCTATCTGCGCTATTAATTCATCTATTTTGTTGCGAATGCTTCGTGCATTCAGATATAGTTTCTTTAGCTTTGACTTATTTCTCTTTTTCCCTGATGTCACCTTAGTCACTGATGCCTTATTACATTTGTCACTCTCTCTGTCCCTTCCTGACCCACTCGCTTATTTTTACCCAAAACTCTACTCTGCGCTGCTCTAGAGTCTTAACATTTCTCTCGCTGCTTTCCTGAATCTTTCCGCCGCCCCCTTCATTTGTTTAAAGCCCTATCTACTGCCCTAGTTATTCGGTTCGCCAGGACACTGGTCCCAGCCCAGTTTAAGTGGAGCCCGTCCCAACGGAACAGCTCCCTCTTTCCCCAGTACTGGTGCCAGTGCCCCATGATCTGAAACCCCTTCCTCCCACACCACTCTTTGAGCCATACATTTAAACCTCTAATCTGTTTGTCCCTATGCCAATTTGCACGTGGCTCAGGTAACAATCCAGAGATTATGACCTTTGAGGTTCTGCTTTTTAATTTGGATCCTAGCTCCTCAAACTCCCTCAGCAGAACCTCATTCCTAGATCTACTTATGTCGTTGGTTTTTACGCGGACCACGACAACTGGATCCTCCCCCTCCCACTCCAAGTTCTTCTCCAGCCATGAGATGTCGTCTTTAACCATGACACCAGGCAGGCAACACAACCTTCGGAACTCTTGGTTGCAGCTGCAGAGAACAGTATCTATCCCTCTGACTATATTGTCCCCTACTACAACTACATTCCTTTTCACCCCCCCCCCCACCCCACTTGAATGGCCTCCTGCACCACGGTGCCATGGTCAGCCTGCTCATCCATTCTGCAGGCTTTTCCCTCATCCACACAGGCAGCAAGAACCTCACACCTGTTGGACAAGGACAAGGACAAAAGCTGAGGCTCCTCTAGCACTGCACCTAGGGTCCCCTTACCTGCCTGAGTTGCTGTCACACCCTCCTGCCCCTGACCACTAACCAGACCTGTACCACTACCTAACCTAAGGGGTGTGACTGCCTCCTAGATCAAAGTGTCCAGGTAACTCTCCCCATCCCTGATGCCCTGCAATGTCTGCACCTCAGACTCCAGCTCAAAAACTCTGAGCTGAAGTTCCTTAAGATGCAGGCACTTACTGCAAACGTGGTTGTTCGGGATCACACTGCTCTCCACAAACTCCCACATGCTGTAGTTGTGGCACACCATCTGCACTGCCATCCCTATATGACCTTGTTTTATTTAATTAAATTTGTAATTAGGTAACTTAGTTTATAGTGTAGTTTCTTGACTACTTCCTTGATCTAGATTAAGTTAAGGGTACTGAAATTAAATATCTACCTGTAACACAAAGTAGTGTAGGCAAAAGCAACAACTCCTTCCCCCTCTTCTCCAAATTCCCACTCTTTCCAAATTCTATGTTAAAATCAAAATCTTCAACTAAATTTTACTTTTTACAGCTTACTGTAAGGAAGCATGTTTATGGCTGAAGATAAGAAAATGCTAGAGATATTAAATAAGTACTTTGCTTCAGAGCAAGCTTCACTTGGATACGGAGATTGTAGAACCACCAGAGGTGGGTGTAGAACTGTTACTGGAGAAAAAGAAATAGTACCAAGAAGTTGCTAAAACTTAATGTAGACAAATCACCTGAACCTAATAGTGTACATCAGAAGTTACTGAGAAATGCTAAGGAAGAAGTAGTAGACAGAGACTATAATTTTGTACAATTCTGTGAAATGCAAATTATGCTAAAAGACTGGCAAATATGACTACACTCCAAGAAAAGTAGACAGGGATAATAAGACATGAACTTAAACGCCAGTTAGCTTTGCTTCAATTGAGAGTAAATGATTAGAACCTATATATGAGGTGAAATTACTAGCACTTGAAGAAATGAGTTAATCAGGACCTTGAAGCACAAATTTCTAAAAGGCAGGTTATTCTTGACTAATGTTATAGAATTCTTTTGAACAACAAAATAGATAAAGGCAATGCACTGGATGACGCTTTTATAGATTATTCCAAAAGAGAACAAAATTGTGGCATAAAAAGGCCAGGTGGACAATTGCTTTAAAGCTCTTTTACCTCAAAAGCCAAGTCATACAAACATAGCGCACTCAGGTAAAAGAGAGAGTGACGGTGACCCAAGTTATTCAAAGTCCAGGGCAGCAGTTGAGCCAACAAAAAAAAACCACATCATGACACCAGCACAAAATTCTAGTGGTTGATGTTACTGCTGGGAATTACACTGCTGTCAGAATAGTGCTATTACTAGGACTGGCAAGACTAGTGGCAGCAAGAAAAACTATGGGTCCTCCATGCCATCTGTCTCAATTGCCGATGCTAGAGATTTACACATCAGGGGTCGATGGGACACGAGTAATATAAAAGCAGCTAAATTTTTACGGGGCTGTTTCCCTAAATGACGCTCCCCTTGACAATGAAGAGCACTAAAATTAGACGTAAACAAAAATGTTTTCATAGATTAAAAGAATATAATTCACAGGAAAACAAAGACAAGTACTGTGCACAATCAAGATAAACAAAAGTTGCCATTAGAGCAGCTAAAAGGTCATTGGAGAAGAGAATCGTGGATAATTGCAGTAGAAATGACAATAGCTTTTTTTAAGATACATTAGGAGTCAGAGGACTGTTAAAGACTGTATAGGAAAGATTCTTTGGGACAGACACGAGTGGACTCCCAGGGTATGGCAGAGGTACTAAATGATTACTTCGCATCAGTCTTTCCTCATGATGATGATGCTCCACAGTCAGCAAAAAGTTGTACTGTTAACAGTAAGATTGTAAAAATTAAAATAGTTGAAGATACCACCTTAGACAGAATAAAGAACCTCAAATCTGATCAAGCTGCTGGCCCAGATGACATCCACCCAATAGTCCTTAAAAATAGATGGGATGTGTGCTTTGTGATCCCCTTGCCCGTATCTTTAACAGTTTGAGGTCCGTTGCCTCAGATTGGAAACATGCTAATGTAGTTCAAATTTTATAAAAGGGCGAAAAGGCAGAACCATGGAACTATAGACCCATTAGTTTGACTTCAGAAACAGGATCACAAGAGATGCTGTCTATGATCACCTAGATAGAGAAGGAGTCATCAGGGACACTCATAAGAACACAGGAAATAGGAAGAGTAGGCCATTCGGCCCTTTGAGCCTGCTCCATCATTTAATAAGCTCATGGCTGATCTTCTACCTCAACTCCATCTTCCTGCACTATCCCCATATCTCTCGACTCCCTTAGTATCCAAAAACCTATCGATCTCTGTCTTGAATAATCGCAACAACCGAGCATCCACAGCTCTCTGGGGTAGAGAATTCCAAAGATTCACAACCCTCAGTGAAGAAATTTCTACTCAGCTCAGTCCAAAATGGCCGACCCCTTATTCTGAGACTGCGACCCCTGGTTCTAGACTCCCCAGCCAGGGGAAACATCCTCCCTGCATCTACCCTGTCAAGCCCCTTAAGAATTTTATATGTTTCAATGCGATCACCGCTCATTCTTCTAAACTCTAGGGAATATAGGCCTAGTCTACACAATCTCTCCTCATAGGACAATCCCCTCATCCCAGGAATCAGTCTAGTGAACCTTCGTAAGGAGACCAAAACTGTGCATAGTACTTCAGGTGTGGTCTCACCAAGGCCCTATATAATTGCAGCAAGACTTCTTTATCCTTATACTCGAATTGCTTTGTAATAAAGGCTAACATACCATTTGCTTTCCTAATTGCTTGCTGTACCTGCATCTTAACTCTGTGATTCGTGCACAAGGACACCCAGGTCCCCCTGAATACCAACATTTCCCAGTCTCTCACCATTTAAAAAAATATTCTGCTTTTCTATTTTTTTCAAACAAAGTGGATAACTTCACTCAACACAGTTTCTGGGAAAGATGGTTGTGTTTACTAATCTGATTGAATTTTTTGAAGAAGCCGAGAGCTTCGTGGAGGAGTGCGCAGGCAGAGAGGGCATGGGTGACCACCAGACAGAAGAGGAGGACCAGGCAGATAGTGCAGGTGTCCCCCGAGTGCATCTCACTCTCCAACCAGTATTCGGTTCCGAGTACTGGTGAGGGCTATGGTTCCTCTGGGGAGTACAGCCAGAACCAAGTCTGCGACACCACGGGTGGCTCAGCTGTACAAGGGGGGGAACGAAGAAGATTGGGAGAGCAATAGTGGTAGGGGATTCGATAGGGGAGCAGACAGGCGTTTCTGCGGCCGCAGATGTGACTCCAGGATGGTATGTTGCCTCCCTGGTGCCAGGGTTAAAGGTGTCTCTGAGCAGCTGCAGAACATTCTGAAGGAGGAAGGTGAACAGCCAGAGATCGTGGTTCATATTGGTACCAACGACACAGGTAGAAAGAGGGATGAGGTCCTGCAGGCAGATTTTAAGGGAGCTAGGAAAGAGACAGGACCTCAAAAAGGTAGTAATCTCCGGATTGCTCCCAGGGCCACGTGCGAGTGAGTATAGAAATAGGAGGATAGAGCAAATGAATGAGTGGCTGGAGAGATAATGCAGGTGGGAGGGCTTCAGATTCCTGGGGCATTGGGACTGGTTCTGGAGGTGGTGGAACCTGTACAGGCCAGACGGGTTGCACCTCAACAGGGCCGGAACCAAATATCCTCGCAGGGTGGTTTGCTAGTGCTGTTGGGGAGGGTTTAAACTAATTTGGCAGGGGGATGGACACCAGTATGTAACATTAGAAAGGGGAAATAAAGTACTCAAAGGAATGGGAGAGGCAGAGAGAACTACAGTAAGAAATAGTAAGGTATTAGGTGGGGTCAAACTAAGAGAGAATACAGGATGGTCTAAGATGGGTTTATAGTGTATGTATGTGAACACATGACGCAAGGTAAATGAGCTGCAGGCACAAATAGCCATATGGGAATACGATGATGTGGCAATAACTGAGACCTGGCTCAAAAAAGGGCAGGATTGGGTATTAAATATTCCTGGTTATAAGGTGTTCAGGAAAGATAGGAAAGGAAAGATAGGAGGTGGTGTGGCAGTATTGAATAAGGAGAATGTTAGTGCTGGAGAGGGAGGATGTCCTGCAGGGGTCAAGGACAGAATCTATATGGCTAGAGTTAAGAAATAATAGAGGTGCCATTACACTACTAGGTGTATTCTATAGACCACCATTTTTAAAAAATTGTTTATGGGATGTGGGCGTCGCAGGCAAGGCCAGCATTTATTGCCCATCCTAACTGCACTTGAAAAGGTGGTGGTGAGCCGCCTTCTTGAACCGCTGCTGTCCGTGTGGTGAAGGTACTCCCACAGTGCTGTTAGGTAGGGAGTTCCAGGATTTTGACCCAGCGACGATGAAGGATCGGCGATATACTTCCAAGTCACGATGGTGTGTGACTTGGAGGGGAACTTGGAGGTGGTGGTGTTCCCATGCGTCTGCTGCCCTTGTCCTTCTAGGTGGAAGAGGTCGCGGGTTTGGGAGGTGCTACCGAAGAAGCCTTGGCGAGTTGCTGCAGTGCATCTTGTCGATGGTACACACTGCAGCCACAGTACGCTGGTGGTGGAGGGAGTGAATGTTTAAGGTGATGGATGGGGTGCCAATCAAGTGGGCTGCTTTGTCCTGGATGATGTAGAGCTTCTTGAGTTTTGTTGGAGCTGCACTCATCCAGGCAAGTGGAGAGTATTCCATCACACTCCTTACTTGTGCCTTGTAGATGGTAGAAATAGTGGGAAAGATGTGGAGGAGCAAATTTGCTGAGGTGCAAGAACTATACAATAGTAATAATGGGAGACTTCAACTATCCTAATATAGACTGGGATCGTAATAGTGTAAAGGGCAGAGAAGGGGAAGAATTTCTGAAGTATGTTCAGGAGAACTTTCTTGATCAGTATGTTTCCGCCCGATGAGGGAGGAGGCATTGCTGGATCTGGTTCTGGGGAATGAGGTAGGTCAAGTGGAGCAAGTGTCAGTAGGTGAACATTTAGGGAACAGTGATCATAGTATCATAAGGTTTAGATTAGCTATGGAAAAGGACAGGGAGCAATCTAGAGTAAAAATGTTTAACTGGGGGAAAACCAATTTCAGTGGGATGAGAACGGATCTGGCTCGGGTAAACTGGAATCAAAGATTGGCAGGCAAAACAGTAATGGAACAATGGAATAAAAACAGAAAATGCTGGAAATACTCAGCAAGTCAGGCAGCATTTGTAGAGAGAGAAACGGAGTTAACGTTTCAGGTCGATGACCCATCGTCAGAACTGGAAAAAGTTGTCGATGTAACAGGTTTTTAAGCAAGTGTAGCGGCAGGGAGAGGGGGGTAAGGGAGGAAAGAAAAGGGAAGGTCTGTGATAGGATGGAAAGCAGGAGAGATTAAGAGACAAAAGGGATGATGGTGCAAGGCAAAAGGAGATGGTAATGGGACAAGTTAAGAAACAAAAGAGGACTCTAGATGCAGTGTAAATGGCAATGGCAGAATGATCGACAGCTGCCATGTGAGAGAGAGAAAAAAAAGATAGGGGCAGAGGTTATAGTCTGAAGTTGTTGAACTCGATGTTGAGTCCAGAAGGCTGTAAAGTGCCTAATCGAAAGATGAGGTGCTGTTCCTCGAGCTTACGTTGAGCTTCATTGGAACAGTGTAAGAGGCCGAGGACGGAGAGATCAGAGTGGGAGTGGAGCGGAGAAATAAAGTGACAGGCGACCGGAAGCTCGGGGTCACCCTTACAGACTGAACGGAGGTGTTTCGCAAAGAGGTCACCCAATGGAACAATGGGCCGCCTTTAAAGAGGAAATAATTTCAATACAGTTGAGGTACATTCTGATGCGCTATCAATTACTCATAAAAGACTGAGTTAAGAGAGTAACTAAAGGCTTTTATTAACAAAAGAATGAAGGTCTGCCTCGAGTGGTCGACCGGTCCAGAATACAAAGGGGCTGGGGAGCAGTCACCTTTATACTAGGACTTGTGGGAGGAGTCAGCCGAGGCATGTCCAGGCATGTACACAGTGGAATACAAACAGTGGTTTGCCACACATTCCCACTAGGGGGAAAGGCAGGACAACTAAAGTCAGGGCTCCCTGGATGACGAAAGAGATAGAGAATATGATGAAGCAGAAAAAGAGCATGTATGACAGATGTCAGGTTGCAAATACATCAGAGAATCAGGCTACATATAGAAAGGTCAGAGGAGAAGTGAAAAAGAAAATAAGAGGGGCAAAGAAAGGTTATGAGAATAGAATGGCAGCCAACATAAAAAGGTACTCAAAGTCTTCTGTAGGCATATAAATAGTAAAAGGGTAGTAAGAGGAGGGGGGGTGAGGCCAATTAGGGACCAAAAAGGAGACCTATGCATGGGGGCAGAGGGTATGGCTGAGGTACTGAAAGAGTACTTTGCATTTGTCTTCACCAAGGAAGAGGATGCTGCCATAGACATAGTGAAGGAGGAGGTAGTGGAGATACCTTCATAGGATAAAAATTGATAGAGGTATTAGAAAGGCTGGCTATACTTAAAGTAGATAAATCACCAGGAGTGGATGGGATGCATCCTAGGACGCTGAGGGAATTGAGGGCGGAAGTCGCGGAGGTACTGGCCATAATATTCCAATCCTCCATAGCTACGGGGGTGGTGCCAGAAGACTGGAGAATTGCAAATGCTACATCATTGTTCAAAAAGAGTGCAACGATAAACACAGCAACTATAGGCCAATCAGTTTAACCTCGATAGTGGGGAAGCTTTTAGAAACAGTAATCAGGGACAAAATTAACAGTCACTTGGATAGGTGTGAATTAACTAAGGAAAGCCAGCACGGATTTGTTAAAGGCAAATCGTGTTTAACCAACTTGATTGAGTTTTTTGATGAGGTAACAGAGAGGGTTGATGAGGGCAATGCATTCGACAAAGTGCCACATAATAGGCTTGCCAGCAAGCTGAAGCCCATGGAATAAAAGGGACAGTGGCAGCATGGATACGGAATTGGCTAAGTGACAGGAAACAGAGAGTAGTGGTGAACGGTTGTTTTTCGGACTGGAGGAAGGTATACAGTGGTGTTCCCCAGGGGTCGGTTCTAGGACCACTGCTTTTCTTGATATATAGTAGTGACTTGGACTTGGGTGTGCAGAGCACAATTTCAAAATTTGCAGATGACACAAAACTTGGAAATATAGTGAGGAGCGTGATAGACTTCAGGAAAACATAGACAGGCTGGTGAAATTTAACGCAGAAAAGTGTGGTGATACATTTTGGTAGAAAGAATGAGGAGAGGACATATTAACTAAATGGTACAATCATAAATGGGGTGCACAAACAGAGACCCCTGGGGGTATGTGTGCAGAAACGTTGAAGGTGGCAGGGCAGGTTGAGAAAGCAGTTAAAAAGGCTTACGGGATCCTGGGCTTCATAAATAGAGGTAGAGTACAAAAGTGTGGAAATTATGATGAACTTGTATAAAACACTGGTTCGGCCCCAACTGGAGTACTGTGTCCAATTCTGGGCACCACACTTTAGGAAGGATGTGAAGGCCTTAGAGAAGATGCAGAAAAGATTTACGAGAATGATTCCAGGAATGAGGGACTTCAGTTACATTGATAGACTGGAGAAGCTGCGGTTGTTCTCCTTGGAGCAGAGAAGATTGAGATTGAGAGGTGTTCAAAATCCTGAGGGGTCTGGACAGAGTAGATAGAGAGAAACTGTTTCCATTGGCAGAAGGGTCGAGAACCAGAGGACACAGATTTAAGGTGATTGGCAAAAGAACCAAAGGCGACGCAAGAAAAAACTTTTTTATGCAGCGAGTGGTTAAGATCTGGAATGCACTGCCTGAAAGGGTGGTGGAGGCAGACTCAATCTGATCATTTGCAGGGCTACAGGGAAAGGGCAGGAGAGTGGGACTAGCCGAGAGTCAGCACGGGCTTGATGGGCCGAATGACCTTTTTCCGTGCTGTAACCATTCTATGATTCTAAGTCACTAGGCTATTGGATGAGTTGACATTGTCTACCTGGATTTTCAGAAACCCTTTGATAAGGTACCTCGCAATAGGTTACACTACAAGATAGAATCTTGCAGAATTAGTAGAAAGCTACTACAATGGATTAAGAATCAGGTTTTAATCTGCTTGGAGACCAGTTACCAGTGGTGTTCCATAGGAATCGGCGTTAGGGCCTTTGCCGTTTACTATCTTTAATAGAATGACCTAGATGTAGGTGTTAGGGAAATGAACCACAAGTTTGTGGATGATACCAAGATATGTGCGAGTGTTAGGACTGGTGGAGACCAAACTACTGCAAGCAGATCTAGACATGGTGGGAGGATGGACCTCGATTGGCAAACGGTGTTCAACTTAGACAAGTGTAGTGTAATGCACGTGGGCAGGACTAACACTAAACACATACGCACTACAGGGAACAGATCTGAAGCAAGTGGCAAAAGAAAAAGATATGGGTGTCATAGTTCATAACTCTTTAAAAAGATTCACGACCAATGCCATAAAGCTGTATCTAAAGCAAATAGGGTACTGGACTGCATCCACAGGACTATTCGATATAAAAAATATTCCATTTTGTCCTTGTATAAAACCTTGAGGAGGCCTCATTTAGAATGTGTCCAGTCCCCTGACATGGTGGTTGATATTGAGGCTTTGGAAAGGTTCATAGGCGGGCCACAATATTGACTACCAGCTTCAAACACCTTAGCTACACAGATCGGATTAAAAAGCTGAGGCTATATACTTTAGAGAAACTCAAACTCGGGCAATTTGATCGAGGTGTATAAAATAATGAAGGGACTAGATTGTGGCCAACCTTATTTCAATTATTTAAGTGCCCCAGCACAATAAAATATACTAACATTTATAGCTAGCTATACATTAATATTTCAAGAGTGGAAAAAGTAAATTCAGTTTTCCTCAGAGATCATTGATGCTTTTGAAATTTAACTAGAACATAACAAAATGATTACGGAAGCATTCCTCAGCTGGATTTGTACATTTGAAGCATCTCTCTACACACTGAGTATGAATCACAGCTCTGATGATTCATGTCATAATATTTAGTAAATCAAAATCAATTAAGACTGTCCAGATCGCACCCAAATGATATTGAAATTTGGAATAAAATACAACAGACAAAATGATCTTGTCATTAAGACTTTTGATGCAAGACTAATTCTCTTTCTTTCTTCCCCCCCCACTAAAAACAAAAAAAATACTGCATATCAAAATGTGATACTTCAATATTTTATCATATACTCACATTGATGCAGCATGCATGCTTGATACCCCTAGGTCAAGGCTCAGCCTTACTGAAGTCTCTTCTACAGTGGATGCAATTGTGTTGTGGTCATTATCCAACTGATCTAAAAAATTCCTAGCGTGTAAGCCTGGCCTTAGAGTAACAGTGAAGTCTGCAGTCATATTACAATCATCCTCCTCCTCCTCCTCTTCCTAAAAGACAAAAACACAAAAGAAAGCTGTAAATCTCTACTCGTTGATCAATGTACATGGATAAATACTACAAGTACTATTAAATTCACAATTAAAATTCTAAAGATTGTTCAGAGCTTTAATTCACTCACACAACAGCACGTCCATTCCATGAGTAAAATAATAACTGGTCACAAGATCAAACTTTGATATACTGTAAGACCACTTATTCAAGTAACCAGCTGATTCTATTAACTAGCTTGACGCATGCTGACTGGTTAAAGCAGTTGTGCGGAAACTTCCTTGTAACAGCTTCTTCCATAATGAAGGGAATGCATGTGTTTTTTCGGGGGGGGGGGGGGGGGAGGAAGAGAGAGGAGGAGAGAGAAATCTTCAAGTGAAAATTACTAAGAGCAAATTCTAACTTTCAGTTTGGGAGTTCTGCCTGAAAAGTGAACTGGAGATGGTGGATTCAAGACCACACCTTCAACCTCTAAGAATGCTGCAAGCCCAGCTCTGCCAGAACAAAGGCGTTCAACTGACAACTAGTAGACACGTTTGGAGCCATGAGCATCGCATGAAGTAAGATTCTGACCACAGCCCAAGATAACATTTCCCACAGAACTATACAGCAGATGCTTAGGCATGGAACAGAGGAAATTTCTGCCAAAAGATTCACAAATATTTTACTGTGCCTCCCAATCGTACTTTATACACCAGACATATTTTCAGAAAATCCAACGCAGAGTTGTGAACAGTCTATTCCTTACTTGTTACTATACTCCAATACACATGTAGTTCGTTCTTAACAATCTCCCCATGTAACTACTGGTTGCAGCAACTAGCAATGCTATTAAAATGGAAATTAAGTTACAATTCTCTCAGTATTCATTTTTATCATTTATGTACCCTTTTCAAGCAATTCTAAACTGAACTTCAATAGGAATTGTTGCACCGTCAACAGAATGATGAATGGGATTTCTTAAACTGCCAACAATCAAAACAATTTGAAAGGTTGTGTAACGAAAAAAGTTACAAGTAATAATTTGATGTGATTAATGTGATATATTATGAATACAAATGAAATCTAACCTTTATTTCTTCAAAGAAGTGAGCAGTTTCACCTTCAATGATTGGCTGTAATGTCTGGCCACGACGTTTGGTTGATGGAGAGCCCTGAAAGAAATTGATGAAAGATCATTTTTATCCAACCTCTTTGAAGACTGGACACAAGGCCAATGTGGCAGTTTGGTCTCCTTGCCACACTGAGATTACCAATGTGAAAACTGATCCCATTCTTTGAAAATTCATTAAATTATGTAGTGTGGCATTGTGTGTTAATATAATTACAACATATAGCTGTAATCAATAAAATGCGACAAGAAATCAAAGATTTTTTTCTGCAATCCTCTTGTATGAAAAACAAAATGTTAGATTACTAACTGCAGGGAGGGAGAATTCATCCAGGGACACTGTCTGAGAAATTCATAAAACTGCACGGTTGTTTAATCAGGTCATCTTTCCTTACTTCACTATACATAAGGCATTTGTCTGAATTTATAGAATGATACAGCACAGAAGGTGGCCATTTGGCCATCGTATCGATGATTAACATAGAAACAGAAGATAGGAGCAGGAGTAGGCCATTCGGCCCCTCGAGCCTGCTCCGCCATTCAATGCGATCATGGCTGATCATCCAAATTCAGTACCCGGTCCCTGCTTTCTCCCCATACCCCTTGATCCCTTTAGCCTTAAGAAATATATCCAACTCCTTCTTGAATATATTTAATGAACTGGCCTCCACCGCCTTCTGTGGTAGAGAGTTCCACAGGTTCACCACTCTCTGGGTGAAGAAATTCCTCCTCATTTCTGTCCTAAATGGCCTACCCTTCATCCTTAGACTATGTCCCCTGGTTCTGGACTCCCCAACCATCGGGAACATCCTTCCTGCATCTAGTCTGTCCAGTCCTGTCAGAATTTTATGTTTCAATGAGATCCCCTCTCATTCTTCTAAACTCCAGCGAGTATAAGCCTAATCGACTCAATCTCGCCTCATACGTCATTCCTGCCATCCCAGGTATCAGCCTGGTGAATCTTTGCTGAACTCCTTCCATGGCAAGAACATCCTTCCTCAGATAAGGCGACCAAAACTGCACATAATACTCAAGGTGTGGTCTCACCAAGGCCCTGTACAACTGCAGCAAGACATCCTTGTTTCTGTACTCAAACCCTCTTGCTACGAAGGCCAACATACCATTTGCCTTCTTAACCGCCTGCTGCACCTGCATGCTTACCTTCAGCGACTGGTGCACAAGGACACCCAGGTCTCGTTGCACTTCCCCTTCTCCCAATCTATTGCCATTTAGATAATAATCTGCCTTCCTGTTTTTGCCACCAAAGTGGACAACCTCACATTTATCCACGTTATATTGCATCTGCCATGTTTCTGCCCAATCACCCAACATGTCCAAATCATCCTGGAGTTTCTCGACATCCTCCTCACAGCACACACGCCCACCCAGCTTTGTATCATCTGCAAATTTGGAGATATTACATCTCGTTCCCTTGTCTAGATCATTAATATATATTGTGAATAGCTGGGGTCCAAGGACCGATCCCTGCGGTACCCCACTAGTCACTGCCTGCCACTCGGAAAAGGACCCGTTTATTCCAACTCTTTGCTTTCTGTCTGCCAACCAGTTCTCTATCCATGTCAATACCTTGCCCCCAATCCCATGTGCTTTAACTTTACACGCTAATCTCTTATGTGGGACCTTATCGAAGGCCTTCTGAAAGTCCAGATACACCACATCCACTGGTTCAGCCTTATCTATTTTACCAGTTACATCCTCAAAAAATTCCAGTAGATTAGTCAAGCACGATTTACCTTTTGTAAATCCATGTTGACTTTGTCCGATCCTGTCACTGCTTTCCAAGTGCTCTGCTATTACATCTTTTATAATGGACTCTACATCTTACCCTTTCACCTCAAGTTCAAGAGCAACATAGCACAAACCAAAGCAGCTTCAAACAGCATCACATCAAAGACAGAACCAAAGGTTAAGGTTGGAAAGGAACTTGTACATGGAGACTGAACTTATTTCAAAAAAATGAGAATAATTGATCAACGGTAGGTAATCTAATTCATTCTCATTTATTCAACCTCCATGTATAAATAAATGAATACAATAGCACAGAAACCTTCGGTGGCACTCTTAAGACTTACATGCTCAGGTTGGCTTGGAACGCCAAAATGCCAAAGCACTTCAGTATAGATTTTCCAAATGTATTTGCCCCACTTTACCGATGCAAAATCAGGAAAATCCAATAGGAAAATTGAGTGAAGATCCCCAAGGCTGCAAAATTTCACACTGAATGGTGATAGGTACTGGCTAAGTAAATACAGTATACACGTTAAGTACATTTACCTGTATTCTGTGCAAGGTTGTTTTCTGCTAAAGTGAATGCATGTGGCTAAAACAGTGTCACCGTAGCCACACCTGTGGCTAGGCAGCGATTTCTACTGGCCAACACTGTTCTATGCCCACCCATCAGTACCCACACTAACAGAGGTGCATATTCTTGACTTTGGCAGAGGGTCAGTGATACGCTTATCAATTACTTCATAAAAGGTGATGAGTCGAAGAAGAGATGATGAGTCGAAAGAAGAGATGAATAAGGCTTTTATTAGCTAAGAAGAGACCATGCTTCTTCGTGAGTGACTGAACAAGTCTGAACGAAACCCACACAGTGGTGGGTGGAGTCAGCTGAGGCATGCCTCCATACACAGCGCCACCCAGAGGTGGCAATATACAATACAGTGGTTTACCACATTCACCCCTTGTTTAATGTGAAGTCCGGCGGGGTGAAGGGTACTACAAGTTAAGTCTATCAGGAGGCCTTGTCTGACGTCCTGATCGTCGTGGTGGCGGCGGTGGTGTTGCAGCATCCGACGTCGGGTCTGGTGTCTGGGTGGTTGGCGAAGATTCCTGGGGCTTTGGCATGCCGTCTGCAGGGGTTGGGTTGGGAGGGGTGGTGGGGGATAACAGTGGTAAGGGGGATAACGGTGGTAAGGGGGATAACGGTGGTAATTCAGGGGTACCCGAGGGTGCGAGATCTCGTATGGAGACCGTGTCCTCCCGCCCGTCTGGGTATGTCACCCAGGCATACTGGGGGTTGGCGTGTAGGAGGTGCACCCGCTCGACCAGGGGGTCCGTTTTATGCGTCCTCACGTGCCTCCGCAGTAGGACGGGCCCAGGAGAAGTCAACCATGCCGGTAGCGAGGTTCCCGATGTAGACTTCCGGGGGAAAACGAACATTTTCTCATGAGGGGTCGCATTAGTGGCAGTACAAAGCAGTGACCGAATGGAGTGAAGCGCTGCAGGGAGGACCTCCTGCCAGCGGGAGGTCGGAAGGCCCTTAGATTTTAGTGCTAAGAGGACTGCCTTCCAAACCGTCGCGTTCTCCCTTTCCACCTGGCCGTTCCCCCGGGGGTTGTAACTGGTGGTCCTGCTCGTGGCGATACCTCTTGTTAGCAGGTACTGCCGAAGTTCGTCGCTCATGAACGATGAGCCCGTCGCTATGTATATAGCTGGGGAACCCGAACAGAGCGAAGATGTCATTCAGACACTTGATGACCGTGGTACTGGTCATGTCTGGGCAAGGGATGGCAAAGGGGAAACGGGAGTACTCATCAACTATGTTGAGGAAGTACACATTGCGGTCAGCGGAGGGGAGGGGCCCTTTAAAATCGACGCTCAGGCGTTCGAAGGGGCGGGTGGCCTTGATCAGGCTTGCTCTGTCCGGCCTATAGAAGTGCGGTTTGCACTCGGCGCAGATTTGGCAGCTCTTGGTCATGGTCCTGACCTCCTCGATGGAGTAGGGCAGGTTACGGGATTTGATAAAATGGAAAAACCTGGTGACCCCCGGGTGGCAGAGGTCATTGTGGAGGGACTGCAGCCTATCACTCTGCGCGTTGGCGCATGTACCACGTGATAGGGCATCTGGGGGCTCATTGAGTTTCCCTGGCCGATACAAGATATCATAATTGTAGGTGGAGAGTTCGATTCTCCACCTCAAGATCTTGTCGTTCTTGATTTTACCCCTCTGCTTATTATTAAACATAAAAGCTACTGAACGCTGGTCAGTGAGCAGGGTAAATCGTTTCCCGGCCAGGTAATGCCTCCAGTGACGCACCGCTTCTACAATAGCCTGGGCCTCCTTTTCGACGGAGGAGTGTCTCGTCTCGGGGCCCTGGAGGGTCCTTGAGAAAAAGGCCACGGGTCTGCCCGCCTGGTTAAGGGTCGCGGCTAGGGCGAAGTCGGAGGCATCGCTCTCCACTTGGAAGGGGATGGACTCATCCACCGCGTGCATTGCGGCCTTCGCGATATCGTTCTTGATAAGAGTGAAGGCTGCACACGCCTCTGGTGTCAGGGGGAAGGAGGTGGCTTTGATGAGGGGCCTGGCTTTGTCTGCATAGAGGGGCACCCACTGGGCGTAGTAGGAGAAAAACCCCAGGCATCTCTTCAGTGCTTTTTGGCAGTGGGGAAGGGGTAGCTCCATTAGGGGGCGCATTCTGTCGGGGTCGGGCCCGATGACTCCGTTCTCCACCACGCAGCCGAGGATGGCCAGGCGCTTGGTGTGAAACATACATTTTTCCTTATTGTACGTTAGGTTCAGCCGTTGGGCCGTACGGAGGAAATTTGCTAGATTAACGTCGTGGTCCTGCTGGTCGTGGCCGCAGATGGTGACGTTATCCAAATAGGGGAAGGTTGCCCGCAGCGCGTTCTGGTCAACCATTCGGTCCATCTCCCTTTGGAAGACCGAAACCCCGTTGGTGACGCCGAAGGGGACCCTAAGGAAGTGGTAGAGGCGGCCGTTTGCCTCGAAGGCAGTATACTGGCGGTCCTCATGGCGGATGGGCAGCTGGTGGTACGCTGACTTAAGGTCGATGGTGGAGAATACTTTGTATTGCGCAATCTGATTGACCATATCAGATATGCGAGGGAGGGGGTACGCGTCCAGCTGGGTGTACCGGTTTATGGTTTGGCTGTAGTCGATTACCATGCGGCGTTTTGCAGTGGTTTTAACGACTACAACCTGGGCTCGCCAGGGGCTAGTGCTACCTTCGATAATGCCCTCCTTCAAGAGCCGCTCCACCTCAGAGCTGATAAAAGCTCTGTCCCCGGCACTGTACCGCCTGCTTTTGGTAGCGATGGGTTTACAGTCGCGGGTGAGGTTAGCGAACAGGGGAGGGGGGGGGACTTTTAATGTGGAAAGGCTGCAGGTGGTTTGCAGCGGGCGATTTAAAAGTTGTTGGTTGCAGACTGTGAGTGGGGGGAGGGGTCCACCGTATGCTAGTGTGACACTCTTAAGGTGGCACTGAAAATCCAACCCTAGCAGGACGGCAGCGCAAAGACGGGGCAGGACTAGCAGTTTAAATTTTTGATATTCAGTGCCCCCTACTGACAGGGTCACCACACAGTAGCCGCTGATGTCCATTGACTGGGACTTGGACGCCATAGAAATGCGATGGTGCGTTGGCAGAATCGTGAGGGAGTGGCTACGTACCGTGTCGGGGTGGACGAAACTCTCTGTGCTCCCGCTGTCGATCAGGCAACTGGTGGCGCGGCCGTTTACCGCGATATCCATCATGGAGCTGGATAGATGGTGAGGGTGGCCTTGATCCAGCGTCACGGAGGCCAGTATGTGGCTTAGTGAGTCACTATAGTCATCCGCCGAGACGGTGGTCGGTTCCGGTGACGAAATGGCGGTTGAGTGCGTTGGATACGATGGCGGCGGATGCCATGCGGCCGGGGGTACACAAAATGGCGGATAAGATGGCTGCTCCCACGGCCCGCACGCTGCGCTGCTGGCTGGCTTCCCCTTGCAGGCGTTAGCGTAATGGCCTTTCTTCCCGCAGCCCGAGCAGGTAGCTGTCTTAGCTGGGCAGTGCGCTCTGGGATGTTTTAACTGGCCACAGAAATAGCATTTTTGGGCCTGGTTACTGGGCATCGAAGCAGTTCTTACCGGAGGCTGCTGTCTCGGTTGGGTCGCTGCAGCGGTTGGTGCCGGGGGCGGCGGTCCCGTGTCCCACGGTTTCGATTGCCATGTCTCGGCGCCGTTACGGGGGTATGCCTCGAGGTTTCGGTGGGCCTCCTCTAACGAGAGCGCAAGGGCAATGGCCGTCTTCAGGTCGGGTTCCTTGCTTTCTAGCAGTCTCTGCCGGGTGTGGTCTGACTGGAGGCCCCTGACGAAGGCATCACAGGCGAGTCCCTGCGCGTGCTCCACAGCCGTTACCGCTTTACAATCGCAGTCTCTGCAGAGTGCCAGTAGCGCCCGTGCAAATGCCCCTACCGATTCTCCCGGTTGCTGCCTGCGGGATCCCAAGAGGTGTCGGGCGTAAATTGTGTTCACTGGGCGCGTATATTGCCCTTTTAGTAGCTCGAGGGCCGCCACGTACGTATTAGAGTCCCGGATTAGCATATATACTTGATGGCTCACCTGGGCGGTCAAAATTTTCAGTTTGTGATCCTCCTCTGTAACCTGTGAGATTGCGAGGAAGGATTCAAAGCAGCTCAGCCAGTGTTCAAACTTGGCTGATGCACCCACATCTTGAGGGTCGAGGTCCAGGCGTGGTGGTCTGAGGGCTCTCAGCAATGTCTGCTGTATCCGTTGCTGTTGTTGCTCCTCAGGTGTCGCCATTTAACTTTTAGCTAATAAAATTGATACGCTTATCAATTACTTCATAAAAGGTGATGAGTCGAAGAAGAGATGATGAGTCGAAAGAAGAGATGAATAAGGCTTTTATTAGCTAAGAAGAGACCATGCTTCTTCGTGAGTGACTGAACAAGTCTGAACGAAACCCACACAGTGGTGGGTGGAGTCAGCTGAGGCATGCCTCCATACACAGCGCCACCCAGAGGTGGCAATATACAATACAGTGGTTTACCACAGTCAGTACATGCAGAAGCAGCCGAGATGAAGAAATCTGATCCATCAAAGCTTAACGGTCACTGGTTCAGTCTGACTCGGGCTCTCTTAGAATCATAGAATGATTACAGCACAGAAGGAGGCCATTCGGCCCGTGCTGGATCTCTGCAAGAGCACCCCAGCTAGTCCTACTCCCCCACCCTTTCCCCGTAGCCCTACAAATTTTTTTCCTTCAGGCACTTATCCAATTCCCTTTTGACAGCCACAATTGAATCTGCTGCCACTACCCTCTCAGGCAGTGCATTCCAGATTCTAACCACTTGCTGTGTAAAAAGGATTTTCCCTTATGTCGCCTTTGGTTCTTCTGCCAATCACCTTAAATCTGTGTCCTCTAGTTCTCGACCCTTCCGCCAATGGGAACAGTTTCTCCCTATCTACTCCTCTCATGATCTTGAGTACCTCTATCAAATCTCCTCTCAACTTTCTCTGCTCTTGAACAAATTTAGTGACTGTTTGCAAGAGAATGGGACTGAAACACTAGAAACATCTGGCTTGAAAGTACACCCATTATGTTTATAACTGAATCTTCACCAGCAGAGCGTTTTGGTGCCTGGATTCCCAAGATGCAAACAGGCAACTCAACACACTTGAGTGAAGTCAGAAGTGCAGGAACACTGCTGTCTAATTTCCTGCATTAGTAGGGCCCACTAAAAGGGCATACTCTATGGTTTCCTTTCTTCTTCCTCCCCTTCATCTAAAAAAATTGGATACTCCATCTGTTGCAGTGTAACACCTGCCACTCTTAGGTCAATTGGGCAATGTCACAGTCAATTGGGCAATGTCACAGTCAAGAGGCCATCTTTGAAGCCAGCTATAGGGTGAAATTTGTTCTAAGCCAGAAGAATTAGTTATGAAAGAATTCTTCGGATAGTCTCAGGCAACTGCTCTGAGACTAACACTTTCTTTTGCAAGAAGTTGTGTGGCTTGTGGGACTTCCTTTTACATCAATGCTGGTAATAAAACTGTTTTGAACAGTGCAAAAGGTTGTGATAAAACTGCCTTTGCTTCCTCAAAGATTGATGCATATTAAAATGGCTGTACAACTCTGAAGTTAATCAGGTTTGCAATTTTGTACCATCTCGTGCAGCCAGGAAGAAAGCACATTTACTGGACAATTACCTGCTTACAATGAGCTTTCCTTTCTAATCAGTGGGTGGAATAATCTTGTGATCAGGGTACCCTTCTAACAAACAATATATTTACTGAGGTCCCTTTTGCTAAGTTTGGAGTAAGTTTAGAAATGAGGCAACATTAGAAGACAGGAAAGTATTGTTGCCATTATCAGTCACTGTGAAGGACCTAGGACATTTAACACAAATCCTATAACTGGTTGCACTACTGACTGGAGGCTGATAATGAGTTGCTGGGACTTTAGTGGACTGATACTTACAAGTGAAGTATCAGCTGGAAAAGTTGGCAGGCAATTAAGCAAAGGTGAAACCCTGCAGACTCTCTTTAAAAGTGAAAAAAGTCAGCATGTCAGCTATTACAGCACTATTGCTAATACTGTTTCCTACCAAACTACACTAATTTAGAGTGAAAAGTGAGAAAAACATTTTCTAATACAACAGCCAAGGCTGCTGGCTTCTCAAAGAACTCCAGGTGCAGTCACCAAACAAAAATGGCAAGCTTTAGTCATAAATTTCTAAAAGGGTCGCCAGTTGATGGTCCCTTTCTCCCTCCTCTCTGCCCATCCCTTTGGAATGGCAATATCCTATTAGCAGGTGGAAACTGAACAAATGAAGTTTTAAAAATATATTTATAATTCACTATTAATACAAACAATGCATCTAATATTAATGGCAATGGCTTCTCTTCACACCCTCGCATTGTTACCACAGGAGTCACCGAAAGCTTCTATCCTTGGCCCCCTTTCTTATCTACAGGCTGCCCCTCGGGTAAATCATCTAAAAACACATCAGGTTCCAGTTGTACACTGATGACACCCAGCTCCAACTCACGCTACCTCTTTTGATCTCTCCACTGCCTCTATGTTGTCAGACTGCCTGTCCGACATCCAGGTGTGCTAAAATGTCCTCCAATTATAGATTGGGAAGACCAAAGCCATTTTCTTCGGCCCCCGCCGCAAACTCTATTCTCGCGCCATGAATTCCATGTCCCTTCCTGGCCATTGTCTCAGACTGAACCAGACTGTTCGCAACCTCGACGTCCTATTTGACCCCGAACTGAGCTTCTGATCCAATAAATTCTCCATCACCAAGACCGCCTACCTCCATCTCCACAATATCTCCACCCCACCTCAGTCCATCTGCTGCCGAAACCCTCATCCAGGCTTTTGTTACCTCTAGGCTCAACTTTTCTAATAACCTCCTGACTGGCCTCACATCTTGCATCTTCCATAAACTTGAGCTCATCCAAAACTCTGCTGCCCATATCCTAACTCGCACCAATTCCCGTTCACCCATCAGCCTTGTGCTCGCTGATCTACACCGGCTCCTGGTCCCCAAACGCCTCCATTTTGCAATTCCTATCCTCATATTAAAATCCATCCATGACCTTTCCCCATCCGATCTCTGTAACCTCCTCCAGTGCTACAACCCTCCGAGAGCACTGTGTTCCTACAACTCTGGCCTGTTGTCCATGTCCCACTTCCTTCACCCCAACATTGGCGGCCGTGCCTTCAGCTATCTAGGCCCTAAGCTCTGGAATCTCTCTGCCTCAAAGCCCACCTTTTTGACCAAGCTCTGGGTCACCTGTCCTAATGTCTCCTTCTTTGACTCAGGGTCAAGTTTTGTCTGATTATACTGCTGTGAGGTGTCTTGGGACCTTTTACTACATTAAAGGCACTGTATAAATGGAAGTTATTGTTGTAATTTTATTACTTTGAGGGAAGCTTCACACTTACAATAACTGGTGTTGCGCTTGCTTTGGCCAGCATCTGTTTCACAAGTCGGTATCTGTCATATAAAGGCTTCACTAGCTGCCTCTCTTCCCTAGTAACCTGGAAAATAGATAGGCCTCATTAAATATTGAAATAAGCAGGAGAGCAAACAATAAAATATATTCTTACAGGGTAATTAATGACAGGACTGTTTTCATAAATGTTCCTATTGTCTCACAATGTCTATATTAAACAGTCAATACACTGAACATTCAATTATTACACTAATTTTACTCTTAAAAATAATTCAGAATGTTATTTTATTTATGAGTTATTTAATTTCCTCCATATAACTTGATTGATACCAGGGAATATGATCAACACTACAGTCTAATCCCAGGTTTCAGTTTCAGATACCATTTACAAACCATTCTAGCTTTACTCTGGCAGTTTGTGATGCTATCTGAATCCCTGGTTCTCAAAAAGGGACTGACTTTCAAGTATTCAATTTTTATTTGTTGATATTAAGTTGCTTTCACCCCAAAGGCAATAACTGTATATCACACAATAAAATTAGTTCACATGAACATAGTTCATATTTACAGAATTAACAGCTTAAAAATACAAATTCTTAACGTACTTGACCTAGCACCAAAAATAACACCCGTTATCTCCAGATTTGTAATCCATTTTGTATACCTCTCTAGTCAGCTCTCAAATATTTTACTTTTTGTACCAATTTTATTCCTCGCTTGGATACAGATTGATATTTTATATTGAAGTACATAATACACTTAAATGAATACAATGCCTGACATTTAAGTTTAGATTTAAAATGTGCCAATAATTATGCATGATCAATAAGTCCTAAAAATAGGCAAAAGTAAATATACCGGACGTCCATGAATGCTCTCAAAATATAATAGACTCTTCTGAAGGGCTATCTTCTCTGCTGTTAAATGGTTTTGTCTCATTTCCTGTGAGAGGGGGTAATTAAATATATTTTTAATTAAACCAAGTGAAACTGCAATGGCAACACTTAACATACCAAATGTTATAAACCAATTTGTCAGCCACAAGCGCGTGCAGCACTTCTATTTGCATTTTAAAGTAGTCATAGAAACATAGAAGATAGGAGAAGTAGGCCATTCGGCCCCTCGAGCCTGCTCCGCCATTCAATGCGATCATGGCTGATCATCCAAATTCAGTACCCTGTCCCTGCTTTCTCCCCATATCCCTTGATCCCCTTAGCCTTAAGAAATATATCTAACTCCTTCTTGAATATATTTAACTAGTTGGAGTGCCCGGCGGTGCCGAGAGTTTTTTGAGGGCATGTTCTTATGAAAAAAGTACAAATATATATTATCACACAAACGAGTTTGTCTGTGTGGGAAGGAGAGAAAGAGAGAGGGGGAAGGAGAGAGAGAGAGAGAGAGAGAGAGAGGGGTGGAAGGAGAGACAGAGACTGGGGGGGGGGGGGGGAGAGAGAGAGAGAGAGAGAGAGAGAGACTGGGGGGAAGAGAGAGACTGGGGGGGAGAGAGAGAGAGACTGGGGGGGGGGAAAGAGAGAGACTGGGGGGGGGGGGAAGAGAGACTGGGTTGGGGGGGGGGGGGAAAGAGAGAGACTTGGGGGGGACAGAGCTGGTGGTCCCCTCCAATAAATTGCCAGGAGTAACCCAGGGCAGAGAATCTGGAGGCATACTGATTTGGATCAAAGCAGAACTTAGGAGTTGCATTGAATTTGTGGAAAAGGGCGAAAACCACTTATGGCTCAAAATTAAGAGGGGCATCATCTCCAGCATGAAAGATGTTTTCATTTGCACAATCTATATCCCCCCGACAGAATCCCCGTACTTCAAAGAGGACACCTTCTCCAACACAGAGAGGGAGATTATCCAATGTGTTGATATGTGGGGACCTCAACTCAAGAACGGGAGAAGAACCAGACTTCACCAATAATCACGGGAATAATTACATATTTGGGAATAACCATTTTGATCTCCCTTCCCATCCACACAGGCATAACTGCGACAAACAGACAAATACTAACAGAAAACAGCTACTGCAGCTCTGTCGAAGCCTGGGTCTGTACATTGTCAATGGTAGGTTATTGGGAGACTTCCTAGGAAGATCCACCTATTGCTCAACTCTTGGCTTCAGCACCGTAGACTATATGATTACAGATCTAGACCCATCCTCTTTCAGAACATTCACAGTCAAACCACAAACAACACTGTCAGACCACAGTCAAATTACTGCATATCTTGAAAGGACAGAAACAACCAACACAGAAACACAACCCAGTAAACTGTTCAACATTAAAAAATCTTACAGATGGACCAAAAACAGCACGGAAAAATACCAGAAAGCAATTAGCAACCAAACAACTCAAGCTCTCTTGGACACCTTTCTGGAAAATACATACACACACAATAAAGAAGGCGTAAACCGGGCAGTGAATAACCTAAATAATATTTTTGATAATTTGGCATCAATGTCAAACTTGAAAGTTCGAAAGAACAAACCCAAAACAAAAAACTACGAAAAATGGTTTGACTCCGATTGCCAGAACATGAGGAAAAAACTCAGAAAAATATCAAACCAAAAACACAGACAACCAGAAAACGAGGAATTACGCCTTACTTATTGTCAGGCACTAACACAATACAAAAGCACACTCAGAACCAAGAAAGAGCAGTATATTAAGAATACACTCATCTCCATTGAGGAATCCATTGATTCCAATTGTTTCTGGGACAACTGGAATACATTACACAAAAAACAACACGATGAATTGGCCATTCAAAACGGAGATACATGGGAAAACCATTTTGAAAAATTATACCAGAAAAACACACTAAGCCCAGAGCAATACCAAATATGCGAAAAACTGGCAAAGCTAGAATCTGCCATAAAAGATAACCAAAACCCGATAGACCCCATAATATCTGAAAAAGAGCTAATTAAAAAACTCAAGGACCTGCGACCAGGAAAAGCTTGCGGGGCAGACGGCATCCTAAGCGAGATGATTAAACACACGGACGATAAAATGAGATTGGCTATACTGAAACTCTTCAACTTGGTTCTGAGTGTCGGTTACTTCCCTGATATCTGGAACAAAGGTCTCATAACGCCCATATACAAAAGTGGGGATAAAGGTGACCCAAATAACTATCGAGGCATCTGTGTAAACAGTAACCTGGGGAAGGTTTTCTGTAGTATCATAAACAAAAGACTTAAACTTCCTTGAGGAGCACAATGTCTTGAGTAAAAGCCAAATTGGATTCCTGCCAAACTATAGAACATCAGATCATATCTTCACCCTACAGACCCTAATTGACAAACACGTTCATCAAAACAAAAGCAAAATCTACGCATGCTTTATAGATTTCCAGAAGGCTTTCGATTCCATCTGGCACGACGGCCTATTCCTGAAACTTATCGAAAGCGGGGTAGGGGGAAAAACATATGATGTAATTAAATCAATGTATACAAACAACAAATGTGCAGTTAAAATTGGAGACAAACAAACAAAATACTTCCCACAGGGGCGGGGGGTGACGCAGGGCTCGCCAATCTCACCGACACTCTTTAATATTTACATAAATGGATTGGCAAAACTACTTGAACAATCTACAGCACCCGGCCTCACCCTATATGAATCCAAGGTTAAATTCCTCCTCTATGCAGACGACCAGGTTCTGCTGTCACCAACTAAGGAGGGTCTACAGCAGAACCTGGATCTGCTGGAGTCGGTCTGTCAGACCTGGGCCCTGACAATAAACCTCCAAAAAGCCAATGTCCTCGTGTTCCAGCAAAGATCCAGACATCAGGGACCCAAATAAATCTCACACTAGGAACTAAAATCCAACAAACCACTAACTACACATACTTCATCACAGAAAATCACAGAAACCCCACAGTGCAGATAGAGGCCATTTCGGCCCATCGAGCCTGCACCGACACATATCCCACCCGATCCCCGTAACCCCACGTATTTAATCCCCCTAACACTAAGGGTCAATTTTATCATAGCCAATCAACCTAACCTGCACATCTTTGGACTGTGGGAGGAAACCGGAGCACCCGGAGGAAACCCACGCAAACACAGGGAGAATGTGCAAACTCCACACAGACAGTCACCCGAGGCCGGATTCGAACCCGGGTCCCTGGCGCTGTGAGGCAACAGTGCTAACCACTATGCCACCGACCTGGGCATAAAAATCAGCTCTACGGGAAATTTCAAACTGGCTGTGAATGAACTGAAAGAGAAAGCTAGAAGGGCTTTCTATGCCATTAAAAGATCAATCCAAATAGAAATCCCAATTAGCATTTGGCTCAAAATTTTCAAATCAGTAATTGAACCAATTGCACTCTATGGCAGTGAAGTGTGGGGACCGCTAACACAACAAGAATTTGCAAAATGGGGACAAACACCCAATTGAGATCCTACATGCAGAATTCTGTAAAAGTATCCTCCGGACTCAAAGGAAAACCGTAAACAATGCATGCAGGGCAGAACTAGGCCAATTTCCACTAATAATTACTATCCAAAAAAGAGCCACCAAATTTTGGAAACACCTAAAAATGAGCAACCCCCACTGCTATCATTACGAAGCCTTGAAATGCCAAGAGAGGACCATAAAGAAGAACTCCCTCAGTCAACTAGTCCTGGGACTCAGTGGAGCAACCACTAACAATACCCAGCCCCAGGACAGCGACATCGTAGCACAGAGAATTCGACCCAACACAATTGTCACTAAGCAAAAGGAAAAATACCTGTCATATTGGGCAGAAACAACAAAAACCCAAAGCAAACTCAATTGCTACTTGGCCCTAAACAGACAATACAACATGGCTGAGTACCTGACCATGGTAAAGGATAACAAACTGAGAAAAACCTTGACAAGGTACAGACTTAGTGAACATAGCCTGGCGATCGAAAAAGGCAGACACAGGCAGACCAGGCTGCCAAGAGAGGACAGGATATGCTCTCACTGCAGTCAGGGAGTGGTGGAGACAGAGATGCACTTCCTCACAGCCTGTGGAAAATATCAGGGCATCAGGGAGAATTTCTACCAGAAATTCTCAAATATGCCCTGAATTCAGAAATTTGAATGACGACCAAAAACTTCCATACCTACTAGGGGAAAAGAGAAACTGTGTAACACTAGCGGCACACTATGTTACAGCTTGCCATAAACAGAGGGACAACCAGTAAACCTAAGAAAAGAGTATATATAAATTATGCAAATTTTTTTTATACACTCAGGGATATATCTGTTTATACACTATGAATAGATCTGCGTTTATGTGTTCAACCATAAATGTATTTTGATGCTTTGGCAACATAAGATGTACCTTATCATGCCAATAAAGCAATTTGAATTGAATTGACTGGGGGAAGAGAGAGACAGAGACTGGGGGGGGGGGGGGGGGGGGAAAGAGGGGGGGAAAGAGAGAGACAGAGACTGGGGGGGGGGGGCGGAAAGAGAGAGACAGAGACTGGGGTGGGGGGGGGGGAAAGAGAGAGAGAGAGAGAGAGAGAGACTGGGGGGGGAGAGAGAGAGAGAGAGACTGGGTGGGGGAGAGAGAGAGAGACTGGGGGGGGAGGAGAGAGAGCGACTGGGGGGGAGAGAGAGAGAGACTGGGGGGGAGAGAGAGAGAGAGAGAGAGAGAGAGAGAGAGACTGGGGGGGAGAGAGAGAGAGAGAGAGACTGGGGGGGAGAGAGAGAGAGAGAGAGAGACTGGGGGGGAGAGAGAGAGAGAGAGAGAGAGAGAGAGACTGGGGGGAGAGAGGGAGAGAGAGAGAGAGAGAGAGAGAGAGAGAGAGACTGGGGGGAGAGAGGAGAGAGAGAGAGAGAGAGAGAGAGAGAGAGAGACTGGGGGGGAGAGAGAGAGAGAGAGAGAGAGACTGGGGGGAGAGAGAGGGAGAGAGAGAGAGAGAGAGAGAGAGAGAGAGAGAGAGAGAGACTGGGGGGGGGGGAAGAGAGAGAGAGAGACGGGGGGGACGAAGAGAGAGAGAGAGAGAGAGACTGGGGGGGGGGAAAGAGAGAGAGAGAGACGGGGGGGGAGAGAGACAGAGACTGGGGGGGGGGAGAGAGAGAGACTGGGGGGGAGAGAGAGAGACTGGGGGGGGAGAGAGAGACTGGGGGGGGAGAGAGAGACTGGGGGGAGAGAGAGACTGGGGGGGGAGAGAGAGAGACTGGGGGGGGAGAGAGAGAGACTGGGGGGGGGAGAGAGAGAGACTGGGGGGGGAGAGAGAGAGACTGGGGGGGGAGGAGAGAGAGACTGGGGGGGGAGAGAGAGAGACTGGGGGGGGAGAGAGAGACTGGGGGGGGAGAGAGAGACTGGGGGGGGAGAGAGAGACTGGGGGGGGAGAGAGAGACTGGGGGGGAGAGAGAGACTGGGGGGGGAGAGAGAGACTGGGGGGGGAGAGAGAGACTGGGGGGGGAGAGAGAGACTGGGGGGGGAGAGAGAGACTGGGGGGGGAGAGAGAGACTGGGGGGGGAGAGAGAGACTGGGGGGGAGAGAGAGACTGGGGGGGGAGAGAGAGACTGGGGGGGGAGAGAGAGACTGGGGGGGGAGAGAGAGACTGGGGGGGGAGAGAGAGACTGGGGGGGGAGAGAGAGACTGGGGGGGGAGAGAGAGACTGGGGGGGGGAGAGAGAGACTGGGGGGGGAGAGAGAGACTGGGGGGGGAGAGAGAGACTGGGGGGGGGGAGAGAGAGACTGGGGGGGGAGAGAGAGACTGGGGGGGGAGAGAGAGACTGGGGGGGGAGAGAGAGACTGGGGGGGGAGAGAGAGACTGGGGGGGGAGAGAGAGACTGGGGGGGGAGAGAGAGACTGGGGGGGGGAGAGAGAGACTGGGGGGGGAGAGAGAGACTGGGGGGGGAGAGAGAGACTGGGGGGGGAGAGAGAGACTGGGGGGGGAGAGAGAGACTGGGGGGGGAGAGAGAGACTGGGGGGGGAGAGAGAGACTGGGGGGGGAGAGAGAGACTGGGGGGGGAGAGAGAGACTGGGGGGGGGAGAGAGAGACTGGGGGGGAGAGAGAGACTGGGGGGGGAGAGAGAGACTGGGGGGGGGAGAGAGAGACTGGGGGGGGAGAGAGAGACTGGGGGGGGAGAGAGAGACTGGGGGGGGGAGAGAGAGACTGGGGGGGGAGAGAGAGACTGGGGGGGGAGAGAGAGACTGGGGGGGGAGAGAGAGACTGGGGGGGGAGAGAGAGACTGGGGGGGGAGAGAGAGACTGGGGGGGGAGAGAGAGACTGGGGGGGGGAGAGAGAGACTGGGGGGGGGGAGAGAGACTGGGGGGGGAGAGAGAGACTGGGGGGGGAGAGAGAGACTGGGGGGGGGGGAGAGAGACTGGGGGGGGGGGGAGAGAGACTGGGGGGGGGGGAGAGAGACTGGGGGGGGGGGGGAGAGAGACTGGGGGGGGGGGGAGAGAGACTGGGGGGGGGGGGGAGAGAGACTGGGGGGGGGGGGAGAGAGACTGGGGGGGGGGGGAGAGAGACTGGGGGGGGGGGGGAGAGAGACTGGGGGGGGGAGAGAGACTGGGGGGGGGAGAGAGACTGGGGGGGGGGGAGAGAGACTGGGGGGGGGGAGAGAGACTGGGGGGGGGGGGGAGAGAGACTGGGGGGGGGGGGAGAGAGACTGGGGGGGGGGGAGAGAGACTGGGGGGGGGGGGGGAGAGAGAGACTGGGGGGGGGAGAGAGACTGGGGGGGGGAGAGAGACTGGGGGGGGGGAGAGAGACTGGGGGGGGGGGAGTGAGACTGGGGGGGGGGAGAGAGACTGGGGGGGGGGGGAGAGAGACTGGGGGGGGGAGAGAGACTGGGGGGGGGGAGAGAGACTGGGGGGGGGGAGAGAGACTGGGGGGGGGAGAGAGACTGGGGGGGGGGGAGAGAGACTGGGGGGGGGGGAGAGAGACTGGGGGGGGGGGGAGAGAGACTGGGGGGGGGGAGAGACGGGGGGGGGAGAGAGACTGGGGGGGGGGGAGAGAGACTGGGGGGGGGGAGAGAGACTGGGGGGGGGGAGAGAGACTGGGGGGGGGGAGAGAGACTGGGGGGGGGGGGAGAGAGACTGGGGGGGGGGGGAGAGAGACTGGGGGGGGGGGAGAGAGACTGGGGGGGGGGAGAGAGACTGGGGGGGGGAGAGAGACTGGGGGGGGGAGAGAGACTGGGGGGGGGGAGAGAGACTGGGGGGGGGGAGAGAGACTGAGGGGGGGGGAGAGAGACTGGGGGGGGGTGAGAGACTGGGGGGGGGGGGGAGAGAGACTGGGGGGGGGGGAGAGAGACTGGGGGGGGGGGGGAGAGAGACTGGGGGGGGGGGAGAGAGACTGGGGGGGAGAGAGACTGGGGGGGGAGAGAGACTGGGGGGGGAGAGAGGACTGGGGGGGGGGGAGAGAGATGGGGGGGGGAGAGGACTGGGGGGGGGAGGAGACTGGGGGGGGGAGAGAGATGGGGGGGGGGAGAGAGACTGGGGGGGTGGGTGAGGAGAGACTGGGGGGGTGGAGAGAGACTGGGGGGGGGGGGAGGGGAGACTGGGGGGGGGAGAGAGACTGGGGGGGGGGAGAGAGACTGGGGGGGGGGGGAGAGGAGATGGGGGGGGGAGAGAGACTGGGGGGGGAGAGAGACTGGGGGGGGGAGAGAGACTGGGGGGGGGGAGAGAGACTGGGGGGGGAGAGAGAGACTGGGGGGGGAGAGAGACTGGGGGGGGGGGAGAGAGACTGGGGGGGGGGGGGAGAGAGACTGGGGGGGGGGGGGAGAGAGACTGGGGGGGGGGAGAGACTGGGGGGGGAGGGGGGAGAGAGACTGGGGGGGGGGGGAGAGAGACTGGGGGGGGGGGGAGAGAGGACTGGGGGGGGGGGGAGAGAGACTGGGGGGGGGGGAGAGAGACTGGGGGGGGGGGGAGAGAGACTGGGGGGGGGAGGAGAGAGACTGGGGGGGGGAGAGAGACTGGGGGGGGAGAGAGAGACTGGGGGGGGGAGAGAGAGACTGGGGGGGGAGAGAGAGACTGGGGGGGGAGAGAGAGACTGGGGGGGAGAGAGAGACTGGGGGGGAGAGAGAGACTGGGGGGGGAGAGAGAGACTGGGGGGGGAGAGAGAGACTGGGGGGGGAGAGAGAGACTGGGGGGGGAGAGAGGACTGGGGGGGGAGAGAGAGACTGGGGGGGGAGAGAGAGACTGGGGGGGAGAGAGAGACGGGGGGGGAGAGAGGACTGGGGGGGGGGGAGAGAGACTGGGGGGGGAGGAGAGAGACTGGGGGGGGAGAGAGAGACTGGGGGGGGAGAGAGAGACTGGGGGGGGGAGGAGAGAGACTGGGGGGGGAGGAGAGAGACTGGGGGGGAGAGAGAGAGACTGGGGGGGAGAGAGAGACTGGTGGGGGGGAGAGAGAGACTGGGGGGGGAGAGAGAGACTGGGGGGGGAGAGAGAGACTGGGGGGGAGAGAGAGAGACTGGGGGGGAGAGAGAGAGACTGGGGGGGAGAGAGAGAGACTGGGGGGGAGAGAGAGACTGGGGGGGGGAGAGAGAGACTGGGGGGGGAGAGAGAGACTGGGGGGGGAGAGAGAGACTGGGGGGGGAGAGAGAGACTGGGGGGGGAGAGAGAGACTGGGGGGGGAGAGAGAGACTGGGGGGGGAGAGAGAGACTGGGGGGGGGAGAGAGAGACTGGGGGGGGAGAGAGAGACTGGGGGGGGAGAGAGAGACTGGGGGGGGGAGAGAGACTGGGGGGGGAGAGAGAGACTGGGGGGGAGAGAGAGAGACTGGGGGGGGACGAGAGAGACTGGGGGGGGGAGAGAGAGAGACTGGGGGGGGAGAGAGAGACTGGGGGTGGGGAGAGAGAGACTGGGGGGGGGAGAGAGAGACTGGGGGGGGGGAGAGAGAGACTGGGGGGGGGAGAGAGAGACTGGGGGGGGGAGAGAGAGACTGGGGGGTGGAGAGAGAGACTGGGGGGGGAGAGAGAGACTGGGGGGGGGGAGAGAGAGACTGGGGGGGGGGAGGAGAGAGACTGGGGGGGGGGAGAGAGAGACTGGGGGGGGGGAGAGAGAGACTGGGGGGGGAGAGAGAGACTGGGGGGGGGGAGAGAGAGACTGGGGGGGGAGAGAGAGACTGGGGGGGGGAGAGAGAGACTGGGGGGGGGAGAGAGAGACTGGGGGGGGGAAGAGAGAGACTGGGGGGGGGAGAGAGAGACTGGGGGGGGAGAGAGAGACTGGGGGGGGGAGAGAGAGACTGGGGGGGGGAGAGAGAGACTGGGGGGGGAGAGAGAGACTGGGGGGGGGAGAGAGAGACTGGGGGGGGGAGAGAGAGACTGGGGGAGGGGGTGAGAGAGAGACTGGGGGGGGGGGAGAGAGAGACTGGGGGGGGGAGAGAGAGACTGGGGGGGGAGAGAGAGACTGGGGGGGGGGAGATGAGAGACTGGGGGGGGAGAGAGAGACTGGGGGGGGAAGAGAGAGACTGGGGGGGGAGAGAGAGACTTGGGGGGGGAGAGAGAGACTTGGGGGGGGAGAGAGAGACTTGGGGGGGAGGAGAGAGACTGGGGGGGAGAGAGAGACGGGGGGGGGGAAGAGAGAGACTGGGGGGGGGGAAGAGAGAGACTGGGGGGGGGGGAAGAGAGAGACGGGGGGGGGGGAGAGAGAGACTGGGGGGGGAGAGAGAGAGACTGGGGGGGGGGAGAGAGAGAGACTGGGGGGGGAGAGAGAGAGACTGGGGGGGGAGAGAGAGACTGGGGGGGGGGGGGGGGAGAGTTATTTCCCTGATATCTGGAACAAAGGACTCATAACGCCCATATACAAAAGTGGGGACAAAATCGACCCAAACAACTATCGAGGCATCTGTGTAAACAGTAA